>NW_016810434.1:3027859-3096426 GCF_001698545.2 Rhinopithecus bieti
AAAAAAAAAAAAAAAAAAAAAAAAAGGACAAAAACTAATGTACATAAAGAATAATATAGTATAACAACTATTTCTATAGCATTTACATTGTATATGTTATATGTAATCTAGAGATGATTTAAAGTATATGGGAGGATGTGTGTAGGTTATAAGCAACTACTATATCATTTTATATCTGAGACTCAAGCATCTTCGGATTTTGGTATCTGAGGGGGAGAGGGTGTCCTGGAGCTAATCCCCCACAGATACCAAGTGATGACTGCATCTATGTAATGTTTTTGTGCCATTAACCAAACTCAGTTTAAAAGACACACACTGCCATTTCCTCTCTCTATTGTACCTGATAATTACACCCTTAGGAATAAACAAATACGGACTTTTGGGATCAATCTATCCTAAAGTTTTTGCATCATCAAGTAGAGACTAAGCTCTGTTTTGGTGGCTAGTAACTGAAATCCACTTGAGTTGGCTTAAGCAACGAAGAAGAATTTTTTCTAAAGACTGTTCATCTCTCCTCTGTCTGCTCTGTAGACCAACTTTCTCTGCTTCCCAGGCCATACCATGGCAGGAGAAGGATTCTCATTGGCTTAGCTTGGGTCAGTTTTCCAACCACAGTCCCATCAATCACCTGTGACCAGCAAGGGTGAGGTCTCAGAATCTCTAAGTCAGCTCTCACTGTAACCAGGGGGATAGAAGGTGGGACTGGGGGCAGATGAAGCAAGAGGAAGATTGCAGATATGAATAAAGTGGGCTGTTCGGTTGAAGGAGCTGGCTTCCTATGTAGCCCAGCACTGGGTATGTGGGCTTTGCTAAATGTTACATAAATTAAATGCAGTTATTCTTAGAAAATGCCTGGGACTATGTGTTGGGCATGTTTTTGTGCAAAGAACAATGATTCAATAACTGTACTGAACAAATGCATAGATGGAAAATTCCAGAGGTAGGTTTTCGACTTTGTGTCGATCGCTATGACTGACTTACGTGAATTCTTAAGAATCCTTTTCCTAAAAGCATTTTGTTTTGGTCCTCATAGCTGGTTGATGGACCAGTCAGCTCAGCCAAGCACAGGATTAGTAACTGGTAGGTCCAGTCAAACTCTAGAGTCCATGTGTGCATTTACAAAGGATTGAAGCAGCCACATCTCTCCTTAAGTTTCCTTTGCCGTGTTCTCCACAAGTGGAAGGATGGGTGTGTTTGCAGCTCCAATGTGGACAACTTGCAGTTTCCAAAGGATGCTTTTGGGGATGCTACAAATTATGATTTTAAAGCACATCTCTGCAAGAGACTCTCACCTCCTCAAAGTGATCTGGGGGCCCTATATGAAAGTTTACATCTGGAAATATTTTCTCGTGTTGTAAAACTACTGTACATGTTTGGGGGCAAATGCAGAGGGAGCTGTAATCTCAAACTTCTTATTCAAAGTATTTTCTAGCTACTTAGTATTTTCTAGCTACTTTGGTATTTTCATAATAATTAAATAGCCTGTGAGGATTGCTAATGGGTTTCTCCCAGAGGTTCCTTATTTTCAAAGGTGTCTGGCAGATTTAGGTCATATATTTTCTTCCTTTTGTGTTGAAAGGGAAAATAAGGAAAAGAAATAGAGAATTCCTAGTAAGAATCGTTTCGGTGACTTCCACATTAGCTCAAACCAGCAGAGGTTTGCTCTGCCGGCAGCTGTGGGAAATCTATTGGAATCTTTAAGGACTTGAGTGAGGAAGGGAGGTCCTGCCAACGGGGTCAGCCATTAGAGCTGGCTTTCAGTATTATTAGCGGGACCCTCATAGGGAATCCACGGGGGGCCTGGCCTGGGTTGGAACTCGCCTTCAGCCCAACATTAGTCTTCACTTTCCCTGGATTTCTTTGGTCCAGGGAAACTTCTTGGAGGTGAAACCTCCCAGATAGAATCAGACTCAAGAAAAGAATCAAGCCTTCAAAATGCCTGCACTTGGGATCGAGCACAGCTGGGTTTCACTCCTGGCTCTGCCACTGGCCAGCTGTGGTACTTTGGGCAAATCACTCAGCTTCTCAGCCTCACTTTCCTCATCTGTATACTGGGAATAGTCATTTGTCTCTCATTCAGTATGTGAAGAGTAAATAAAAACATAGGGAACCTAGAAGAGAGAAGATGCTGAATAAATGGCAGCTATTATTAGGATTAGTATTGCGAAGTTTTTCAACCCATTATCATAAACACATTTGTCAACAGCAAATATTTGAGCATCTCTTGAAACGCTGACTGACCTTTCCAAAGAGAATTCACATCTATTCCTTCATTTATGTCTGGAGATGGCCCTGAGAGGTATTCTGGCCTGCAGCTGTCTCCAGAGGACATCTAATGGCTCAAGGTCATTCTGCTTACAGTAGCAATGGGGAGACACTCAGGACCTGCTATAGAATTTGGAGGCCCCAGGGCAAAATGAAAATATGGAGGCTACATTCAAAAATTAAGCATTGTAAGACTGCAATAGCAGAGCATTCAACCACGGATGGAGTCTTCTACAAGCAAGCCCACGAAGCTGGTTCTGGGTAGACTAGATGCATCAACTCCAGGGGCTCTCATGCTGACCCCCATCTGCCACCTCTGTGCCTACTCCCAGATGCTGCTGGGGAGCACTGTTGCCATGGACCAGCAGATTCTCTGGACTGCAAGGGCCTAAGGCTGCTCCCAGCCTGGTTGCTTGGGAATTCTTTTGCAGCATTTCTGCTGGAAGCAGTACACTGCCCAAGGCCTTCTCTTGGGAACTCTAAGCACCGCGGGAACAACTTGCTCCTTCCTGACGTGACCTTGACTCTGCCTGTTTATGACCTCCACCTGGAGCTTCAGTGACAGGCCCCCAGAGCAACACCGAGGAAGTCACTTATCTCTTCCTTCCTGCAGCCCTTTGGGTATCTGAAGATGGCTCTCGCATCTCCCACTCATGTTTCTTCGGCAAGCCACGTGCTGCTTTTCTCAACATGTGCTGAGACTAGATATGGCTCTCCAGTTGGTCAGTGTGGGAGGATGACTACGTCAGGGGTCATTCAGATGGCAGTGAGCACCCACTGTGGCTGAGGTGCCAGGAACATAGAAACAAATACGAGGACCAGCCCTCGACCTGCAGGCTGGGACCACAGGTGTGAGTGGTCCCGGAATGGATGGGAAGAGCGTGAATGAACAGGGAGCTGTGGGAAGTGGGCTGGGCTGCAGAGGGCTTGGGAGTGCATCTCAGAAGCATGAGCACTTGAGTGGGGCCGGCATCGAGGAAGGGGAACTCATGTGCAGAGTATTCTGGGCGGTGAACATAGGGCAGAAATTGGTGTGGTGGGGGCCTTGGGATGGGGTGTAGGGGAGCCAGCCTGTGTGAGTGTATCTGAGGCAGTCAGAGGCCAGGGACTAGGTGGTGAAAACCTCTGCCTGAGAACCTGCCTCCGCGCTAGAATCACTGGGAGCTGCAAGAACTTTCCAGTGCCTGTGCCCATCCCAGGCCAGTTAGAATGGATTCTCTGGGGAGTTTTGGAAAGCTCCTCAGGGGCCTCTGATATTCAGCACCATGTGGGCAGCGGTTCTCAAAGTGGGCCCTTGACTGGCAGCATCAGCATCGCTTGGAAACCTATTAGAAATGCAAGTTCTCAGGTCGCACCTCAAACTTAGGAATCAGAGTCTTGGGGGCAGGCGGTGGGAGGGCCCAGCCAGCTGCCTCTTAATCAGCCCTCTGGGTGACTCTGATGTATTACTGAGTTTGAGAACCATTATCCTCAGAGCTGACACTTTTGGGACAGAAGATCCAGGAAGGCTTGCTGTTTTTTCTGTTTTCTGTCCCGTGGTGCACCTTCCCTGAGGCACTGAAGGACTGAATCAGTCACTTGCCTGGGCATGGGGAGGGAAAGGGGAAAATGTATGGAGGAGAAAAATCCATACATGAATGTCTCAAAACATCCAGCCATAAATAAGCTTTCGGACCTTGCAAAGGGCAGATTCTGTCCCTGTAGCTCTCACAGTGACCCTCGCGGGAGCGTGAGGGGACTTATCAGGGCCTGGGCTGCCATTCTAACAGGGACTGGGTGAGGGTGCAGAGATCTCCCTCCAGCCTGTCTGAGTGCACAGATCCCACCTCCTGGTAATGTACCTGCTCCTTCCTGCAAGAGTTGCTGGGCCCAGGCCCTCCAGGAAGATGGGACGCTTTCTGTCACTGCTCCCAGGAATGTCTGAGTCCACTGGTGCCCAGGGTGCTGTCTACCCATCCCTGGAGGCTAAGCCCGTGAGGCTATCTCACACCTCTCACAGGTGCTGAGGACACAGGAAGGAAGGGAAGGACCTGACTGTTTTGGAGACAGTCATGGTGTGGGTTGAGTTGAGGCGAGTGGGCACCCCCTGTCTAGGGACCAGTGACCCTCAGAACCCTCTCACCTCATCTGCCTACCTCACTCCTGTAGGCACCGTTGAGAGCTTGGCTGCCAGCACCCTGGACCATTGGCAGGTTACTCCGTGTTCACAAGCCTTGGTGTCCTCACCACCCAACCGGACTCAGCAGCTTTGGAGAGCGAGGATGCATGGTTTACCACTGACTGGGTGGCTTAGCCTACAGAAATGTATTTGCTCACAGTTCTGGAGACTGGAGGCCTGAGATGAAGGCATTGGCAGGGTGGTTGCTCCTGAGGCCACTCTCCTTGGCCAGCAGGTGGCCGTCTTCTCCCTGGGTCCTCCCATGGCTGTCTCTCATCTCTTCTTGTAAGGACAGCAGCCATATTGGATCAGAACCCCTGCCTCATGAACTCACTTTACCCTGTTACCTTCTTAGAGACCCTGTCTCCCAAAACAGTTCCATTCTTCCACTAAAGAATTTTGGGGGAACACATGTACATTACGACCCATAACAATGGTAAATAGCTAATTGTTAGCTAAATCCAGGCAGCTGGTACAATCCTGTGACTCTCAGTTCTCTGGGAATCCCTGGTCGATCCCACAGGCTGGGCCGTGGGGCCCCTCTGTGCTCCCCCAGCCCCTGGGTCCCTTCCCGAGGGCAGTGGTCACACAACTGGTCACTGTAGGTTTATGTGCTGGTTTTCTCCCCTGGACCTGGAGTGACTGCTGACAGCATCTGTCTTTGTCTCTGTGTGGATCCAAGTACCAGATCTCATTGCTGGGGCCTTTCCACGCTCTCAGCATCCCCATGCTGCCCGGAGGTCGCTGCTTCCTCCAACCCTGTCATCGTCTCTGTCTAGTCCCCGTGTCTCCTCCGTCACAGCTAACAGCAGCAGAGGGATGGTGGGGATGTGGAAGGGGAGGAAGAGGGGGAGGTGAGATGGGCATTGAGGGATGGGCAGAGGACGATGGATGGCAGGGGATACAGTGGCGGAGGGGAATGGGTAGCAGTGATGCCAATTACAACAGAATATCTGCAGGTGGGGTTTGGGCATTGGTATTTTAAAGAAAACTCGGGAGATGCTGATGTGCAACCAAGGCAGAAGGCGTTTACTGTCGGACTCACCCCCATCAGCTGCAGATGGGGGAAATGTCTCTTTGGCTTTTGGGTCCAGAGACTAGGGACTTCCTTTCACCTGTGAACGAGCAGCTTGCATTGGCTGCAGCTGAGATCATTTCATTTCTGAGTAATGTGATGTTTTAAGTGACTGCACAGAAAGTCTGTTGTTGCAAAACCGAGTATTACTGCCAGTGATTAAAACACTAGCAGCACCTTAACATTATTTTCATGCTTATGAATAATGTATTTTTTATCTCAATGTTGCATTAATGTTGCTGTGCATATCATTACCTTCCTTCCTTTTATTTCAAGGAAAAATATAGTAAAATACTTGAATTGTCAAAAGGGCCTGGGATTCTTGTTTCTAGGGCTTCAGACAGGGGAGTGCTGATGGGGAACAAATTTGACTCTAAGGCCTTTATCTGAGAAGAGCCTGGGCACTGGTGGAGAGGGGAGGATGAACTGGGCAGCGTAGCTGGGAGGCTGATGGAAAAACCTTTGAAGCCAGAGTTGAAAATATTTTTCAGGGCCGGGTGCCGTGGCTCACACCTGTAATCCCAGCACTTTGGGAGACTGAGGCGGGCAGATCACGAGGTCAGGAGATCAAGACCATCCTGGTTAACATGGTGAAACCCCATCTCTACTAAAAATACAAAAAAATTGGTTGGGCGTGGTGGTGGGTGCCTGTAGTCCCAGCTACTCGGGAGACTGAGGCAGGAGAATGGTGTGAACCTAGGGGGCAGAGCTTGCAGTGAGTCAAGATTGTGCCACTGCACTCCAGCCTGGGCGACAGAGTGAGACTCTGTCTCAAAAAAAAAAAAAGAAAAAGAAAATCTTTTTCAGGGTTTCACACACTTCTGATCCATGATGTCAGCTAATCCAAGAAATTGTTCATTCTCAGAATCTGAGTTTGTTTGCACCTTGAAGTCACAGAGGCCCTTCAGTCCGTGTGTTTTTTTCCAGGTGTATTTGGGATCAATTTATCTATGATTGGCCCCTCAAATATGAGGATGGGGTGGGGCATGGAAAAGCTCTGTTTTGGTGATTTTATGTGTGAGACTCAGCCCTTGAAGCGCTGAGAATCCTGCGCAGAGGAACAGGCATCGATTACAAACAAAGTCTAAACAGAGAAAAGGATTAGGAACATAGTGGAGGGATATATAAACTGGCCTAAAGAGTAGGAGCATCTGTAACACTTTCTAAGTGGAGGTCACATTTCTTTTGGGGTTTTGAAGGATGAATAAGAGTTTGCTAGAAGAAGCAGGCAGGGGATAGTAGTGATGAAAATGGTGATGAAGAAAGGCAGAGAAAACAAAGTTGCATTTCTCTCAGTGTCCAGGGAGTGGATAGGGCTGACAGGAGTGAGAAGAAGCTGTCAGGAGATCCAGCTTGAGTGAGCCTGACGGGTGCTACTGACTCTTTCCTGGTGGGGCCAGGGCATAGCCACTTAGCAGGAAGAACCTGGACTTTGGGGTTAAAGAGACTTGGTTTTGAATCCTGGCTCTGCCATTGCCAGCTGCGAGGAACCGGGCTTGTCGTTTTTCTTCTCAGAGCCTCGGTTTTCTTATCCTACTTATTGTGGTTGATAATGAGACGATTGCCAGAGCCCAAGGGGTTATTCCAGAGGCAGGGGTCATCCTGGTAGGCCAGTGCCTGTGAACGTCCCAGGCAAGGGCATCAGGTGGAGACGGTGGGCAGAGGCAAGTTTATGAATGGGGCTGTCTGTCGGGAGAGGGAGGGGGCTCCAGACCTGCGGATCCCAGAGGATTCCTAGCGGGGGAGGCCATGGTCAAAGACACAAGCCTGTGGTCAGAACCCCAGAACCCAATAGGGAAGCCACTGTAGAATGGCACCACGGCAGTGCCTGGCCCTGTTCTGCACTATCCATAGCTGAGCCCATCTGGCCCTCATACCTTTCCCGTGAGGTAGGAGCTGTTTTATCCTTTATTATATAGGATGGGAAACTGGGTCTTAGAGAGGGGAAGTGACTTGTCCGAGGTCTCACACACAGCAAGAGGCAGGGGTGGCATCTGGACACAGGCATTCCAACTCCAGGACCTGAGCCTGTGCCTGGTGACTTTCGGGGGCAAAGTCACCTCTCATCTCTGATCGTCCTCCTCATGCCTCTCTGTGGTGGCCTCACCGGGTCTGCATGTGCTGAACTGGGGGTTGGATGATGTAGGATCTCCATTAGGAACTGGGGGCTTTGCAGGCCTCAGCTGCTGTTCGTGACTTTTCTCTGTGTACCCTGTGAAGGTAGGAGCCCTGGCTACTCACATCCACGGCCTCATACGAATGCGTGGATTTAGAGCTGGCTTGTCTTGGAGGCCACGACAGCACCTTCAAGCAGGGGCCGAAAGAGTGGTGTAACAGGGCATGCTGAAGTTAGGAAGTTAGAAGAGAGAGGGGGTCCAGGGGCGGGGACCAGGGAAGGCTTCCTGGAGGAGGAGGTGAGGCTGGAGAGTGACTTTCAAGGGCAGGAGGACTTGAGGATGAGCTCAGGATATAATTATGCCAGAGAAAGGTATAAATTTCCCAAGTAAGATGAAGCTAATTGAAATGTCAGCTCTATCACCTCTGCTCTCACACAGAGCCAGGCTCTGCTACGCCTCATAAGAGCCCTGCTGGAAACGATGGCCGTGAACTGTTTTTTTAATTGGACAAGGCACTGATTTACACAATGCCTCTTCTGCGTGGATTTTTAAAAAAATGTAAATTACTAATCTTGGTTGGCTTGATGAAGCGAATGCTTCTAAGGGGGCTGTGGAAAGACCTGGAATTTCTCTTCACCCCATTGGGCTTGCCTAATAAGAAATCAAATCTCATCAAGGCCTTTACCTGCTGTGGCAGAGGCTGCGATGAGGAGCTCCCAGCATGCCCTGAGCAACATGGGTCCAGGCAACCTCCCTGAACTTCTAGAAGCAGAGGGGCGAGGAGGGGCAGGAGAAGGGGCAACATTGGAGGAGTTGTCAAATTGTCACTGCTTGAGGAAAGGTGGGGGACTGAGGCTGAGTTCCAGGGCCAGATTCCTAGGCTCTGAGACTCTGGCCTGCACCTGAATAGGAGACAGCCCTGTGACCTTGAACTGATGGGTCTGACACAGACCCAACACCTCACTTGGAATAATAACTACCACTACCAAGCATCCACTCCAGGAGAGACATTTAACCTGTTACATTCTCACCACCATCCCATGCAGTCATTAAGGATTATCTGCATTAACTGATGAGTAACTTGAGGTTTGGAAAACACAAAGAAACCTGACCAGGGTTATACAGCTAGTGTGTAGGGGCCAGCGTGTGCTCCAGGAGCCTCTGTCTTCCCAAATCCAGGCTCTGCATTGCTTTTTGTGGATTGAACCGGATGGGGTCCCAGCGCCCCTGAGAGATCTGCTGTCTGCATAGTCCTCTTGGTTTTGCCCCTCATGTAATACACAGGTATCTTAAGTCTGTTTGGACGTCTATCACAAAATATCATAGACTGGGTAAACTGGAAACAATGGAAAAGTGTTTATCACACTTCTGGAGGCTAAGAAGTCCAAGATCAAGGCACCGGCCGACTTGGTGACTGGGGAGGGTTCTCTTCATGGTTCACACAGGACACCTTCTGTGTTCTCACACAGCAGAAAGGGGAAGGCAGCTCTCTCAGTCTCTTCTATAAGGGCACTAATCCCACTCACAAGGGCTCTGCCTTCATGACCAGATCACCTCCCAAAGGTGACACCGTCTTAACACCATTACAGTAGGAGTTAGGTCCCAACAAATGAATTTCGGGGGGACACAAACATTCAGACCATAGCAATAGGCTCTGGGGGGGCTTCTGGGCACCCCACCACTCATGACAACAGCGTGTAGACAGTAATATGTGTTTTCACTGCCCTGGTGGGTCATCAGGCAGCAGGTAATGAGGGTCACCAGGTGCCAGGTAGGGTGCCACGATTGTTCAACAATCAGCCAACTTTACACGCCCCCATTCCTTAAGCTATTTTAGCACCATCAGGCTTGGCCAAGAAACCCGTTGGAGCTACAATTTGCACTGCCTACAAAACAGACTCAGAATGATCTCAAAATCAAGCCCTGAGACCCGATTAGCTCAGCTGGATGTGATCTGGAATGAAGAAGCATTAGACACTGGGAGGCGTTTCTTGGACAGGCGCTGGGCTAGACAGCCCAGACCTGGCGGAAGCAGAGGAGAAGGGGCCGCTCCCGGGGTTTTCCCAGCCTCCCTGGGCGGGTGAGGGGCCCTGGCGTCCTGAACTGGAGATGCTGCCCGGAAGGCACTGTTGCAGCCACTCCTGCCTTAGCATCCACACGGGTCCCGCTGGAGTCCTTCCACACCAGCTCATCGTCTCGGTTCCACCATCCACCCACGCACTCATTCGGCAGATGTCACGGAGTATTCACCGTGCGCTGCTCACTGTTTTAACCGCGGAGGATAGAGCCTAGACCGACACGACAGTCCCTCCTCTCACAGAACTGATGTCTCTAGAGGAGTGTTCCCCCTAGTGAGAACCTTCTATTTCTAGAACATTCTTTCTTCTGATGAGTGACCAGCCTCACTGGAACTTCTCCATCCTCCAGGCTTGGTTCCTGAAGTGGCCCAAGGCTGCCTTCTCCCTCCGGTGGGTGAACAGGGTCACTGCTTCCTCTCTTGTCCGGGCCCCCGGCCTGACCCTGAGCCCCGGGCATAACCGCGTTGTGGAGCCATCACAACCTCAGCGAGCCCCTCCCTCTTGGCCCGGGGGCCCTCCTGGGGACAGTGCGCAGGGCCCCCCGAGGGGGCTTAGCTGTGCAAAAGCAGCCCCTGCCGATGCTGCGGCTCCTGTGGATGGAGCACTGCCGTGGGAACAGAGTTGGAACTCATCCAAGAGGCGTCCCTTAGAAACACCTGTGTGGGGTGGAGGAAGGTTGAAGGAAGGTGGTGAATGGGGTTAGGAGAAACAGAGAGACGGGAAGGGGGGCAGCTGCTGGTGCCTCCGCCCTTCCTTCTGTCCCTTTCAGCCATCTTCCCGGCCAGGTGCACTGAGGCTTTCCACACGCAAGTCCAAAGGGTGTTGCTGTTTTCACTCAGTGTCTGGGTGCCAGCTGTTATGCTGGGCTCCAGGAATACGCGATACTGAGCACCCTGGCCCCTGCCCTCCCAGAACCTGACCCCCTGAGAGAGCCAGAGCCGAGCAGATGTCTAGGAATGTGCTAGAGTATGTGCTAGACCGGGCAGAGTATGCACTTGGTACCAGGAGCACAGAGGAGGGGATAGTTTTTGCGACCTCAGGGTTTGGGGAAGGCTTTCCGGCGGAAGAAATGTGAGAGCATAGAAGCAAAGTAGGCAGGGTCCCTGGTATAGAAGAGCAGGAGGGAAAGTCACAGCTGGTGCGTGGCAGCTCCAAGCAGTTTGCTTTAGTGCTAGGCTGCTGTGCGTAGAAGGGCATGGGGCACGAGGCTTTGTTCTGCCGGGGACTTGGGGCTCCCACAGAAATTGGAGGTGCTGAGGAAGGGATGGGCTGGGGAGTAGTCTGCCGGACTTTTAGTCACAATCAGGCTTCTAAGGAATACTGAGACTTTGGGCAGATAAACACAACCCTTTGAGCCTCAGTTTCCTAATTTCATCCTTTCACCCTGTCACCTCCTTCCCTCCCTCCCATTTGATACTGGCCCATTTCTGGGAGCTGGACAAGATGGCTGGCTTTCACCTTGAATGTCCAGGGCAGGAAGGAAGACGGGTGGTGGAGGTGGATAGTGGGCCCACGCACTGCGGGTGTGTTCTGCAGCCTGTCATGTGGGTGTGTGGCACCCCACTCATTCCTTGGGTGGTCCAAGGCTGCCAGGGCTCTCTGGAGGGCATGCAGCTGAAGGTCATCTCTGCCTCTAGCTGGCCACAGAATGGATAATTAAACACAGCGCTCCAGCTGGAATGCGTCAGTCAGATTCTTAGAAAAATGGTCAAGTGGCTCTGGGATCTTCACTTCTCTTTGAGGGACCCAGCAGGATGGTGCAGCTGGGACCATCTTGGAGGAGGCAGAGCCTGGGGCAAATCACCTAAAACATTAGACGCAAGGCACACCAGCTAACCTACGTGATTGCCTTAGATCGATTGCAGTGCTTAGGGGCCAGACTCTGTGGGACTTTGAGCAGGTTGCTTTACCTCTGTTGAGTCTCAGTTTTCTCTTCCAGAAAATGGGGATGTTAACAGGACTCACCACACAAGATCAAGCTGGTTCATGAGCTAAGCCATGCTGGATGCTTAGCACAGGGCTGGTCCCAGCAAAGGCAGCATAGACAACCCTGACCTTAAGCAGGAAGGTGTGCCCTCTGCACACCAGCTGGAGGCAAACTGCAGAACACAGGGCCCGGGCTTGAGGGCAGCCAGGGCACAGCACACAGCTCAAACCCGAGGGCAGTGAGAGGGAGAAATTACTCAGGCCACTGTGAGTGGAACGATATTTGACTGTGGTTGGATGCTCTGGGTATGAGTTTGGAGCAGGCTCTGGCCAGCCTCTCTGACCCACGTGAATGTGTACCTCTGGAGACAATCAAGCTTTTATGGGTGGAGTGCGGATATAAAGTTCTCCACTGAATGTTCTATAAATGCTTTTTATTAGCCACCACTTTATAATGTGAGAGCCATTGAATTAGGTATCCATTAGCGTCTACTCTCTGGGGAAGCAAGGATGCCTTCCCGAGGCATCCTTGGATGCTCTGGGGCTGGTTCAGCTTGGCAAGGGAAATATCCAAGTGACAGGTGGTTCTGGACTCAGGCAGGCGGTCTGCTCATATTTCTTTGTGTGTGGGTGTGTGTGGTTGCCTTATCAATGACTAGAATCAGAGGGAAGGGGACAGGCTTCTGGGTGACTCTAGCAGTAGGCAGAAGGCTGGGCAGGGCCTCTGTGTACAGTTGTGCAGGCTGTGCACTGCCCAAGCATACATTTAAGAGAGCATTGTTTATATCATAGAAACCATAGATTACACTGGTCTAATATGACCATTCTGGGAAATAGAAGTGGAAGTGTCTCATTCTAATAAAAATCAGAAAATGGTGAGAGTTTAAAAATGCATAGAAATGAAGTGTCTGAGAAGGGGAACCTTTTGATTTGGTGCAGAGATGTCATATAGACTCCCAGCATCCCTGAGGCAGGGCGTATGGGCTGGGTCAGTCCGTGGTGGACAGGGGAAGGAGGGAGGCCTGGGGTCAACAAGGGCATGCTGGGCTTCTCCCTGGTATACCCAGCTGCACAAGGCTCTGCCTCCTGCCTCCCTTCGGATGATGCTGCCACAGTTTTCACCAGGTCATGGGTGCTTCCCTTACGGGGTCCTGCAGGTGGCTGGGGCAAGGCAAGAGGGGAGAGTGGTAGCAGTAATACCATGTCAGAGGTTGTGAAAATTGTTTTGGTGAGAGGTTGGCAGGGGGGTAGCAGGTTTGGGGGATGAGGTGGGCTTTTTGTTGAGTGAATTCAGGGCTTGAGGCAAGAGACAAGAGATGGTGCCGACGGCAGTGCCTAAACAAAGATGGGAACGTGGGAAGACTGGGGACTCCTCCCAGGCTGGAGCCCGGCCACGTGACTCTTAGTTGAACCCAGCAGCTTTTTAAAGCTGGGACTGGTGAGAGAATGCCGTCATGATCATGTCGAAGGGTGCTGTGATTTCCAAATGGTTTTTGGTGGAATATCAATCCTGAGATACATTTGGCTGAGAAATCAAACCAAGCCAGCCTTCAAAATATACTCAGGTTGAGCCGGTGGCAACATCGCACATGGCATGCTGTGCTCAGGCCCAGAATAGGTTGGTGCTGAGAAGTTCTGTCTAATGAGACCAGGCTTGCATCACTGCAGCCAGGATTTCCTAAATATGGCTGCAACATTTAAAAAGAATGAATACCTTTTAATTTCCCCAGGAGCTGGTATTCCTCTGTCATCTGAATACTGAATGGGGCCTGCCCAGGGGTCTCTCCCTGTGCCCAGAAGCCCTGTGGAGCTGCGTGGAGCAGATTGTAGCTGCACCCTCCCCCTGCCCCGCCACTGCCCTCCAACATCCCGAGGCTCAGAGGAGCTGGCAGCTGCTTGCCTCCAAGGCTTTCCAGAGCCGTCTTCAGACAGCTCTCCCTCCAGCCAGTCTCCACTGAATAGTATTCTGTTGTATATATGTACCACATTCTTCCATAGATGGGCACGTAAGTTGCTTCTAAATCTTGGCTACTGTGAATAGTGCTACAGTAAACATGGGAGCGCCGATGTCTCTGACTATCATATGGCAGTTCTATTTTCAATTTTTTTTTTTTTTTTTGAGATGAAGTCACTCTTATTGTCCAGGCTGGAGTGCAATGGTGTGACCTCGGCTCACTGCAGCCTCCGCCTCCGGAGTTCAAGTGATTCTCACGCCTCAGCTTTGTGAGTAGCTGGGATTACAGGCGCCTGCCACCATGCCTGGCTAATTGTTGTATATTTAGTAGAGACGGGGTTTCACCATATTGGCTGGGCTGGTCTCAAACTCCTGACCTCAAGTGATCTGCCTGCCTCAGCCTCCCAAAGTGCTGGGATTACAGGCATGAGCCACCGTGCCTGGCAGTGCACATTTTTTGTTTCTGTTATTCTTGGAACACACGAGGAAATGTTGCCATGCTTTGCAATTTCAAAGCACCTTTACCTGCATTGTCTGATTTCATCCTCACAGTAACTCTATGGGAGGTCTTCAGGGAGCGCTATTCCCAAAGTTAGATAGAAACCTAGATTCCGAGGGATTAAGTGTCTTTTCCTAGGTCTTAGCCAGTGGCATGGCTCAGTCTTAAACCCAGGTCTCCTGGTCTTTTCACATATGTATGGTGGTCTGAGAGATGCCCAGGAGGCAGCTGGATGTACGGATTTGGCTCACAAGGCAGAGGCCTAGGCTACAGAGAGAGAGAGATAAGAGTCTCACCAGCAAATGCACCTTTTGCTTTTCTGATGAAAGGAGACATATGCAGCTGGAGCTGGCTTTGCCCATTTTCCCTCTCCTACCTTGAAGGCAGGTGTGATGTCTGGGGCTGTGGCAGCCATCTTGTCACCAAGAACTGGCAAGTGATGCCAGAGGCCCATTCACCACGGATTGTGGTGTGGAGGCACGGGAGGCACCAGCACTGCTGAGTGGTTGAAATCCCATGGGCGTCTGCTTACCTCTGGACTGCCTGTGATGAGGAAAACAGGCCCTGCTTTTCTAAGTCCCTATAGTCAGGTTTTCTTTGCTTGATGCTTCCCTGGGGGATGTGACACCTAGAGGAGTAGCATGAGGAGAAAGAGCAAGTACACTAAAGAATGCAGACAGTGCTGCAAGAGTAGGGAGCCTGGATCCTCAGCGACCCGCGATCAACCTTGCACCCGCTACCATCAGGCTGTGTGAGGTAAATGGGACCTGTCCTGGTGTGCTAAGCCACAGCTGGTCAGGTTTCTGTTACGGGTAGGCAAAATTATTCCTAATGGTTATACCTTTCTTCCTTGGGTAAGATGCTAAATTGATTTACGAAATAAATTATATAAATGGATAAACACACACACACACACACACACACACACACACACCCATACACAGAGATAGTGTCGAAACAGAGAGAGGCAGAGGCAAGGCTGGGGTGCAGAGGTAAAGGACAGTCTGGCTGGGACCAGCCTTCCCGGGCGGGCGTGGGGAAAGGCACAGCCTCGATGGAGTCTTGAGGGAGCAGCTCCATCCTGGGGGCTCTGCCAGGTGCTGTAGGCACTGCGCCTTTTTGCCCCACGCCTCCCTGCTGCATGCTGAATGCTGTCGTGTCTGCTGCTGCTGTCCGGGCCTTGCTGTCACCCCACGCTGTCCTGTGTCATGTTCCCATCGTGGCTGACTTGCCTCTGCATGCTTAGCTGTGTGGCAACTTGTAACAAAGCAGGAAAGCCCTCTCTTCCCTTTCTGGGCCGCCCTGTAATGGAGACCTGAGCTGAGTGGCTTGTGCACCAGTGGGGTGTCTCATTTTGGTTTCTATTGGAGCTGTCCCTCTGTCCTGAACCAGATGCAGGTGCAGGAGGCTGGGCCGTGGGAGGACCAGAGAAGCAGCTGCAGTGCTGGGCGTCAGAAACCTTTCTGGCCACAACCCACACCCAAGATGCACTCCCGCTTCCAAGATGGAGAGAAGGGTCAGTGTGGGAACACCTAACACAATGTCATTTTTTTCAAAGTTTGGGCCCCAGGCCTGCAGTTCTGTTCCCTCCTCCCGGGTGCAGATTCCAGATCTTGCCCACACTCCTCCTAGAAGTCAAGTGGCTACCTGTGCAGAACTCCTGCTGCTTAGGGGCTGATTTGTAGAGCGTGAATCCCAGAATAGAGATTTCCCTATGAAGGAACACAGATAATGGGAGAAGAAAAAGGATACCTCCTTATTGGGGCAGGTTTGCTTTGCCCAAAATAGCCCTGTAACCAACGTGCTTCTGAAGTGCCTTTTGAAGTCTAGGAACATTTGTAGTATTTTACATTGGGTTAATAATTTATTGATGTTTAATATTTCACAAGAGTAAGGCAGAAAACCTGATAAAATTTTCATATCTGCTATTATAAGCTAAATGGAATGTGAGGCGCTTCCGGATGGTGCTGAGTGGCTGAGGCCTGGGGTACGCCCCCTGCCCCCTCCCATCACGGCAGGTCCAGGCAGCGAAAGTCGAACTCCTCCATCCATTAGTTATCCCAAACATCCCATGCACTCGGGAGAGTCAGAGGCCTGGGGATGTTGTGAAGTTTGGTTGAACAGCAAGACGTGCTTAGGGTGTGATTTGATTAGGGCCAAACATCTCCCATGTCCCCCCGATTTTCCCTGCTGACCTGTTGTTGATGCCTGAAATGTCCATCATTAGAACAGATTGCACTGCTTGCAGGACCATCAACACACATGAAAAGCGTAGCTTATAAATAATAGTAATAGCAAATCTGTGTCACTGTTCTCATATAGAATTCATTAACTTCCCACAAGAATCCTGTGAGGTAGGAGCTCTTGTTATCCCCATTTTACAGATGAGAAAACTGAGGCAGAGAGAAAAAGCTGATTTGCTCAGGATCATGCAGTAGCAATGAGCTGGAATTTGAATCCAGGCAGTCTCACTCCAGAGTCTGTGCTTTTACCCATTACACTGTTTTTCTTCTCTAAGCACAAATCAAATCAACAGTTGAAGGTATCTTCTCCGGGCACAGAGCTCTGGGCCACACACTCTGGAGGAGATAAAAATGGAGACTTCTAGTCTGAGTGATGTGCTCAGTAGCACGGAAGTGCTCAGAGGGCACTCTGGCCCTCCCCTTGCTGAGTGACCCCGGGCAAGTTCCGCGATCATTTAGAGCCCAAATAATATCTGCCTCACAGGTTTACCATGAATATGAAAGAAGGATACATTAAAAAAAATTACACTAGAGCTGGGTCAGCAAACTCTGGAGAATGGGCCAAATCCAGCCTGTGGACCATTCGTGTTCTTTTTTCCCTAAACAGTTTGTTGATATGCAAATCACACACCATGAAATTTACCCATTTAAGGTGAACAACTCAATCGTTTTTAGTGTGTTCACAGACATGTGCAAGGCAACCATCGCCACAGTCAAGTCAAGCAACATTCATCAGTCGAAGCCCTTTAGCTACTCCCTACCCTTAAGTCTCTCATCGCCTCCTCACCAATAACTACAGATTGCTGTCTTCATATAGAACCTCCCTGTTCTGACATCCATATTGAAATGAGGGAATATATAATACTGGGTTTTATTTGTATAAACTGACTTCTCGTGTTTTTAGTCAAACCACTTTCTAGTTTTTCCCAGCTTGTAGCATGTGGACAGTATCTCATTCCTCTTATGACCAAAATAATATCCCATGTAGGATAGACGACGTTTTGCACCCATTCCTCAGTTGAAACACTTGATTGCTCGCTTTGACTTTAGGATGCTACTGCTTTGTAAAACAATATTTAGTATGATTACAAGTCCTGCTCAGCCTGCTGATTAAGGTGAACAACAAGGTCCCAGGGTTTAACAAATTAAGGAGCACTCAACTCCCGGTCCGCAAGTGCACAGCAGCTCTGCCACACCTATTGTTACCTATCCTGTCACGCTTTTCCCTAGAGTGGCAGAGTGAATAGTGACAGAGATGTCTGGCCCACAAAGCTAAAAATATTTACTAGCAGCCCTTCACAGAAAACCCATTTCACCTTGTCTACAACAGGTCCAACTAAGGTCCCTTACGCTCAAGTTGAGTAGAAGACAAAAACAAGACTTAAAGGTCATCCAAGACTTAGCAAATATCAGCCTGGGATCATCTGTCCTTGGCTGTGTCTGGTGGCCATTGAAAAGACGGAAGTCGTTTAGCTTGAAAATACCCCACGCCAGATAAATGTTTCTGTCACGATCCATAAATATCTAAAGCTCTCTCCCAGAGCGCATACTTTAAACACAGAACAATACGGCTCCCACTCAATATAAACTACCTCTCCCCAAATGGCCAGTAATCAAAACTGAGGCTCAAGATGATAAAAACCCCTAATGCCCTGCAAAACGTTGCCATCCATCAAGTAGGGGGTTTATTTGTGTCAGAGTCAGAGAGTGACAACTCCCTTGTCAAGATGTATTCTAAAGATCACTCGGAAACCTGCCCTACCCCCTCGCCCTCCACCTTAGCCATTATCCGCTTCCTTGGCTGGAAAATGTAGTACAATATGACACACGAGTTGGAACCACTTCCTTTGTAGTAATCGACTCTGCGCAAAATAGCAAAGTACCGGACACTAGCAACGGCACTTTAACCTCCTGATTAAATAGCGGACATAGTCTCCTCACTCGGGTGTCATAGAAATGAATGTCAGATAAAACAGACTGTGGCGATCCTCACAGGATCTAGAACTAGAAATACCATTGACCCAGCAATTCCCATTACTGGTAGTATACCCCACAAATTAATAAATCATGTGTGCTATAAAAACACATCACAGCATATGTTGCTATTTGCATATTCACAATATCAAAGAGCTGGAGAACAACCAGAATTCCATCAGACGGACCATGATTAAAAGGGCATCATACATCCACCATGGAATACTATGCAGCCATAAAAAAGAGAGTCATGTCCTTGTAGGGACAGGAGCAGCTGGAAACCATTCATCTCCAGCAAACTATCACAAGAACAGAAAACCAAACACCACATGTTCTCACTCATAGGTGGGAACTAAGCAATGAGATCACTTGGACACAGGAAAGGGAACATCACATACCGGTTCCTATTGTGGGGAGGGGGAAGGGGGGAGGGATAGCATTAGGAGATATACGTAATGTAAATGACGAGTTAGTGGGTGCAGCACACCAACATGGCACATGTATACATATGTAACAAACCTGCATGTTTTGCACATGTACCCTAGAACTTAAAGTATAATAAAAAAAAAAAGAAAAAAAGAAAAACAAGGACTGTGCATCAGTACAATGTCATTGTTTGTTGCTGACTGAAAATTGTGCGCTAAATGATGAAGAAAACGAAGGATGGCTTTATATTCATCTCTGCTCAATGCCCCTTCACTTCTGTTGGACAGAATCACCACCTCAAGATCATCTCTAGGGACCCTCCTGGTATTTCTTCTTTCCTATACCCTCCTTTCACAATCAAAGAATGTTCTAGAAAATACCCAAGCCACCAAATTCATACCAAGGTGTAATGACTGATAAAACTTTCCCATATTAAAAGCCTCAGAGGTGTTTGCCTTATGTCAAGAAGCTTTATGCTTAAAAAAAAATCTCATTTTGGAATGTACAAAATGTAAGAAAAAGAGAGTGATAGTATGGGATTTGGGGGCAAGGCTTCCCTGGGTGTCAGGAGACAGACTTTCTTTGTGTCTGTTGAATCACACCATGTGGACATTGTCTGTTCTGCACAGACAAATGGCTGGGCTTGCACATATGCCTTAGGAACTAGGCAAAAATGAACTGAAAATGGGAGAACTTCTAAAATTGTCCTGTGACCCATTACCTTGCTTTTTTCAGAGTCTATTCTGGTTCCTTTAATCTTTGAGTACTTAATTTACCTGAGTACTTATAGTGGACATTTGCTGTTTTGTTGCCTACACAAGGCCCTTCCTACTTGGGAGTATTTCTGAGTCCTACTAAGGAAGCTGTGTTAGGTATCCGCTAAGGTTGCACCAATGCCAGCCTTCCGGTATTCACATTCTTGTGTAATCCCTTCTCCTTGGATGTAGGCTGGATTTAGTGAAGTTCTTCTAATGAATAGAGTACAGCAGACATAATGTCATCTCTGAGATTAGACTATAAAAACATGGTGACTTCCCTCTTGGGGGGTCTCTCTCCCTCTCTGAGATCCCTTGGTTGAGAGATTCAAGTTGGCGTCTTGTGAGCCACCCTCTGTGCCCATGTGGTGAGGGATCAAGACCTGTCAACAACCGTGTATGTGAGTTTGGGAGCAGATCCACCCCATCTGTCACTCCAGTTGACCTTTCAGTTGAAATGGCAGCCATGACTGACAGTTGACTATTGTAACCTTATGAGAGACTTCACCCTGTGGAAAGGGGCACAGTAAGAGGAGGATCACAGCTGTCTCCCCTACAGTATAGAGCCTAGCACAATAAACCTGGTTACCAAGGTCTAAGAGTGGTTCTGAATGTGCCCCTCAAGAGGGCCTAGACATTGCTTTTCTTTCTTTCTTTCTTTTTTTTTTTTTTGGAGATATAGTCTTGCTGCGTCACCCAGGTTGGAGTGCGGTGGCACAATCTCGGCTTACTGCAATCTCCACCTTCCGGGTTCAAGTGATTCTCCTTTCTCAGCCTCCCGAGTAGCTGGGATTATGGGCACGTGCCTCCATGCCTGGCTAATTTTTGTATTTTTAGTAGAGATGGGGTTTCACTATGTTGGCCAGGCTGGTCTCAAACTCCTGACCTCAAGTGGTCTGCTCGCCTCGCTCTTCTTTAAGGCATTAAGAGAGACATCTATAACGAGAGGAAGGATCAGCACCTTTGAGAAGTATGGAACTGGGATTGCTCTGTATGCTGGTAGGAACACATTGTAGTTGGAAGAGGCTCCCTGGTTTCAATCTGGGTGAGACAATTCTGGAATAATAGAGGCTGAAGAGCCACACTGAAGAGAATCAAGGTGGTTACCAATTTATGGCTAGCGTGCAGTTAGAGCAGTAATCAGAATGTTCTGACTCACATGGATCTTTGGGGGCTGGTTAATTTTAGAGACTCTAGAATTGAAATAGGTAGGCAGCCCACTAACATTCTACTTGATCTATAAAAATAAACAAAAGAAATATCCCCTATAGATCTAGTGATCAAGTCATGGTCCTTCCCTAATACCTAAACCTAAGTCAGCTGCCAGACCCAGAGCTCTTTGGATCGAAGGAAAGACAGGCTCCCTTGAGGAAGGATCCTGCAATGTCATCACAAATACATACTGTGAGTCCTTCTCAAATCTTTTGCACAAGGACTGTGTCTATTTACTAAAGTAACCAGGTATCGGGGACAGGGAAAAAGCAAGTCCTTTTGGGGATTACTGAACACTAGTTCTGAAATAGGTCTAATTTCTCTAGGGACAGAATGTCATGCTAGTCTAGTGGTTTTACTGAGAGCTTACAGGAGTCAGGTTGTGGATTTCAGCCTGAGCCTGCTTTATAATAAGCTACATCGTGAGATTATTTCTTCCTTTTGTGAGTTTAAAGTTAAAATACACACACACACATACACACACATATATATACACTCAGCAGTTGCTAGAATCCCCGTGTTGTCTTTGTGATCCACGTAGTCAAGGATATTATGGGAGAAAGGGTAAAATAAAGTCCTTTTTAAAAGAGTTATGTGTCCACGTGTGTAGGGAAGCTTAGGGATAAGCAATACCTTATTTGGATGGCTTTTCCCTGCTCTGACTGCTGTAACAGAAGGACTATGACTTGATCACTAGAACTATAGGGAATATTTGTTTTGTTTATTTTATAGATCAAGTAGAATATTCGTGGGCTGCCTACCTATTTCAATTCTAGAGTCTCTAAAATTAACCAGCCCCCAAAGATTCATGTGAGTCAGAACATTCTGATTACTGCTCTAACTACACGCTAGCCATAATTTGGTAACTATCTTGATTCTCTTTAGTGTGTAGCTCTTCCCTACTAAATGATAATCCAAAGCAATACTACATTCCAGGGGAATTTCAAAGATTAGTGCCACCATAAAAATGTTGATTTCTATCAAGTTTGACTGGTGCAGAATGTAAATATGACTTAAAACAAAGACCAAATTATTTTAAACTTAATAGTGTAACTATAATTGTGTCTCGAAGGATAATCTAGCATTATTTCCCTATTTTAAGGCCATCTAATTGGCAACCTTAATTCTCCTTTGCCGTGTAACCTAACGTATTTATGGATTCTGGGAATTAGGACGCATTGGCCTATTATCCTGCCTCGCATACATGGAAATACCAGGAAGCCCTCTCATGGCCATTGTAGTTTATCCCATACACCTTCTTGCCCTCATTGGGTAGAGCAGCATTGATTCCTCTTAAGAATATCAATCACACCAGCTAACATTCTAGCTTCCAATTTTTCCTGTTTGAGGCATGTGAAACGAAAGGTTCAGGTAGCAGCCTCTGTTACAATTCAGTGGAACAACTGTTGTATCTTCTGGTAGATCATCCCTCCCTTCAATACTAAAACTTCAAAACTGGCGTATTCCAGACTCATGGGGATGGAAATCTGTATTCTAGACCACTGGACCCTGGAAACTGTATTGAGATGATACACCCAAGTATTTTCATGGTGTTTATCTCTGACCCTTTGTGTGTTATAGAATCATCTAGTATGGCTGCAACCTTCTGATTTCCATATTCCATAAGCCTGGTGTCATTAGTATTGTGGGTGAGTATAGCATTCTGTAGGATGATGGTGATATAGGAAATACTCCTGTGGTGTAAGTATGGCACAGAGCTGACGCTAAAAAATATTCCCAAAGAAAGACAGTAAAAGTATGTTGTTGTCCTTATCAGACGAAGCAAACTGCTTTGGGTTTAAAAAGTTTGTTTTGATTTTCTGCTTATTGAAATAGAGGAAAAGGCATTCTTCAGGTCAATAGCTGCATGGTAGGTGCCAGGGACTATGCAAGGGAACATGTATTGAGTGATGCAGATAGCTACTCTATTCTTTCATGTCTTTTAATGTATACGTTCATATATTTTAATGACTTTCCTTTCATTGTTGTCTATAGTGTTGACAGTGGTTGTTTTATGATTTGTTACCTAGGATACAGAATATCAAGATAGAGTGGCAACAATGAAAAGAAATTCATTGAAATATATTAAGTGGAATGGACATGGTCTAGAAATCTGGGAAAGCTGATGTAATGTGGGTGCCTCACCTTGAGGAGATTGAGAGCACTTTCAGCATGTTAATGGATAGTTGTCTTATGTTAGAAACACTTTTAGAAAGTTCCCAATATGGGAAGACTAGTGTGAGAAAATGCTGGGGAGCTGAAGAGATGGACTGCAAAAGACAGTCCATTATTTTTGGCTGACTAGTTTCCAAATAACCCACTTCAGAAAATGAAGGGGATGGTTATCACCTACCCTGGCTTCTTGGAAGCTAGGGTGCAGGCTTGTGACCCAGCCTAAGTCAATCGGATGTTTCTGCCTAGAACTTTGAAACGCGAGTGACAGAGTTGCACAGGACATGTAGAGATTCCTTTCTATGGCTGAGATAGACAGCAGTCTAGTGACAATGGTGGCGCTGATGGTATGTGTTTCAGTCTGCTCTGACTGCTATAACAAAATACCAGAGCCCAGGTGGCTTATACACAACAGAAATTTATTTCTTAAGGTTCTGGAGGCTGGGAAGTCCAAGATC
Organism: Rhinopithecus bieti; assembly: GCF_001698545.2. NCBI lineage: Eukaryota > Metazoa > Chordata > Mammalia > Primates > Cercopithecidae > Rhinopithecus > Rhinopithecus bieti. The sequence goes on from NW_016810434.1 coordinate 3,051,172, forward strand.
AAGGTACCAACAGATTTGGTGTCTGGTGGGGGCTCTTTTCCTTGTTCATAGATGGTGCTTTCTAACCGTGTTCTCATGTGGCGGAAGACACAAGGCAGCTCTCCAGGCTTTTTCATAAGGGCATTAATCCCATTCACAAGGGCCTGTAATCACCCGGCAAAGGCCCCATCTCCTCATATCATCACTTTGGGGATTAGGTTTTAGCATAAGAATTTTAGGGAGACACAAACATTCAGACCATGGCTGTGGTGCTAAGAAGACTGTTCTCACAGTGTGATCTTCTCAACACCTTATTTTCCTTAGCTTTTTTCTCTTTACTGAACCTGATTCCCAGATAATTTCAATTGAATCTGTGAGCCAGCCAACGCACTGCAAATCAATTTCTTTTCTGCTTAAGTTAGCTGGAGTTGTTTGCCTCCCAGAACACTGATTGTTAGGGTATTCAATACTGTTCAACCCGTGTGTGTGTGTGTGTGTGTGTGTGTGTGTGTGTATGTGTGTGAGACTGTGTAAATTTCACTCAGAGTATTGGAGAATTAGCAATGGAGACTTTCTTAAATGGAGAAAGAAACAAGTTCATTCACCTGTAGACATTATCCTGTGAAAGCCTGTGGCAGAACTTTTTGGTGGAATGCATGGGCTAGCTCATACCTGGGCTAACCCTTAACTCAAACTAAGATGTGGGAGAATTTTGTTTGAAATGGTTTCTATTTTTATGCCCTGTCCCCCATCCCCTCACCCGGCATTTATAGAGAATGGGGGCTGGGGGAATTGTACTGGCATAGAAGCTACGAGGAAAATAGATTGACTGATTAAGAAGAGGAAAGATATTGAATAGTGTTTCATTTATGTATTCAACAGACACTTACTGACTTAGTTCCTAGACCCCAGCCTGGCAGTCAGTGACTGTCCCATAGCATGGATCTAGGGGCAGGAGACTCAAGGTAAGATATTTATCAATGACCTCACTTTACCACCTGATCCAAATCTAAGTGTGGAGGTTCAGAAACCACAGAAATGAGTGCAGTAGTATGCACATGGATTTAGGATAGTGTTTTTAAGGAGTTAAATGTCCACGTGTGCAGGGAAGCTTAGGGATAAGCAATACCTTATTTGGAATGACTTTTCAGGCCTAGTGAAAGCCAGATCAAAACCAAAGCAAAAATTTAAAACACCTCATTACTCCCAACCAAATACAGAAAAATGTTTCTTCTCTCAAAACAACTTGTGTTTGGAGTAATGGATTCTTTTTTCTTGTGCTTGTCAAACTGAGAGGTGACAATGTGTTAGCAGCCCTCACTCTCAGCACCTCCTCCTTGTCACTGTCACCACTGTAAGCAGCAACCCTTTTGAGGGGATTCTCCTCATCTCCGTTTCGCACCAATTCTGGGATGAGCTGCTGCCTTTCAGCTAAGGCTCCCTTCTTCTCAAAGAGAGCAAAACCAGCGTCTGCTGCAGCAGATTCTCTCCTTTCTTCTTCCCTCAAGGAATTGACAGGCTGAAAGCTATTTTTAAAGTTTTCTTTCTGCTTATTCAAACTCTTAGCCCAGCGTTCCATGTCTTTGGCGATCTGCTGGGCTGTTTAACTCTTGGGTTTCTCCTTCTTCTCCTTCCCTCTTTTGCAGGAGGCAGGCCCGTCTGCTGGTGGGAGTTAGACTCTGCAGCTGGCACGTAGGTCTCTTTCTCCTCATCCCAGTAAAGGTACTGCTGGGTTAAGGAATTGGGAGTACCCAATGGGAGCCGTAATGCCTTGGCACTTTGGTCCCAAGCCAGAGCCTTCCGGCCAGCCCATGGCCTGCAGCATCTTGTTGCCAATGTTACTGTGGTCAATGCCATCTTTGGTGGGTCGCTCGTAATTCACAGTGCCAGCATCAAACTGCTTCTTGAGCTTGGGCTCTGGAGGTTCTGGAATGCCGTACTTCTCCCGTCTTTCTGCAGCTCGGTCTCGGTATTTCATCTCTCTCTCCCTTAGCTCCAAGGCTTCCAGCTCCTGCTCGCTCAGCTTGGATTGTCGGTAGATATCCATGTTTTGCTTGTGAAGGTCTGAGAGTTGCTGGTGCCTAACTAGGGCATCTTTGTTCGGGAACTGGTGCCGGCAGAGCAGACAGGCCATCTTCCTTCAGTCAGCTAGCTTCTCTTCCTCACTCTCAAGTTTTTCCACCAACTCCTCCTCAACTGGGCAGAAACACCAAGAACTAGCACTCTGTGACTCTGTGTCTAGTGCAAGGATTGTAAACGCACCAATCAGCACTCTGTCAAGTCAGACCAATCAGCTCTCTGTAAAATGGACCAATTAGCAGGATGTGGGTGGGGCCAGATAAGGGAATAAAAGCAGGCTGCCCGAGCCAGCAGTAGCAACTCCCTTGGGTTCCCATCTGCACTGTGGAAGCCTTGTTCTTCCGCTCTTTGCAATCAATCTTGCTGCTGCTCACTCTTTGGGTCCACGCTGCCTTTATGGGCTGTAACACTCACTGCGAGGGTCTGCAGCTTCACTCCTGAAGCCAGCGAGACCACGAACCCACCGGGAAGAACGAACAACTCCAGACGTGCTGCCTTTAAGAACTGTGACACTCACCACAAAGGTCTGCAGCTTCACTCCTGACAGCCAGACCACAAACCCACCAGAAGGAAGAAGCTCCAGACACATCTGAACGTCTGAAGGAACAAACTCCGGACACCCCATCTTTACGAACTGTAACACTCGCTGCAAGAGTCCGTGGCTTCATTCTTGAAGTCAGTGAGACCAAGAACCTACCAATTCCCGACACAAAATGACCTCACGTGACTTAATCAGGGTGGCTGCAGCGTGGGAACGCTTGTCTGTAGTGGGAGTAGCTTGCGTGCATTTCTGTCCTCCCTCCTTCCCCATAAAGTGCCCTTTATTCTCATTCATGCCCCTACTTCCCACAGCCATGTCTGTGACAGCACCACCACAGGCCTGAGCTCTGCCCACGCCTCTCCTCTCAGTCGAGTGGTGCTAACTGCTGTACAAACCACCCCAAATCTCGTTTGCACAGTTCATCCCATGCAGGCAGTTATCTTCCAAGGGGTGACTCAGGGACCCAAGCTGCTCCATCTCATGGAGTTGCCATCTTGTGCTGCAAAAGATTTAGCTGGAGTCACCCAGGGAAAGGGCATGGAGAATCCTGCACCTAATGCTTTACCAGGTCAGCCTGGAACACCCACCACTGTCACCCACATTCCACTGCAAAATGTTGAATTCCAAATGCAGGGGAATCTGGGAAGTGCAGTCCCTGGTGGGCTCCCCAGCAGCAACCTGACTGTGGAGTGGGAGCATGGTCCTTTCTGGGCTGTGATCATTTCTACTATACTATGTAATACCAAACCTTTTCCCCAACAACAAGCTTTTGACTCATCCCCATGGAGTAAGAAACTGGAGAAACCAGTTCACCCTCTGCCACTAATATTTGATGACATTTTATGTCATGATCACTTCCAGAATATTTAGATTTAAAAAGAGGAAAAAGAAGGTAGTCTGCCTGAAGATAACTCAAGGCTGTGGCTTTCCAATGGTGGGGGGAGTAGTTTGGTGGGGGAGGGGAATTCCTGCTATCTTCAGATAATTTGCAGAGGTCACCCGTTCACCTATGTGTTAGGGAGATTCAGCTTTGAGTCTCAAAGCTGATCGTATTAGAGAGGGGACAGAATAGATGCCTTTTGGAGATTTCCAACCAAATTCCAGCCCTGCTGTGCCTTTATTGGCTCTGTAAGTCTAGGAGCAGAGCGGTGGTGCTTGGCTGGCAAACAGCTTGAGGAGTGGTGTGGCCCAGCTCTGTTTTAGTTGGGAGTGAGAGTAGAGTGAGATTGATGGGCGTCTCATTCATTTTCCAATGCTAATAGTTTCCCTGACTCACTCACTGGGGCCAGACATGCATCTCCTGCCTGGCAGTGAAAATGTCAATAACCACTCTCTTTTTACTCTGCTTCTTTCCAACCTGGGGATGGGCTTTCATTAAATCCTCAACCCGTGCTTTTTTGGTTAAATCAAATGTACAGCCACTGGAGGAGTAGGATGTCAGCTATATTTACCTTGTCTTCAGCCAAGTATCCTGGACTAGTTTTTTCAACAACTTACATATCAGTTTCTAGTTAAAGCCAAGGGCAGGTCCTAAGCTTGAGACCAGGAGAAGTTGCTTCACCTTCTGTGTGGGACTCAGGCACTCTAAGAACAGGAGGGGAATGGTGACATTGTGGTGAGGTGGCTGACCTTGGAGTGAGGGAGGGTGACATCAGCAGGAGAGTGGGTGACATTTGTGAAAAGATGGGTGACAACTGGGAGAGGCTGGAATTGCTGACTCTTTGGTCAGTTTAAAGCCAACCATGTCTAAATGTCTGTCACCCTCTAAGAACACAGCTGATAGACTAATTTACATTTGAACATCCAAGATGAATGATAGCTAACATTTGCTGATTGCTTACTACATATTGGTCACTGTGCTAACCAACTTCCACATCACCCCATCTAACACTTCCAACAAACCAGGGAGGAAAGAGGATGATGATTGTCCTCATTTCTCAGCTGAGGAATTGGACTCAAGAAGAAGATAGGTGACCCTCCCAAGGTCGCAGAACCAGTTACATGGCAGAGCCAGGATTTGAATCTCCAAACCTGGCTTGAGAGCCTGGCCCATAACTGCTGGCCTACACCTGGTGGTTCCAAGAGCTCCTAATGTCATTGCTCCTGAATTGGTGACATTCTAAAAGAGCCCAGAATTGGGCCAAAGAAATAAAACCATAATGGTAGCCCTGTGATGGGGAGATGAGGGAGAAGTTCTTAACCAAGAGGTTTTTATAAAGTCATCTTTCCAATCACACCATGCTTTCAGTGGAACGTGCTGCCCGTGGAGAAGCCCAGCCCAGGGCCACATCTCAGGGGAAGATGCCATCCTCAGGTGTTATCTTCAGTGGTGGTGTTGGAGGAGAGATCAGTTATGAGCTGCTCATGAGCAGAAGTAGAAGAAGCTAAGAGGAACCCAATCATTACTCTTTATTCTCTGAATTCACGTTTTCCCCATGACAGAGTTGGTGCATTTTCATTCTTTTAAAAATTTAGTATTTGGTTAAATTCTTCAATTTGGTCTTACATGGGATGTCCTTTCAAATGGGAATTGCCACCAGGTGGCCCTTCCTGGAAGAGCTTTCACAGCTTCCCATGGACAGAGACGTGTTGGGGTGAAGTCCCCCTGGGGATTCTTGAGCTGTGGGCCCACTCCTCCTCCCAACCGCCCCAGCAGCCTCCTGGGGGATTCCCTTCAGTCTGGGGTGGAATGACAAAGGCAGGGAAGAAAGGCAGCGTCTGTGGGTCAGAGGAGTCCCCAGGCATAGACCAGACTGAGGTTCTGGAGTGGGGGATATGGAACAGGGCTTGCACCTGCTGGTGTTGGAGCTGGTGTTGGGGGAACGAGGGGGAAGTTCAGGAACACAGGAGCTGTCCTTGTAGCTACTGCTACTGCCATTCTCTGCCATCTGTGCACTCCTGGACTGAGGTGAGGAGCCAGCCTTGGGACAGGTGGTCAGGGGCTTGTTTGGAGCTCTGCATGTGTTTGGACACAAGGACAGGGGTCCTCAGTTCCCGGGTCATGGGCCAGTATTGGTCTGTGGCCTGTTAGGACCCCGGCCACACAGCAGGAGGTGAGTGGTGGGCAAGCGAGCATTGCCACTTGAGCTCTGCCTCCTGTCGGATCAGTGGTGACATTAGATTCTCATAGAAGCATAAACCCTATTGTGAACTGTGCATGTGAGGGGTCTAGGTTGCTCACTCCTTATGAGAGTCTAATGATAAATGTCATGCTGTAATGTGTTTAAATCAACCCCAAACCATCCCCCACCACCCCCCAGTCCATGGAAAAATAATCTTTTGTTGAGCCAGTCCCTTGTGCCAAAAAGTCTGGGGACTGCTGCACAACATCAGGCCAAGTGGCATGGTGGGACTGGGCTTGCCCACCTGTGCACCCTGGCATCGGGCTGAGTCTGTGTGGAGGAAGGAGTGCCATCTTCTGATGACTGTTAAGACACTGTCTGCTCACTGCTGTGTGTCCCCAGGGCCGTATTGACCAAAGGAGGGCCTTTTTTCTAATTCACACAAAGGCTCTACTTGGGCTAGCTGTGTTCCTGAGTTTGGGCATTCCCGACTGCAGTGTGTTTGAAAGGGGATCCCAAGAAGTGATTGAGGATAAGCAAAGAGAGTGTCCGTGGTTTCTGTTGTCCCCTAGATGGAGTGGCCAGTCTTGAAGAGTGAAGAAGCTGCATGTGGCAGTGAAGAATGGGAAGTACTTCTTGTGACATGGAGAAGTGTGAGCTGTAGGTGTATCAGCCTGCTCAGGCTGCATAACAGAATACAGCAGACTCAGGGGCTTAAACAATAGACACTTATTCTATCACAGTTCTGGAGCCTGGAAGTCCAAGATTGAGGAGCCCACAGGGTTGGTTCTGGGTGAGGCCTCCCATGCTGCCCTGCAGAAGGCTGCCTTCTCACAAGGCCTTTCCTCTGTGCACATGCACTTCTAGTAGCTCTTCCTTTTCTTACGAAGACACACATTCTGTTGGATCAGTGCCTCATCCTCACAACCTTATTTAGCCTTAATTACCTCCTTAAAGACCCTATCTTCAAATATAGTCACATTTGGGGGTGGGAGTGGGGACATAATTTAGTGTATAAGAGCAGGAAATGCCTTCAATTCTGCAATTGGTGTTTTAGTATCAATTTATGTGTGTGTGTGAGTGTGTGTGTGTGTGTGAGAGAGAGAGAGAGAGAGAGAGACATCCCAATTGAATCACAATCTTCTGAAGCAAAGCCTTTGTTTAAAACATCATTTCTTTTGGGCCGGGCTCAGGGGCTCACGCCTGTAATCCCAGCACTTTGGGAAGTCAAGGCAGGCAGATCACAAGGTCAAGAGATGGAGACCAGCCTGGCCAACATGGTGAACCCAGTCTCTACTAAAAAATTAGCTGGGCGTGGAGGCACATGCCTGTAGTCCCAACTACTTGGGAGGCTGAGATAGGAGAATCGCTTGAACCCAGGAGGCAGAGGTTGCAGTGAGCCGAGATTGCGCCACTGCACTCCAGCCTGGTGACAGAGTGAGACTACTTCTAAAAAACAAAAGTCATTTTTTTCACCCCTGTCCTTTTAGTCCCCCAGTCCTCCACCGCAGTGCCTAACACAGGCCTTCTGCCCATTAGGCACTCGAGAACTGTATGTGATGCAGGCCCGAAGGAGCTTCCTGGTGCACATGTGCAGAGAGAAGAGCGAAGCCAGTGCTTCATTCTGGGAGACGCTCTCAAATCCAGGTAGAAGCTGGTGGAGGGAAGGCCCCATCAGCTCACTCTCTGAAGTACGAGATGGAATTTTCAGAAGGGAAATGAACTCTAATTTCAGCCTGTTCACACTCTAATTTCACTTTGTTAAATAACATTATTTATTCAGTAACCTTTAGAATTCACATGCTTCATATTTAATGGGTCCAATTATACCCTTTCTGGCACGCCTGTGAAACATGCCGTTTTCACCATGCGAACGTTTGTTTGACATGATTTCAGATGTTATATTACTCCATAGGGTAATGTGCCTTAATAGCTCCAAACTCCAGTAACAAGAAGGATTAGAAGAGCAATAAGCTTTTATCCATCAGCATAACTCCAGAATTGCCACCCACAAGAGACCCTGAAGGCAGCAGATCTCTTATTTACTCAAAGGCTCTTTTGAAAAAAGTGTAAGTGGCTTTTTAAAAAAACGATTAAAAAAATATGCTCGTTAAAAAAGTGTAAACAATGAGAAAGATATAAAAGTAGAGAAATTACCCACGGTCCTGCCACTCAGGGATAGCTCCTAGAGTCTTTAATATGCTCCCTTTGATTTTCTTTTCTTTTCTTTTCTTTTCTTTTTTTTTTGATATGAAATCTCCCTTCGTCACCCAGGCTGGAGTGCGGTGGCACAATCTTGGCTCATTGCAACCTCTGCCTCCCAGGTTCAAGTGATTCTCCTGCCTCAGCCTCCCGAGTAGTTGGGATTAGGCATGTGTCACGACGCCTGGCTAATTTTTGTACTTTTGGAGAGATGCGGTTTCACCAGTTGGCCAGGCTGGTCTCGAACTGCTGACCTCAAGTGATCCACCCACCTCAGCCTCCCAAAGTGCTGGGATTACAGGCGTGAGCCACCGCGCCTAGCCTGATTTTCTTCCTGAGCTCACTTTTATGTCTGTAGGTGTCTGTCGTACTCTTTTCCATAATGGGATTATACTAAATATCCTGTTTCCCTACCGTCACTGTAAAAAATCTTTTTTATCATGAAAAAGTTCAAACATACACTAAAATGGACTGAAATCCATATTGAATCTCCATTTGTGGTGCCTCTTGTTTCATCTGAACTGCAGTTTACCCCCAACCTAGATTATTCTGAAGCGAATCCTAGCCATGCTCTCATTTTATCAGTAAATATCTCAGCATGTCTCTATAAAAGACAAAAACTCTTAAAAGATGACAATACCCTTTTCACAGCTTAACAATTAGCACAGTCTTAATATCCTTAAATACTCAATCACTGTTTACATTTCTCTAATTGTCTTGTAGTTGTTTTCTTTCCAGTTTATTTGAATCTGGATCAAGGCATACTTACAATAGGTTCCTTTGGTTGATACGTCTCTTAAATCTTTTTTTTAAACTCCTACTTTAGGTTTGGGGGTACATGTGAAGGTTTATTATGTAGGTAAATTTGTGTCATGGGGGTTCATTGTAAAGATTATTTCATTACCCTGGTACTAAGCTGAGTACTTGATAGTTATTTTTTCTGTTCTTCTCCCTCCTCTAAGCCTCCACCCTTGAGCAGGCCCTCAAGTAGTGTCTGTTGTTTTCTTCTTTGTGTTGATGACTTCTCTTCATTTAGCTCCCATGTATAAGTGAGAACATGTGGTATTTGGTTTTCTGTTCCTGCGTTAGTTTGCTAAGGATAATAGCTTCTAGTTCCATCCATGTTCCTGCAAAAGACATGATCTCATTCTTTTTTATAAAGACTGCATAGTATTCCATGGTGTATATGTACCACATTTGTTTTTAGACGTTAACATGGACATTTTTATTTTTTTAACTTGTATTTTAATTTCAGGGGTAGATGTGCACGATATGCAGGCTTGTTACACAGGTAAACATGTGTCATGGGGGTTTGTTGTACAGGTTATTTCATCATCCAGGTATTAAGCCTAGTATCCATTACTTATTTTTCCTGATCCTCTCCCTCCTCCCACCCTCTGCTCTCTGGTAGGTCCCTGTGTGTGTTGTTCCCCTCGATGTGTCCAAGTGTTCTCATCATTTAGCTTCCACTTATAAGTAAGAATATATGGTATTTGGTTTTCTGTTCCTGTGTTAGTTTGCTAAGGATAATGACCTCCAGCTCCATCCACGTTCCTGCAAAGAACATGGTCTTGATCCTTTTAATGGCTATATGGTATTCCATGGTGCATATGTACCACATTTTCTTTATCCAGTCTATCGTTGATGGGCATTTAGGTTGATTCCATGTCTTTACTATTGTGTATAGTGCTGGGATGAACATATGCACACCTGTATCTTTATAACAGAATGATTTATATTCCTTTGGGTATATACCCAGTAATGGGACTGCTGGGTCAAATGGTATTTCTGTCTCTAGGTCTTTGAGGAATCGTCACACTGTCTTCCACAATGGTTGAACTAATTTACACTCCTACTAAGTGTATAAGTGTTCCCTTTTCTCCACATCCTAGCCAGCATCTATTATTTTTTGACTTTTTAAGAGTAGCCATTCTGACCTGTGTAAGATGTTATCTCATTGTGGTTTTGATTTGCATTTCTCTAATGACCAGTGATACTGAGCTTTTTTTTCATATGCTTTTGGCTGCATGCATGTCTTCTTTAGCAATCTTTTAAATCCATAGGCTCCTCTTCTATCTTTTCCCCTTATAGTTAATTTGTTGAAGAAATGCAGTCATCTATTCTATCAAGTTTCTGTCTGGATCTTGCTGATTGCTTCCCTGTGGTGTCCCTCTATGTTGTCCCTCTGTCCTGTGTAGTTCCTGTGCGTTGCTAGTTAGACCTGAAAGCTTGATGAAATTCAGGCTCCTTTTTGGCTAGTCATTTTATACTTTATAAATGGTGTTGCGTACATGCTCCAGGAGGCATCATGTCTGGTCTCTTTTATGTTACTTAGATCTGTTACCTAGATCTACTAATTCGTTACAAGGTGTAAAAGGATGATACTGTAATCCCATCATATCACATTTGTTTATCAGTTGGAATACTTCTGTAAACATAAATTTCCCCTCCACAACTATTTGGTTACCCAGAGGCATAACTTACAGAACAAGGGCAGGATAAATGCTTGAATCTTTTCCTTTCTGTACCAGTTTTCGAAATAATGGGTAGGTTTCTTATCATCACCCCAGTGAACAATGAAATGTTTTCTCTCTTTTGTTTTTAGTATTATTACAAACTTGTAGATTTAAAGATATTTGATGTGATTTAACATACCTGTTCCTTAAATATATCATAGGTATTTTTATTTGCCAACATAATTCTAAATGATCAGTTATAATGGGTGCACAATTTTCCCTTACACGAATGTATTAGAATTTACTTAACCATTTATTATTATTGGACATTTATGTTCTGTCTCTTTAGATTTAGCATTTCTACTCAAGTTCAGTCTCGCTTTTATAAACATATGCATTTTTTTCCTGAAGTAAGGTGGTACTTTCTCTAATATTATTTGAAAAGATAAAATTAGTAGATTAATTTTTAATGATGATCATGATATGAAAGGGAGTGTGATTAGTTGAGTAGCCTTTTTTATTGAAGCTTGAAAGATATTTTCTACTCTACCTATTTAAAATATTCATACCATTAGTGAGGGAAAATATTCCTTTTTTTCCCCTCAAGGGTTGAAGAAGTTCTTTATCAAGGACAAAAGATAAGACTACCAATTCAGCTAAGATAGCAATTAAAAGTATAAAAATGATAATAGTAAAGTACCTTTTGCTCTTTCCATATTTGACAGAATGTTTTCATAAAAATAAAATTTCTAGCTTTGAAAGAAATCATATTTGCCTTTATTAATTTGCCCTAATGGCAGGAACCATCAGATGCATGACTAAATTTTGTGTATTGATGCACAGACTAGTGCCAGCAATGAGTCAGGTGACATTCATCCTGATATGCCTGTGACAGTGCCTGTTTATATCTGTTCTGAAACTATTGTTAATAATCTTCCTGGCCACGCATGGTGACTAATGCCTGTAATCCTAGCACGTTAGCAGGCTGAGGCAGGTGGATCATTTAAGGTCAGGGGTTCAAGAGCAGCCTGGCCAACATGGTGAAACCCCATCTCTACTAAAAATATAAAAAATTAGCCAGGCATAGTGGTGTGTGCCTGTAATCCCAGCTCCTCGGGAGGCTGAGGAAGGAGAATCGCTTGAACCCAGAAGGTGGAAGTTGCAGTGAGCCGAGATCGCGCCACTGCACTCCAGCCCGGGCAACAGAGTGTGACTGTCTCAGATAAAAAAAAAAAAAAAAAAGTTCCCTAGTGCTCTCAAAAGAGTCCTGGTGGTTTGGACAATAAATTATATGATCACCCTAGATATTAACATTTCTGTTTTCCTTCTACTTACTCAAGTTTCCTCATGTCCCTTATTTCAACTGCCTCAAAGATAAGAGAGGGATGTCAAAGGGCGACCTTCTTTTTCCCAAGCCATCTGGACCTCCTCCCTTCCCACAATCCCGTGGCCACATTTATCTTTCCCCTTTTCTTGCTCATTTTTTATTTTAAGCAAGTTGCTACTGTGTGTCTTTTTATTTTTTATTTTAAGCAAGTTGCTACTGTGTGTCTTCCTCTGCAACCCCCATTTTTACTATAGTGCCCTTCAATAGGACATGAAGCTGTCAGAGCAGGTAACAATAATAGTTCAGTCCAGATGAATAGGATTCAATCCAGATGAGAAGACTGAAGCTAGAAGGGACATTGGGACCATGGCAGCACAGCTGGTTAGTGGCAGAGCAGGACAAGGAGCAGGGCCATAAATTCTCTGCTAATTGACCTTCGCTAATTAGTCCTTTTCATAATTGCCAGGACTTTGGACGAGTTTGATGTTTTGAGGAAGGTAGGACATTAGCTCCCTTCCCATCACTTTGCCATCAGATGCTAAATTATAATGAAAACAAATCTCAGATCCAGTTCTGCCACACACACTACATTTATTACCAAGCCATATTTATTGGAAGCAGGCAAAGAAGAGTTCTACAATCTCTTTCTCCAAACTTAGGTCCTAAGTCCACAACCAATTATTATGTGCTTTGACAAGCACCTTGTATGAAAGGCCCCCTGGTGCCATGGTAGAGGAATTGCTATTCTAGTGGTAGAATCAGACAGCTGTCTAGTCAAGTCAGCTGACAAAACCTTATGTTAAGTTGAAGATGGTGGGAGAATACACTCTAGACCTGGAACACTCCTCTATCAGTGAAACCTGTCGGGTTTGACAGATTTTTTTTTTTTTTTTTTTTTGAGATGGAGTCTTGCTCTGTCACCCAGGCTGCAGTGCAGTGGCATGATCTCGGGTCACTGTGACCTCTGCCTCCCAGGTTCAAGCGATTTTCCTGCTTCAGCCTCCTGAGTCACTGGGATTAGAGACGTGTGCAACTATGCCCGACTAATTTTTGTATTTTTAGTAGAGACAGGTTTCACCATGTTGGCCAGGCTGGCCTTGAACTCCCGGCCTCAAGCGATCCACCCACCTTGGCCTCCCAAAGTGCTGGGATTTCAGGTGTGAGCCACCACACCCGGCTGGTTATTTCTTATATTTTATTTTTGCAAAGGCAGTAAATCCTGTAAATCTTTTTAGTCAATCATATTTTTTGAGTTCCACTCATTTAACAAGTGAAGATGATTTCTAATATTGTGAAAAGAATGGTTAGCAGCATTCCTGCAATGTATTCCTTTCCTTTGGACAAGGGTGCTGGGATGCCTCTGGGAAAGGAAGAAGGAAGGCAGTCTGATTAAGTCTCTTGTAAACATGTTACTAACAGGCCTCCTGGAAAACCACTGATAGTAACTCTAATGCTAACCAACAGTAGCTAACAGGAGAGTCCTTACCTATGGAAGGATTTTTAGCAGAATGTATTTGGTCTTTATTGGATTGCTTATGGTAAGTGTCTTCATTCTTTCAGGCTGCTACAACAAATTTCCATAGACTGGGTGGATTAAGCAACAAACATTTTTCCTCGCAGTTCTGGAGGCTGGGAAGTTCAAGATCAGGGTACCAGCAGGTCCTATGTCTGCTGAGGGTCTGCCTTCTGGTTTGCAGAAGGTTGTCTTCTTGTATCCTTACCTGGGTAGAGCAGAGAGAAGAGGCAAGCTCTCATGTCTGTGTTTATAATGGCACTAATTACATTCATGAAGGCTCCACCCTCATGATCTAATTACCTCCCCAAAGCCCTATCTCCTAATACCATAACATTTAGGGTTAGGATTTCAACATATGAATTTGGTGGGGGACACAAACATTCGGTCCATAACAGTAAAAAAAAAAAAAACAACAAAAAACTTGAGATCTATGGATTTATGTCACAGGACTACCTGGAGAGTGTCATGTAGGCTATGTAAATATTTAAGTATAAAAATGGAGATGTTTTATGACCAGAGCAGATCCCTTGTGTGTGAGCGATGCAGCTGCATGCAATTCTTAGAGACCTCAAAGTGCATGCTAATGTAGCAAGAATGGGCCTGGGGAGCTATGCCAGGTGTCCCAGACTTCTCTTTGCTTTACCTGTGCCTCACAATTACTTGCATCCTTGGACTTACTAGTAAATCTGGGTACTGGATAAGACCTCTGATCCTTGTGAGTCTTATTTGGCAGTGTAACACTTTGTCCATCTCTTATCCTTTATGCTAACTAATGTACTCCTGGTATAAATACAGATGAAAACACCTGAAGCAAGGCCTTACTTTCCTCTGGAGTACGGATTTATGATTCGATGATTCAAATATTATTCAATAACTCCTGGGTATAAAGGTAATTTGTATATATGTGTACACTATGCTGTTCATACTGAGATATTTTAATGCATATTACAGACAATATAACATGAACAAAACAGGATTATGTCTCCTATGATTTCTAGTGATGGTTATTAACAGCAACAATTGCACTAACTATAACTATCAATTGTTTTGTGATGATTATGTGCTGATCACTTTGCATATGTTAGCGGTAGCTCAGTAAACTTGTAAGGTCTCTGTTCTCATTTTACAGATAAGAAAACTGAGTATTAAAGAGGTTAAGTAACTTATCCAACGTCACATCACTATGTGACCTCAAGCCTGATATGTCTAAAGCCTTTGGATCTGCCACAAACTCAACTGTTCTCAATTGTGAAACAAAGGACTAAAATGGATGGGAACTTAGGCTCTCTGTAGTTTTAATACTATGGTGGCTTTATGAACAAAGTTTCCAAAAAGTTTATGGAACTGCTTTCACAAATTCAGAAGTAACTGGAGACAAAGGCGAGTCAGCTCCCTGGGGACTGGTGGGGATGTGGAGGGCAGCCCTCACTGCTCCAGGATGATTCAGCGGTTTGTACATTAGTCTTCATGCAGGGGACATGAAGAAGCAGCATAAAACACGGTTCCCTTCTCAAGGAACTTACACTCGGCAGTGGAGTAAGATGCATACAGAAAGCAATACTGACTGATTCAGACTGTTGAGAATGATGGGCCTCACTGTGTGGTACATCCTGTAAGTGCACCAGGACTTCGGGAGCTGGGGATGCGGGAATAGGAAAGTTAATGAAGGCCCTGGGAGGAAAAGAGCCAAGTTTTGGAGAAAGTCTTGAGTCCCAATTTGGCTGTGATGCTGGACTCACAGTGCAACAGGGGCCAGATGCTTGGCCTCCCTAACAACAGTGATGCCCTATTGAGGGCTTGCTGCTTGGGTTCCAGTTAGGCCCTCCATGCACCTTTTATTGCAAGTCCTTTGAGCCACACTGCAAGGTAGATGCCATTATCTCTATTTTATAGTCGAGGCTCAGCCAGATTTAGTGACCTGCCAATTATCATATGGGAAGTAATCAGTAGGGTTTATATTTGAACCTGAGTCTATGTCAAACCTCAGCTCATACCTATTCCATGATTCCAGTGGTTCTCAAAATGTGAACCGGGACCAGTAACATCAGCCTCATCCAGGAACTAATTGGAAATGCAAATTCCCGGTCCCAATTCAGACCCCAGGCCTGTTGACTTAGAAACTCTGGGGGTGGGCTAACAATCCATGTTTCAGTAAGCCCTCCAGGTGATTCTGATGTGCCCTAAAGTTTTAGAATCACTGCACCAGACCATCAGCCTCCATTTCTTATCTACAAATGGTGACAATGATCCCCCCTCACAGTGCTGTGGTAAGGGTTATGTGAGACAATGTGGGGGGAACATCTAGCTTGGTGCCTGGCTCATAGGAGGAAGGACGGACAGTGGCTGTTCCCTTCCTACCATGAGAATATGAAGTGCCATCTTTTTTAGCCAGCACCGTGTTTGGAGGATAGCAGGTGGAAGGTTGAGTGAGGAAAGACATTTTCAGGGGAAACGGTGGAGCATTTCAGATGACGGGAACCACACGGCCACCAGCTGTCACCAGTAGGGCACAGAGTTGTCCTTCCATCATCTTTAAATGTCTTCCTTCTTTTTTGTCTGTCTGAGATTATAACAATCGTTATTATTGGTGAGACACCTGTTTAGTGTAATTAACCTGGAGTTCACTGCAATTGGCAAATGAGCAGTTCCTTGTAATTGGCTCATAAGACTGATAAGATGTAGACAGCCATAGTTAAAACCTTTTCAGTTCATGTGTGCCATTAGTAGGAGCTCGTTAAAGACATGAACGAAGAGAAAATGTAAATAAAGAATCCTGCTTTCTGTAATCACACCTGGACATCTAACTCCCTGCTCTCAGGGTCAGTGGAAGAAAATCTCCTTGTGCTCACGGCCTGCTGGCCTGCCTGCTCTTTCTCTGCAGCCTCATTTTTGTGGGTCTCAGAGTGTCTTGTCTCCATTGAGCTGCAGCCAGGTTGGGGATGTGGCTTACGGACAGTCTGTGGTGGACAACACTGCCTCCATGGCCATGGCCGCCAGGCAGGACTCCTCCTCGGCATTTAGCACAGACCGGGGAGGGGCGTGGCAATGAACCCTTGTTCCTGATGCCTTTTGGAAGCACAGTGGGAATCTGAGTGTGCCCACTGAGTGACTTAGGTTCCGTGACATGGAGTTCTTGCAGGTTTTTCCCCCTGTTGCAAAATTAAAAGTAAGTGTATCAGCCAAAATTCCATTTAAATTATGTGCTTAATGCATAATCGGCAGACTCCATGTCAGGCTCTATTTTGGGGCATTCTTTGATTTTAGCAGTTTTCTCACCAAGCAGTATTACTGAGGCCAGCGCTATGCATAGGCAACTCAAGTTACTTCACAGCATGTGTGATTTGAGGCACTAAGAAATACATCTCTCTCATATTTAAAAGCCCCTAAAAGAAAACAATGTAGAATTGATAGTCAAAAGCCCCAACAAATAGCCATTAAGTGGGTTAGTAGACCCTTGAAATCCCACCATTTTTGCATTCTACCTGAGGATGCAGGTATTGTTGTCTATCTAAATTTGAGATACAGAATTATTAAACCAGTATCAGTCTTCTGCGTGTACGTTTCAATTTTTTAAAAACATCTGCTTAGTAACTCTTAGAGTGGTGAACCCTAAGTCGTTTGACTTGGGGATTGCTGAAGTGGGGCTGGGCCTAAATTCCTGGGGAGCTGCTGAGGGCTGAAAGGGAGGGGCTGGCCCTGCAGACCACCTTTACCAGGCAGGTGTTTTCCTAAGAACCAGCATAAATGGGCCTCCCCCTGCTGTGGATGAGATGGGTGGAGGCCAGGCAGGTGATACGGGCTTCCATTCCCTGCAGCTCCCAGAGGCCAGTTGCTGATAAATTGCTTCTTAAGGAGTCACTCTGCATTTCTTCTTTCCTAATATTACAATACAGAGACAGATACATCTCAATGCAAGCTGATGGGACAATGGCGATTTGTAAGGAATTACCTGAGATGGATATGAGTTTATTTATGAGCTCTGTACTTTCTGCAGGCACTGCATTAGGGGCTGGGCATTCCAAGACCAAGCAGGTCGGCTCTCAGGTCTCACAGCCCAGGACAGTGCTGGCCAGACTTTTTTTCATCGTTGCTCCCTGCAGAGACTTGGACTTCCTTTCCTAATCCCCTCACTCCGTCATGAAATTTTAATACCACAGATTTACTAGATATCTGTTTATGTACTGTGTAGTTAGTAGCTATCTATCTATTTTGCATCCATTTATTTATTTATTTTTGAGATGGAGTGTTGCTCTCTCACCCAGGCTGGAGTGCAGTGGCACGATCTTGGCTCACTGCAACCTCCACCTCCCGGGTTCAAGCGATTCTCCTGCCTCAGCCTCCCGAGTAGCTGGGATTATGGGCGTGTGCCTTCTTGCCTGTCTAATTTTTGTATTTTTAGTAGAGACGGGGTTTCATCATGTTGGCCAGGCTGGTCTTGAACTCCTGACCTTATGATCCACCTGCCTCAGCCTCCCAAAATGCTGGGATTACAGGCGTGAGCCACCATGCCTGGCCCATTTATTTATCTATTTATATATCCATCTATCTCTCTATATATTTTATACATAAAATGAATAAATTTTTTACCCCCCTCTTCTAGTCATCTCTGTTGAAAGGCATAAATGGTCTGGATAAAGAGACAGACATGTAGCTGGGAAAATGACAAAGATTCACAGAGAGTGAAAAAATAATAATAACAGCTCTCCCTACGTAGCGCTCCCTCTGTGCTGGGTGCCCTTTGCAGTATTTTATAAGGATTAACAAATCCTCACAGCAGCCCTGCTTGTCAGCTGCTTAGTAGATGGAAAACTGGCACAAGGAGGAGTTAAGTAACTTGTCCACGGAGGCACCTGCAGTTGGTGTTTTAATCATAGAAGTCCAGGACTTTGGTTAACCCTCCCGTGTTTGGTGACCTTGTCCCAGCACTTCAGGCCAATGCATGTCTCTTTTCTTTAACTTTCAGAGAAGCAGATTCTTCAGAGTCCACCTTCCTGCCTCCCCAGGGAGGACCACACTGAGTCCATGTGTTGAGAACCAGTGTCTTGTGCGTGCCATGGAGGGGCGGCAGCTGCTCCTCTGCCCTAGCACTGAGGACAGAGTGGGGGCTCTGTGCAGTCAGTGGAGTTAAATTCTGGCCTCTAAATAACTGACTTCTGTTATGCATTCTAGAAGAACCACCTCAAAAGTGGAGCTAGCAGAGGTCTGATTAAAGTCGTCTTCCGTAAGTAGAACGAACAAGAGCTCTATAAGGTGTAGCATGGAGTCTCTCAGGTACCCTTGGTTCCTTCTTGTTGAATCTCCTAGGCCACATGTTTCGTCACAAGCTGCAGAGTCTGGCTGGTAACTGAAGCTGCCTTGAGGCAACATTTCACCTCCCTAGGCATAAGGAAGGACCTAGCTCCAAGTGGGTTCCCTGCCTTTGACTATGGTCCCTGAGATGACTTGAAACCTTGCTCCACCGGAAGGGCCTCTTCTAGTATCCTCTTCCTTGGCATTGGAGAGCTGCTTGCTAAGGTTTAAGAGGTCTGATTTTAAAAGCCGTATATTGAATTCCTCTCAGGTGCTAGGCCCTGTGCACAGCATCCCCAGGGGCCCTGTGGGCCACATGAAAAGGCCTGTGTGGGGTTTTAACCAGCTGATCTAACTCTTGCAATTGTGGGCTTTAAAGTAGACGCTACTTAAAGATAAGGAAATCTATTTTATTTACAAAGACTTAATCATTTGTACTTTATAAACTCCAATCACGAAGTCTGGGTGGGTGTATTCTCCCTGAGAACTGAACCAGTCTCCCCATGTTAAATAATGCAGGGAACAAACACACTTTCCTGTCCTTGTGCTAAACAATTCTGGGAAGAACTGTTTACGTTTTTATACCTGATTTTATACCAAACAATCTTGGGACCAGACAGAAAAAACTTAGCTGTTTCCTCCAGGAAATACCTGTTCCCAGAAGATAAGACTGTGAACCAAGATTAACAGCTTTCTCATCACTGCGGCTTTGAGACCCTCGCCTCACCATGCCTATCAATCTCCAGCTGCTGTATCAAAACTCTGCTCCATCCCAATCAGTTCTCCATCTTGTAATTCTTGCCATAAAATCAACCAGCCTTGGCCTTAAAACCTTATAAATACTGTTCCCTGATTTCCCCTTTGAGACACCAGTGAGACCATCAACCAGTGAGACCACCCTTGCTTTGTTGAGTTGGATCCACGTAGTTCTTCTGCCTGATGGGTTTTCCTGGTGGGCATTAGGGGATTGACAGCTGACATCCCTGCTCTATCTGACTCTGTTAGTGAACCCCTGTTGACCTCTCTGACTCAAGGGCTGTTCTCTAGGCAGTGTAAGCAGCTTCACCTGCACGTGTGTGGGAACGCAGTTAGGGGTCGGGGAAATCCCCATCAGAGCATGAGAGCCCACCTGATCCTGGAACACTCTGCCAGACAGCCCGTGACTCACTCCTTCACCCCTTCCTCTTGACTCAAATGTGACCTTCTCTGGGAGGCCTACCCAGACCTCCCTTTTTTTTTTTTTTTTTTTTTTTTTTTTGAGACGGAGTCTCGCTCTGTCGCCCAGGCTGGAGTGCAGTGGCCGGATCTCAGCTCACTGCAAGCTCCGCCTCCCGGGTTTACGCCATTCTCCTGCCTCAGCCTCCCGAGTAGGTGGGACTACAGGCGCCCGCCACCTCGCCCGGCTAATTTTTTGTATTTTTTAGTAGAGATGGGGTTTCACCGTGTTAGTCAGGATGGTCTCGATCTCTTGACCTCGTGATCCGCCCGTCTTGGCCTCCCAAAGTGCTGGGATTACAGGCTTGAGCCACCGCGCCCGGCCCAGACCTCCCTTTTTAAAACTGAAAATCCAGGCTGGGCATGGTTGCTCACGCCTGTAATCCAGTACTTTGGGAGGCTGAGGCAGGAGTATCACTTGAGCCTGGGAGAGTTCATTCTGGACAATATGGTGAGACCCAGATTGTATATATATACACATATATGTATACGTATATATACATACATATACATATACATACATATACATATACACACACACATATATATGTGTATATATATAAATTAGCCTGGCATGGTGGCATGTGCTTGTGGTCCCAGCTATTTGGGAGGCTGAGGTGGGAGGATTGCTTGAGGCCAGGAAGTTGAGGCTGCACACTCTAACCTGGGTGAAAGAATGAGATCCTGTCTCAAAACAAAACAAAACAAAAACTAAAAGCAAAACAAAACAATAAACCCACAAAACAAAAAATACTGAAAATCGCCACCCCTCACATACCTTTAGTATGCACTGTCTTCCTTAGATTGATTTATTTTCTTTTCATTATATTTTAATTATTTATTTATTGATATTTATTTATTTTGTAGAGACAGGGTCTCACTTGGTCTCCTAGGCTGCAGTGCAGAGGTGCGATCATAGGTCACAGCAGCCTTGAACTCCCGGGCTCAAGGAATCCTCCTGCCTCAGCCTCCCAAGTAGCTAGGACTACAGGTATGTTCCACCATGCCAGGCTAGTTTCTAAAAATGTTTTATTAGAGATGATGTCTCACCATCTTGCCCAGGTTGGGTTCCAGCTCCTGGGGTAAAGTGATCCTCTGTCTGTGGCCTCCCAAAGTGCTGGGATTACAGGCATGAGCCACCACTCCCAGCGTATGTGTGTGTATGTGTGTATATATGTTTATTTTTTATTTATTTATCTTTTAGATGGAGTCTCCTCTTTCACTGAGACTGGAATGCAATGGCACGATCTCGGCTCACTGCAACCTCTGCCTCCCGGGTTCAAACAATTCTCCTGCCTCAATCTCCCGAGTAGCTGGGATTACAGGCACCCGCCATCATGCCCGGCTAATTTTTTGTATTTTTGTAGAGACGGGGTTTCACCACCTTGGCCAGGCTGGTGTCGAACTCCTGACTTCAGGTGATTTGCCTGTCTCGGCCTCTCAAAGTGCTGGGATTATAGGAGTGAGCCTCCTTGCCTGGCCACCCATTATATTTTTAATGGAAATGAAAGTATTATTTGGTGGTGGTGCTCCCTCTCAAAGACATAGCCACTCAGTTTCTCAGTTAGTGGTTTGAAATACCAGACAAACCTTAAAATTAACCAGCCAGCTCCAAAAATACAGATGACTGGGACTGACCTACAGAGATTCTAGTTTGGTGAACTTGGGTGGGATGGAGAACGATTATGTGTACATATATATATAAATAAAGTTATGTAGGTGATGAAGCTGCGCAGCCGACTGACCTACCTACGTGCAACCAACAACAAAGACAAGTACAGTCCGCGTGGACCAGAGCCAGCATGTAAATGCACACCCCTTGATCTAGTTATTTCACTTCTAGGAGTTTATTCAAAGGAGAAAATCCCACAGGTACGTGAAATTCTATTCAACTAGAGGGTTCATTAAGTTTGGCTTATAAAGGGAAATCTAAGACTGAAAAGCAATATATTAATATGTATCAGAGACCTACACATTTACATTTCCTTTGATTCAGATAGAATCAGGTTTACCAACACACATGTACCTCTATCCCAATGACGGCTTGCTGATGACAATAACTGGAAACACCTTAGCGCTCACAATTAGGTTGGTTCAGTAGAAAGGCACTGCCTCCATAAATGATACACCACACCATTGTCTAAATGATAGAGATGAATATTTAATGGCAAAGGAACAATCTTCATGCTGTAATTTTTTTTTTCTTTTTTTTGAGACGGAGTCTCATTCTGTCGACCAGGCTGGAGTGCAGTGGCAGGATTTCGGGCCACGGCCACCTCCACCTCCCGGGTTAAAGCAATTACCAGCCTCCTGACTACAGTGCACGCCACCACGTCCAGCTAATTTTTGTATTTTTAGTAGAGACGGAGTTTCACCGTGTTGGCCAAGCTGGTCTCGAACTCCTGACATCTGGTGATCTGCCCACCTCGGCCTCCCAAAGTGCTGGGATTACAGGTGTGAGATACCATGCCTGGCCCTTCATGCTGTATTAAGTGAATAAAAATATAACTCAACTCACCAAATATTTGTTGAGTATTTATTGTGTGTAGCCCAGGTTCTGTTCTAGGCCCTGGGAACACCTCAGTGAACACAGAAGGCAAAAGAGCTGACTGCATCATGGAGCTTACTTTCCAGTGTGGGGAGAAAGCTGAACTTATGGTATGTTCGAAGGTTAAACATATATGAAAAAAAGTAGGTAAGTCTAAGGAAGAAAGAACATATTAAGGGTGTGTGTTTGGATGGGTGGGGGATTTTCAGTGTTAGAAAGGGAGGTCTGGATGGGCCTCACTGAGAAGGCTGTGTGTGCGTCAAGAGTAAGGCGTGATGGAGTGAGTTATGGGCTGTCAACAGTGTTGCAGGCAGAAGGAACAGCAGTGCAGAGCCGCTGGGGTGCAGAGTCCCTGCTGGCACAGACAAGAACTAGCAAGGAGCCCTGGCGGGACTGCAGTGGGGCGAAGGGAGGAGTGAGGTCAAAGAGATAAGGGGTGTACAACTCACAGGGGTTCCTATTGGCTATTGCAGGGGATTCGGCTTTTACTCTGAGGGACATGGGGAGCCACTGCAGGGTTTTAAGTAGAGGAATGACATAGTTACTTATCTTCTAAAATGATCATTCTGAAAGCTGTGGTTTAGAATATTCTATAGCTGCACTGTCTACTTTGGTGGCCACTTGCCACTTGTGGCTATTGAGCACTTGGGTTGTAGCAAAGTCTGAGCTGAGATGTGCCATCAGTGTGAAATACACACTGGCTTTGTATTATAAACACTTAGTGTGAAAACATGTAGAACATTTTACTGATTTTTATACTGATTACATGTTGAAATGGTAATATTTTGGGTATATTGGATTAAATAAAGAATATTGCTAAAATTAATTAATTAATTTAGGTTTGCCCCCTTTTTAATGTGGCTATAGAATTTTCTGTAATGTTTTAATTTTTAATTTTTTATAGTTCTCCAGAATCAACTTGAAGCTAGAAAATTTTAAATTACATATGTGGCAGCATTCTATTTCCACTGGACAGCCATAATCTGTACAAGACACTTGGAGAGGTGACCTGCAATTGTACAGAGAGGAATGGTAGTGGCTTGGCCAGGGGTAATAGCGGTTAAGGGGAGATTTGAGTAGGATTTATCTGGATATATTTCGAGAAATGATGATGATTATTTTTCTGGGCAGATTGAATGAGTGAAAGATAAAGATGAAGCCAGGATGATTCCAAGGTTTTGGACTGAGCACCTGGAAGGATTGAGTTGGGAAAGACCGGGACATCAAATGTGAGAAGTGCACCACGGAGCCAAGTAGAGGTGTTTTGTAGAGAGTTACGGAGGCAAGTCTGGAGTTCAGGGGAGAGGTCAGGGCTGGAGACATAACCTGGGGAGAGAGCATAGAGACCTATTTCAAGCCATGGGTCTGGATGAGGAGCCTGAGAGAAGAAAAGAGGACTAAGGCCTGAGACCTGGGTTCGCCCCTCCAATTACCAGAGGCTGGGAGAAGAGCAGAAACCACAGAGGAAGTGGAGAGAAGACCAGTGAGGTAGGAGGAAACTGGAGAGGCTGATGTCCTGGAAGTGGGGTAAAGAAAGTGCTTCCAGGAGGCAGGAGAGGGAAACTGAGGCAAATGCCATCAAGAGGGTAGTTAGGAAGAAGGCTGAGATTCGGCCCTCAGACTGAGCAACATGGAAGCCATGGGTGAGCTTGACAAGAGCCCTTTGGGGGAAGGTAGTGGTAAAAACCTGACTGGAGGAGCGGCTTGAGGAAGAGCAACCTCTCAGAAATTTGAGAGAGTGAGTACTGCATTTTTTCCCAAAGAGTATGAGTATAAAGGGAAGCAGAGGAATGTG
The DNA here is from genome assembly GCF_001698545.2 of Rhinopithecus bieti. Lineage (NCBI taxonomy): Eukaryota > Metazoa > Chordata > Mammalia > Primates > Cercopithecidae > Rhinopithecus > Rhinopithecus bieti. The sequence continues at coordinate 3,075,181 of NW_016810434.1, forward strand.
AAGACAGAATTAGGATTAGGTCATACACCAAAACATCAGCAATTGGCCCGGCACGGTGGCTCACACCTGTAAACCCAGCACTTTGGGAGGCTGAGGCTGGCGGATCACCTGAGGTCAGGAGTTCAAGACTAGCCTGGCCAATATGGCAAAACCTCATCTCTACCAAACATACAAAAACAGCCAGGTGTGGTGGCGCATGCCTGTAGTCCCAGCTACTCGGAGGCTGAGGCAGGAGAATCGCTTGAACTTGCTAGGTGGAGTTGGCAGTGAGCCGAGATTGCGCCCCTGCACTCCAGCCTGCGCAACAAAGACTTCATCTCAAACAAAACAAAACAAAAACCAACCAACCAACCAACCAACCAACAAACAAAAAAACCAAAAAGTCAGCAATTGGACCCCTGGGATTATAAATGTTATTTTTGAAAAAAATTTATTGTATTTTGTTGTAATGTTTTAAAATTACCATAATATTTCAAAGAACAAGTTTGAAGAAAATTTAAACAAAAAGTTATAAAGCCACCAGGGGAGTTAGTACAAGCTCTTGTTAGCCAAACCCTCCAACTAGCTTAGCTCTTGAACAGAGATTAAACTGGTTTGGAAGGCACCTCAGGGATGCTTTCTGCTTTCAAATTTTCCTTAAAATGTGTGGTCTTGTCTCTTTACCTAAGGTGAGATGCAATATTTATTTCTCCTTAAGTTACTAGGATCCATTTCCTACTGGCCCGTCTCTAGAACAGACCTGAACGAATTGATCCACCACCCGTCGGTGAAGGGCTTTTAAAAGGATCTTCTTACTCTCAAGTCTCTTAGAATGAAAGTCAAGAAGTTGACTAAATCAGGGTTGTTTCCACATGACTTGTACTTAGGAAAGTCTTTGGTGCAGCAAGTGTTTTTACTTGAGGAGTGCTTATTATTAACAGTAAAATAGGGGTAAGCGACTATTCACTGAAATGTTCACCAGGTGCCAGATTCCATGCGAAGGGCTTTACGTACCTTTGTTCATATAATCAGCACAACAACCCAATGAGTTAGATATTATTACTTGCGTTTTAACGCCTAAGGTAGCTAAAGCTCAGAGATCACACAAGTGGTGTGTGGCAAATCACGGACTCCAGCCAGGTTTGTCTGATCAAAACTCAATTCCTGTCCACTCTCAGGAGTGTGTGATACCAGGCGAAAGCTCCCTCCCGCTCCAGGCCCTGCAGATTGCTTTCTTTTTTTTTTTTTTTCAGAATCTGTAATTATATTTTATTATCTCTTGAACTAGTTCTAAACTTGAATATCTAAATGAAGACAAAATTTCTAAGGGCTCAGTGGAAGGCTTGACACATAGTGGGACATACAGACATTCAATAAATAAATCTATTAATTAATAAAGGAATAATGAATAATTATAAGTTAATTAGTAAATAAAAAATAAATAAATAAATGAACGAGTAACCCCTAGCTGATAGTAGCATAAAAGCTCCGTCAGCTTTAATGAACCTGAAGAAAGCTGTTTCAGTTTTTTCCAAAAACTGGACCTATGACCCAGTGACCATGCAAAGTTTGATGTTTGCAAGGCAGAATGGATGTTGGAAGAAATGTAGCTGTGGTGGATGATACAGTGCAACAGCATCATCTTTGGGATTTGATTCTCTGATGCTTTCTAAGGCAGGGAGCGATGTGGTGCGGGGGCAGGGCCCTATGGCGCCTTTGAAGGTTTCCACCAAGGCTTCAGAATGAACAAAGACGGATTTTCTTACTGAAAGAGGAGCTTTTCCTACATTCTGAGCTTAAAAACTAGTCAAGAAACCTAAGCAATATTGTCTGTAACCGTGGCCTATGATAGGGTTTTGGCAAAACCAGACTAGTGTTCCGGTGGGTGAGTCAGAGCCTATTTATCTCTATAGCAGAGGTAGTTACATTCCAGTGATGGGAGAAGTGGTCTGAAACTCATCCCGATCATTTATCCACGAATTGTTCCCGTGGTCATTTTATTCCCCACATAAAGGACCCTTGTACAGTTGAATTCCATTATACGTCCTTTGTTATTACATGAACTTGACTGGCTAGCCAGTAGCATCTCCATAGAGTATAAACATTTTGTACAGTGAACTCAATAAATATAACAGACACTTCCTCCAGCTTTGATTTTTCATTATGAAAGGGCATAATAACAGCAACCCTCATAGGGTTGGAGCTATTGTCACTGCTTAGCACATTGACTAGCCCATATTAAAGGCTCAGTAAATGTTAGCTGACATTAATAATAAATTCATATTAGAAGACCACATAGTTAGCATATCAAACACCATCCTGAACATCATAGCCTGTTTCTTTAGCTGAAATTACATTCTTTGTAGGCAAATTATGCTTCTAGGATGTTTAATAGTTTTATTCTCTTAAGTAGGTAAATATTCTTTCTATAATTTCATTTACTCTGTAAGATGAACCAGTAAGTTGTTTTGTCACTAGATAGAGGCATTGATTTTGCATGCCTGAGTTCATGTGGACTCAAAATTAATGAAAAAAATCTGAATTGACAAAAAACTACTGTATGTTGCAGATTGCAAATTTCCTTAGCCAGATGTGTATAGTTTTTTTATGTTGTCAATAATCTAGTTTTTCTCTAACTTATAAGTTTAAAACAGTTTGACTTGATTAAAAATTGTTAGCTAATACATTCAAATCTTTTAGGGGAAAAAAAGCACAGTCTTTTTTTTTTTAGAAGGAGTCTTTTGCTCTGTCACCCAGGCTGGAGTGCAGTGGTGCGATCTTGGCTCACTGCAACCTCCGGCTCCTGGGTTCAAGCAATTCTCCTGTCTCAGCCTCCCAAGTAGCTGGGACTACAGGAGCATGCCCCCATGCCCAGCTAACTTTTGTTTCTTTAGTGGAGATGGGGTTTCACCATAACTGGTCAGGCTGGTCTGGAACTCTTGACCTTAGGTTATCCACCCATCTTGGCCTTCCAAAGTGCTGGGATTACAGGTGTGAGCCACTGTGTCTGGCTTTTTTCTCCACTCTCTTCCCCTCCCCTCTCTTCTCCAAGGTGGCATCTGTATCCTGGGATGAAGGAAGAAGAGAGACTCTTGGGTGGGCATTTGAGGTGGCAGCTTCCAAGAGTCCCTCAAGGTGAGTAGGAGTGGCCCTCTGGCCTTGGGGGTCCCTGCCCTTCATCTGACACAATCTCTCACATCGCAGTCCTTATCAGCATGTCTCTGCTTCCTCTTTCCGTAATTCCCTGGCTGGGACGGGTGGGATTTCCCTTTCTTTTTCAGTTGCATCTCTCCCTTGTAGAAAAGGACTTAGACTCTGGTCTCCCAGCACTGGTCCTTGATGCATCACATAGATTCTAAAGACACTTAGCAAATCCCTTCTATTTTTTGCAATGTCTGACTTTCTAGCCTATTTTCTTCTTAAAGAGGTCATGGTCTAGCTGTCTTCTGCCCTGGAGCAATACGCCACGTTCCAGGAAATAGGAGTTTGCATGTGGATAAAGAGGAGCTGAGGTTAAAATGCCTCGATTTAATATTGGCAAAATATTATCTCTGTAACTGTGTTTTGGAAATGAGTGCAAACCTGGCCGTCTAAATGGCCACGTTAACTTGGGTAACTGCCATATGTAAATAACATACAAAAGTGGAAGGATGGACCAGATGGTTAATAATGGATGTGGTGATGGAGTGCTGGAGGAATTAATGGTGAATAATGACTAGAATGCTAACCGACAGTATTTCTAACACCAGGAGTGACGGTGAACAAACTTGGTAATAATCAGAAAAGAAAGAACAACAAGAGGGTATGTCAAAGTTTGTGTTAACTGAAGTTCCCATATGGATCCAAGATTGCGGCAGTGATTATTTCTGCAACACGAGGACCATCTGTTTCCTCATAGCAGCATCATTTAACAGTGAAAGGACAGGGCCTCAGCCTTAAATTCTGGGAACACAAGTAGCTAGAACCAATGAGAAGGGAAATGTTGATGTTAATACATGAGTTTATTTTCTCTCTGTTATTCAGATGGACCCGTGTACTCCAACATCTCTACTGTCTTTATTCATACAACTCTGGTACCTTCTTCCCTCTTTTCCTTTCCTTCCCTCCTTGTTTCTTTTCCTTCCTTCCTTTTTCCCTTTCTGCCTCTTTCCCTTCTTCTTCTTCCTCTTTTTTCTTTTTTGTTTTTTTGAGCTGGAGTCTCACTCTGTCACCCAGGCTGGAGTGCAGTGGCGTGATCTTGGCTCACTGCTGCCTCTGGCTTCTGGGTTCAAGTGATTCTTGTGCCTCAGCCTCCCGAGTTGCTGGGATTACAGGCGTGTGCCACCAGGCACGGCTAATTTTTGTATTTTTCGTAGAGGCAGGGTTTAGCCATGTGGGCCAGGCTGGTTTCCAACTCCTGACCGCAGGTGATCTGCCCGCCTCGGCCTCCCAAAGTGTTGGGATTACAGGTGTGAGCCACCTTACCTGGCCTTTCTCCTCATCCTCTTCCTCTTCTTCTCCTCCCCCTTCTCCTCCTCCTTCTTCTTTTTCTTCTTCTCCTCCTTCTCCTCCTCCTTCTTCTCCTCCTTCTCCTCCTTCTCCTTCTCCTTCTTCTTCTCCTTCTCCTTCCTCTTCTCCTTCCTCTCCTCCTCCTCCCTCTTCTTCTTCTTCCAAAAAAATCTGTTTTCTTCTGTCATTCAGTTACAAACCCACTGACTGCTCCAGCCTCACCAATCACTTTTCCTTTGGAATTCTTATTCCAGGAAGCCAGCATAATACAAGTTAGCATTTGACTTAATAGTGCTATATTCTGTCTTATTAACAAAACTATTTCTTGTATATTAGAGTCATCTTCTCAATGGGATTATAGATGCTCCCATGGAAAAGAATGTAGACTTTTGCTGCTCTGTGTTTACTGTCCTTTATTAGTGCATGTTAGCTGTATGACAGACTAATAATTATGAGAAAAACAGTCATCATTGTTTCATCAATCCTGTGGTCTGAATTGAGTGTGGAGATTTACTTTTAGCTGTGTCCAATGCCCGTTTGAAGGGCTGCATGATGAAATGGCATTGTGCTTGGAGTTGTCATCGTCATTCTCATCATCCTCATCCTCATCATCACCAAGTCACAATAAACACTGCTTCCAGTTAATATTGACCCCTTCTTATGTGCCAATTATGTTATTTAATTCTCAATATAATCTTAATGACATACTCCGAAGGTAAAACCAAACTGTGTTTTTTCCTATTCTCACACAACAGCACTCAGCTCTGCTCACCAAAATGTGTGTGTGAATTTCTCCCTACCATTAACCAATTCTCCAATTTAATTCCTACACTATCTACCTGGAGACAGCGTCATATCCCACAGGTTATGGGCTCATTCCCACAAGACTGACCCCACTTCAAATGCCAGTCACAAGCCCCGAGATGTAATCTATGCTTCTGACCCAATGACTGTAAATGGAGAGTTCTCAACACCCCCTCCTTGGGTTTGAGTAATTTGCTAGAGTGGCTCACAGAACTCAGGGAAACACTTACTTACATTTACTCATTTATCATAAAAAATACTACGAAGGATACAGATGAGCAACTGAATGGAAGAGATGTGTAGGGCAAGATAAGAGGGAAGGGGCACAGAGCTTCCATTCCCTCTCCAGGCACAGCACCTTCCAGGAACCTCTGTGAGTTCAGCAACCAGAAAACTCTCTAATCCCATCCTTTCCCGTTTTTATGGAGGCTTCGTTATGCAGGCATGATTGAAGACATCATTGGCCACTGGTGATCAATCTCTAGCCCCTGTCTCCTCCCAAGAGGCTGGAGAGTGGGGTGAATGCCCCAACCTTCCACTTATGGTTTGGTCTTTTTGGTGATCAGTCCCCATCCTGAAGCTTTCTAGGGGCCCCCAGATGTCATTCACCTTATTAGCATACAAAAAGCACTCTTATTACTACAGAAATTTCAAGGGTTTTAGGAGCTGTGTGCCAGGATGGGGGGACAGAGATTAAAATTTTTTATTATTATATCACAATATCACACATAGATATCACTTCTCCCATTTTGTAAATGAGAAAACAGGTGCCTAGAGAGCTTACTAACTTCATTTGTTGTAACTGACTTATTCAATAGTAATAGAGCACCAATTATGTCTCAAAAATATATTGAAGTTCTACAAATATTATCTCATTTCATTCTCAAGACAAGCTTAAATGAGGTAAGGTTTCATCGTCCTCATTGCACAGATTAGAAAACTAAGAATCCTGGAGAACTTAGTAACTTAACTACTGTTTCCTGCAAGTCTACACACTAAAGGAATGGTGGAATTCAGTGAATGAACTCAGTTCTGATTGACTTTGTATCCTGAAGCTGCCCTAAGATGCTGGCAAGAGTAACCTTACCCCGTGCTCCATGCTTACCACATCCAAGAGGGCCTTGTAAATTCCTTGCAAATCAGAAACACACAACACAGATTTGGGAACACATGAACACCTCTGCCTCTTGGAACTTAGCAGGGGCACAGAGTGACTTGTATCCTTAAACATTCACTGTGTGACTAATACTGTTCCAGCTCCAGGGGAGCATTTCTTCACATCTCTTCCTATTTCCTCAGAATAAAAGACAACTGTGTTGGAAGATTGCCAAGGTTTGTAGCTGTGCCACCGCAGACTTCAGAGATGAACACTGCCTTGGAGACAGGGAGGGTTCAAGTTGCAGAAGCATTTAGGTAGAGGAAAAGATAAGCTAATTAAGTTGTCAAAATTTTCCTTGAAGAAAGACTAATTAAATTGCCAGATTCTCTGTCTCAGAACACGTGAGGACTGTAGAGTCTTGCAAAACAGAGTGTCATTATCCAGTAGGGCTAACATTCATTTTCCTATTTCATTTCACGTTCCAGTTGGAATTACTCACCAGTTAGGTCCATAGTCACGAACATTGCGCTGATGGCCGGGGAACATTTTGCAAAATTGTATGTCTATAAGTCTAGACACAACACCATAAAACATGGTACCTACTCATCACGTTGACATTTAGATGGACAGTGAATGCCGGAATCATGAATAGTTTTATGTTTAGATAATCAATTTAAAAGATTTAAGCTTTCAAAACTTAAAAGAGCTTTTACAAAATACATTTGATTTTAAAAGTTGGTAGTAATTATAACTTTACATGGCATTTAATTTTGATACATAATTTAGATTATTTTGAAAAAAACTTTTGTAAAATTTAAGAAAATAATTTTAATTTTCATTGATACCTTTGAAGGAACATTTAAATTTTGTATACAATTCCTTTTTTTTTGTTGTTGTTGAGATGGGGTTTGCACTCTTGTTGCCCAGGCTGGAGGCAATGGTGTGATATTGGCTCACTGCAACCTCCGCCTCCGGGGGCATACAGCGAGTTCTCCCGGCCTCAGGCCCCCGAGTAGCTGGGGATTACAGCACACACCACCACGCCCAGCTAATTGTAGGGTATTGTAGTAAGACCGAATTTCACCATGTTGGCCAGGGTGGGTCTCGATCTCCGCTGCACCTTGTGATCTGCGCTGCCCAGCTCCCAAACCAGTGCTGGGATTACAGGCTGTGAGACACCCACGCCCGGCCCAGGTTACGTGTAGTTTACTGTTAATTTATTTATTTTTTTGAGACGGAGTCTCGCTCTGTCGCCCGGCTGGACTGCAGTGGCCGGATCTCAGCTCACTGCAAGCTCCGCCTCCCGGGTTTACGCCATTCTCCTGCCTCAGCCTCCCGAGTAGCTGGGACTACAGGTGCCAGCCACCTCGCCCGGCTAGCTTTTTGTATTTTTTAGTAGAGACGGCGTTTCACCGTGTTAGCCAGGATAGCCCATTTTATTTTTTAATCTCTAATATCATTACTGACAATAGAACACAAATTACGGTTAAACTTTTAACATAATTTATGTGTTTAACAAAATGAAGTAAGGGATAAAAACTTTCATGGAAGAAACATGTAGTAATATATTACATCAAGTATTTTTTATCGTCAGTCATCCAAACATTACCTACTAATCAGTAGAATACCCAGGAAGGCACAATCACTGCACTCAGCTGTCTTTGGCATCTTGCTACTGTTAGTAACATGAACGGCATAAGGTTACACATTTTGAAAAGTTTGTTGCAGAGAAAGGTGTATTTGTCAACAGAGGAGGATCGAATGTATTTGATCAAGCAGTTTGTGAGCCTTGATTTATATCTTTTAGATATTTGGACACACGGCCTGATGGAGCAAATTGTGTCCCCCACCCATTCATATGTTGAAGCCTGAATATGTCATGAGAGCTCCCAGCTGTACTTTTTCCCTGTGCCCTGCAAATGAACCCCTTAAGGGCAGCCTTGCTAAAAGCCAAGTTCTTTTACTTTGTTTTAAATGGACACATAATAATTTGTACGTATTTATAGGGTACAGTGTAATGTTTTGATGCATGTCTATGTCATACAAGGATCAAATCAGGGTATTTAGCATATCCATCACCTCAAAAGGCTTGTCATTTCGATGTGGTGAGAACATTAAAAATGCTCTCTTCTAGCTATTTTGATAGGCACAATATATTATTGTTAACTACAGTCACCTTACTGTGTGGTAGAACACCAGAACTCCTCTCTCCTGTTTAACTTTGTACTGGTTGACCAACCTCTCCCTTCCCTCCAGCCTCTCCTCCCCAGCCTCTTGGAACAACTATTCTACTTTCTATTTCTATAAGATCAACTTTCACAGATTCCACATATGAGTGAGATCGTGGGGTAATTGTCCTTCTGTGCCTGGCTTATTTCGTTTAACATCATGTCCTCTAGATTCATCCATGTTGTCTCGAATGACAAGATTTCATTCTTTTTAGAAATGGTTGAATAATATCCCATTGTATATCTGTCCCACATTCTTCCATAGATGGGCACTTAGGCTGCTTCTAAATCTTGGCTACTGTGAATAGGGCTACAATAAACATGGGAGTGCTGATATCTCTATCATCTGGTAGTTCTAGTTTAAATTTTTTTTTTTTTTTGAGATGAAGTCTCACTCTTGTCACCCAGGCTGGAGTGCAATGGCGTGACCTAGGCTGGCTCACTGCAGCTTCCCTTCTGCCTCCCAGGTTCAAGCAACTCTTGTGCCTCAGCCTCCTGAGTAGCTGGGATTACAGGCGCCTGCCACTATGCCCTCCTAAGTTTTGCATTTTTAGTAGAGATGGCATTTCACCATGTTTGCCAGGCTGGTCTCGAATTCCTGACCTCAGGTGATCCACCCGCCTCGGCCTCTCAAAGCGCTGGGATTACAGGTGTGAGCCACCGCACCCAGCCCTATTTTCAATATTTGAGGCACCTCCATAGGGTTCTCCATAATGGCTGTACTAATTTACATTCCCATCAATAATGTGTAAGAATTCCCTTTTCTCTTCTAACAGGGGTGAGGTGGTATCTCATTGTGGCTTTGATTTGCACTTCCCCACCATAGAAGAATTTCGGAAACACAGACATAACTTCCAAATTCACACGTTACTAATTATGAATCCAGGCTTCGAACAGGAGTCTGACCCCTGAGCTTCTGCCTCAAATATGTTGCCAGCCTTTTGCTAGGCTGTCAGCCTGGTTAAAGTGCGTATCAGGGAAGTCCCCAACCTCTGCACCGTCTGTGTTAGGAAAGAGGAGGGTTAGAAAGGGGGATGGGGCAGGACTGGGGGCTTTGCCTGCTCTACCAATCAGGGGTATTTGGAAAAGAGATGGGAAGCACAAACGGATTTGCTAAGATCCTAATAAGACCCAGGATTCCTTCGGTGGCCTGACTGTTTACAGCAGGGCTGTCCAGTAGAGACAGAATGTGAACTGCATATATAATTTTAAATTTTCTGGCCAGGTGCGGTGGCCTTGCCTGTAGTCCTAGCACTTTGGCAGGCCAAGGCAGGCTGATTGCTTGAGCCCAGGAGATCGTGACCAGCCTGGACAAGACGGTGAGACCCCGTCTCTACAAAAAATACAAAAATCAGCTGGGCATGCTGGCACATGGCCTGTAGTAACAGCTACTCAGGAGGCTGAGGTGGGAGGATCCCTTGAGCCTGGGAGGTGGAGGTTGCAGTGAGCTGAGATTGCATCACTGCACTCCAGCCTGGGTGACAGTCTGTTTCAAATTTTTTTTTTTAGTAGCTACATTAAGAAAATAAAAAGAAGCAGGTAAAGTTAATTCTAATAATATATTTTATTTAACCCATCAAGTAATGACTAGAAAATTATTGATGAGGTATTTCATTTTCATACTTCACCTTAGAAATCTGGGGTGTATTTTACACTTAGAGTACATCTCGATGCCAACTAGCTACCTGTGAGCACTCAAGGGACACATGTGGTGAGCAGCGATCATGTCAGACAGTACAAGTCTAGGTGTGCATTTGGACATCTGTGTCTGAGCGGCCTTGGGGATTTATGACTCTCTGGGGACCAGGATTCCATCACTAGTTCTCGCTGGCTCCACACCTAGCTGCACGGTCTATTAGTTCTCTTTTTCTGCTGGCGTGAAGTCAAGTTCACAAGATGTGTGTGGCCACCCTGAATTTATTTCTCAGAGGATTTGCAGATCCTACAGGGTGACACGCCTGGTGTGCAGTGCTGCAGCCCCAGCCAAGGAGGTAGTAAAAGTGTATCAAGAAATCCTTGGCCCACAGATTCTTGCCAACAAACCTTTCTCTATTTCTCAATGATGGCTATGGAATGGTCAAAGTTTGAAGATACCTTAATTTCCACAGTTAGCTGGGTTGTCTCAGAGAGATACTCTCCCTAGTAAGTATTCTTAACACCTTCTTGAGTGGAAGGAAACAATGCTTTTGAAGTGGCGTTCCAGGATGAATTCCTTCTGTTTCTAGAGAGAGTAAACGTTTTCACAGTCAAAGAAGGGGTCAGCAATTTGAATTTTAGACTTGATTGCTTGGGAGAAGGGTTCAGAATTTCAACCCGCCACACACCAAACCCACCTGTGTCTCTCAGTGTTTGCTCACAGCCACTATTTTTTACGCATTTAAATCCTCTCTCCCCACCCTTAAGCATTTCCTGTGGAATAACATTCCCTGAATCCTAGCTTAAAAAGAAACATAATGGTCAACAGCTGGCCTTCGCAGTCCGGCAGAATGGAGGCTTTGTTCTGACCGTCACTTAATAACTGGGTGATCATGGCAAGACATTTCCTTATGGCAAAGAATAGGTGAAAAGGTATTTTCTCCCATGTAAAATCAGCGTCATTCCTGTATCCTGGGTTTTCGTGAGGATCAAAAGAAATAGTACCCACAATGCACTTGGTGCAGTGACTGCCTGCATAGAGGTAAGCAAATGTCAACTGCTACCGAATTCTCTCAAGCACTGGCATCTGCCTGATTGACCAGCCGTAGGTTGGTTCCTAAACCTGATGCTTCATATAGGGAATGGGTTGATTCCTAAGTAAAGGCCTTGACATGCAGAAGTTTGATTCTCTTCTCTGTGGAGACCAGAGGTTCTCACACAGTGAGTTGGTGCTGGGCTCACCACTCCTTGCTGAAGTTTTTTGTTGTAGTTTTTTTGTATTTTTTGAGATGGAGCCTTGATCTGTCACCCAGGCTGGAGTGCAGTGGTGCGATCTTGGCTCACTGCAACCTCAGTCTCCTGGTTCAAGCAATTCTCCTGCCTCAGCCTCCCGAGTAGCTGGGATTACAGGCATGGGCTAGCACGCCCAGCTAACTTTTATATTTTTAGTAGAAATGGGGTTTCACTATGTTGGCCAGGCTGGTCTGGAACTCCTGACTTCAGGTGATCCACCCGCCTTGGCCTCCCAGTGCTGGGATTACAGACACCAGTCACCATGCCCGGCCCTTGCTGAGTATTTATTTGTTCACTCTTGATTCTTTCTTCTTCTACTTCTCTTCTCTTCATTACTTTCACTTCACTTTTTCTTTCTGTTTCTTTTCTAGCTTGTGACCCTGGGATGCTGGTTCCCTGTATATGCATGGGCTTGTCTCAGGCAAGGTCTGAGAAGCAGTTCTTTTAAGCAGGCTCCTCAGCACACCTGTTCCTTTCCTGTGGGTGACAGCTGTGCAGTAATCCTGAGGCGAGAGCTGGGAACCTCCAATGATTGCACTCAGCTCAGTGTGGGTTTTCCATAAATGGCCTCTGATGATGTGCTGGAGGGAGATCTCCTGGGATGCTCTATTTATACATCTGGTGCAGACTCACCCACCCACCTCCATCCTGGGAACCTGCCTGGCCTCCAGCCTCTCGGAGAGGCTGTGTAGCTGCCACTTCACAGGGATAGCTGTGGCCCATGTATGGCAGGGCGAGGGAGTGGGAGACACAGTGGGAGACACAGTGGGAAGGGCCACCAGACAGTCATCTCAGGGAGACCACAGGTAACTGGGCGGCTGGGCAGATGGCGTGGGCAGCAGGGCTGGGGAGCTGAGACCCAATGGGGAAGAAAAGTTCAGAGCGAGGTGTGGGAGTGGGACACAAAGGCCAACAGTCAGACTGCAGCCAGGGGCCAGAAGTCGGGGGCAGCCGGGAGTCAGGGAGCCCTCCGGACCTAGAGGCAAGGGGAGCCAGTGGTCACAGGTCAAGAGTGTAACTGGACATCAACAGCTCATCAGTCCCTTCCTCAGTTGGGTGGCCCCTGCGCGCCTCCGCTGTGGGAGCTGCTGATGGTAGCATGTGGCAGATAGGGCAGGAAGGTGGGTGGGGGTACTGGGTTGAGAGGTGTGGGATCTGGGGTAAGGGCAGAGTTTGACATTTTGGCAGAAGTAGTGGTACTACGTGTTGTTATGAACTGAATGTTTGTATTCCCCCCAATGTATACGTTGAAGCCCTAACCCCAAATGCGACTCTATTAACGTTAAGCGAGTCATGACGGTGGGGCCCTGACTCATCAGGATTGGTGTTCTTAAGAGAAGAGGCAGAGAGAGAGAGAGAGAGAGAGCGAGCGTGGAAGAGGGCCCTGCAGAACTTGACCATGCTCGCACACTGATCTCAGGCTCCAGCCTCCAGAACTGTGAGGAAATAAATTCTTGCTGTTTAAGCCACCCAGATTGTGGTATTTTGTATGGCAGCCTGAGCTGATGAAGACAGTTGTTAAGGTTTGATTTGGGGGGAGTGTGGGGAGGGGAACGTATACTTTGAGAGGCAGGCAGGCAGTTTTGGGTGTGAATCTGGCTTTGTGATTACCAACCTATGTGGCCCTCGGCAGCCTACTGACATTCTTTGAGTGTCTGTTTCCACCGACTGAAAGGGGGCATGAGATGCTCCTCTTTGGGGTGTCAGGAGGATTTAAGATGATGAGAAAGTATGGAATGGCAAGATAATTTCAGATATGTGATAACTGCTTTAAAAAGTTGCTTTTCTCTCTCTTAGTTATTGAAGAAGCTTTTGATGAACAGGTGATGTGGTCCTATTTGGCAACCTGTGAAGTTGCCCACTACAGATGACCTGGCTGGAAACAGCGCCTGGAATGGGCTTGAGGTGGCATGTGCACACTGGGCACACATACGTGTACTCACACCTTCTGGCTTTGTTCTCTGCCTCGCTTTACGGGCACCAGGGATCTACCCTAAGACGAAGTGGGCTGCAGTGAAGATGAGGAAGGGAGCCAGAGGTTATCACATGGCCCCACGGTTATGAAGGGAAGGAGAGAGACAGCGCCTTAGTGATTTCTTGATTTCTTTGTAGTCACAGAATAGGAATTTGTGACTTTGGGATCGTAAGTAGCCCCCACTTGCTAGCCCCAACCTCTGTACCTAATCCTTGAGACCTGAGCTGTTCAGCTTACCTCGTGTGTTTCCTGAGCCCCTGAGATGTGGAGGGTCTTAGCTGGGATATGCTGTAAGTGTAAACTATATGGTGGATTTTAAAGACTTTGAGAAAAAGAATGTAAAGTATCTCGTAAATAATTTTTATTTACATGTTGAAATGATCACATCTGAGATCATATTTGAAATGATCACATTTGAGTTAAATAAAATATATTATTAAAATTATTTCTTCCAGCTCCTTTTTACTTTTTAAAAGTGGTGCCTAGGAAACTGAATATCACATATATAATTCACATTATTTTTCTATTGGTCAGCACTGCTTTACAACAAAATTCGGGTGATAAAGAGATTGAACTATTAATACTGAGACCTAGACCTGACTTTAACTCCTAACCGATGTCAAGCTTTAGAAAATTTAGCTTATCTGCTAAGATGCAGCTTTTTCAAATGTTGGCTGACTCATTCCCAAAATACTAAAAATGCTGGCCAGTTTTTGGCCACTCTTCGGAAGCGTGCTTAGAAGTCTAGAAGGAGGCAGGCTGGTGTTGCCCCACCTCACACCGTGCAGGTAGTGGTCAGATGGCAGCAGTGTGGCTGCTTGACACACAAAGCATGCATGAGACAGTGGTCAGCACTGCAAACACGTGATGAACCAGCTGTGAAGCATCGCCACACACAGGAACTGGAGCAGAAGATGGCCAGGGAATTTGGACAGGAGAATTTCAGAGAAGACTGGAGCCCATGGCTGGGCACATGCCAGATTAAAGAAACCTGCTCACTCTCTGGGAGAAGATGTGCTGGGAGAGCCAAACTCTGCTAAAGCCCATGGAACAGCTCAGAGGCACCAGCACCCTTGAGGAACTTTGATCCATTTTGGAAACTGAGACTTGGATTTGAATCCTGCTCACCTTGTGCTTGCTGTGGGAATGTACCCCCAAGCTTTAGTTTCTTATCTGGGCTGCTCTGAAGACTGGCTGATGTGGGCCTGGAAAGTTGAGTGCATGGAAGGGGCTTGTCACGGCCATCTGTCGCATCTGCCTGCCAGCAGCCTTTTCCTTTCTCATACACCACCCTCATGTCCTTTTGGAATGCTCTTTCCTCTTCCACCTGCTCCTGTGGGGGGGCACACGACCCTGGTCAGGCCAGTCAGAATCACAGAACCTGGTGTAGGGCTGGACATGTGACCCTATGCAGGCTGAGTGCAACTCAATTCTGAGACTTTTACTGGAAAGACTGGAACAGAGGGGATGGGGCCTGGAGTTGCTGGTGGCAACCTTGGACCCACACAGGCAAAACTTGCTTGAGAACAAAGTCAACACGCAGGATGAAGAGGAGGAGAGTTGGATGCATATCAATCCATCCACAGACAAGGAGAGAGCCTGGAGGCATCCTTAGGCCCAGGATGCGGCTGTGCTGCAACAGGAAGCATCTTTGCATTTCCAGGTTATGCCAGGCAACAGACTCCCTCTGTGACTAGTTCAGCCTCTTGGGAAAGCATCTTGACCCATTCAGTGCTCAGTACACACTACAGAAAGACTGTTTTGATGTGCTTATAAGTGAGAACATGCTTTATTTGGTTTTCTGTTCCTGTGTTAGTTTGCTAAGGATAATGGCTCCAGTTTATCCATGTCCCTGGGAAGGACATGATCTCATGCTTTTTCAATGGCTGCATAGTATTCCATGCTGTATATGTACCACTTTTTCTTTATCAAGTTTATCATTGATGGGCATTTATGTTGATACCATGTCTTTGCTATTGTGAATAGTGTTGCAATGAACATACATATGCGTGTGTCTTTATAACGGAATAATTTATATTCCTTTTGGTATATACCCAGTAATAGGATTGCTGGGTCTCTAGGTCTTTGAGGAATCACCAGATTGTCTTCCACAGTGGTTGAAATAATTTAGTGTGTAAGTGTTCCCTTTTCTGTGCAACCTCATCAGCATCTGTTATTTTTTGACTTTTTCATAGCCATTCTGACTGGTGTGAGATGATATCTCATTGTGGTTTTGATTTGCATTTCTCTAGTGATAAATGATATTGAACTTTCTTCATATGCTTGTTGGCTGCATGTATGTCTTCTTTTGAGAAGTGTCTGTTCATATCCTTTGCCCACTTTTTAATGGGGTTTTTTCTTGCAAACTTGTTTAAATTCTTTATAGATGCTGGATATTAGACTATTGTCAGGTGCACAGTTTGCAAAAAATTTCTTCTGTTCTGTAGGTTGTCTGTTTACTCTGTTGATAGTTTCTTTTGCTGTGTAGAAGTTCTTTAGTTTAATTAGATCCCATTTCTCAATTTTTGCTTTTGTTGCAATTGCTTTTGTGTCTTCATTATGAAATCTTTGCCCATGCCTACGTCTTGAATGGTATTGCCTAGGTTGTCTTCCAGGGTTTTTATAGTTTTGGGTTTTACATTTAAGTCTTTAAACCATCTTGAGTTAATTTTTGTATGTCATGTAAGGAAGAGGTCCCGTTTTAATCTTATAAATATGGTTAGTTAGTTATCCCAGCACCAGTTATTGAATAGAATCATTTTCCCATGGCTTGTTTTTGTCAGCTTTGTCGAAGGTCAGATAGTTGTAGGTGTGTGGCCTTACTTCTGTGTTCTCTGTTCTGTTCCATTAGTCTATTTTGTCTCTTTTTGTGCCAGTACCATGTTGTTTTGGTTACTGTAGCCCTGTAGTATAGTCTGAAGTTGGGTAGCATGATGGCTCCAGGTTTGTACTTTTTGCTGAGGATTGCCTTGGCTGTTTGGTCTCTTTTTTAGTTATCTCTAGTTCTGTGAAGAATGTCAATGGTAGTTTAATGGGAATAGCATTGAATCTATAAATTGCTTTGGGCAGTATGGCCATTTTCACGATATTGATTCTTCCTCTCCACGAACATGGAATGTTTTTCCATTTGTTTGTGTCCTCTCTGATTTCTTTGAGCAGTGGTTTGTAGTTCTCCTAGAAGAGATCTTTCACCTCCCCTGTTAGCTGTATTCCTAGGTATTTTGTGTGTGTGTTTGTGTGTGTGTGGCAATTGTGAATGGGAGTTTGTTTGCGATTTGGCTCTCAGCTTGACTGTTGTTGGTATATAGGAATGCTAGTGGTTTTTGCACATTGATTTTGTATCATGAGGCTGCTGAGATGGCTTATCATACACTGCAGGTGTGAGGTTAAATTTCTTCTTTGGGAAACCTTAGTTTTTGCTCTTCAGACCTTCAACTGATTGGATGACGCTCACCCACACGAACGAGGGTCACTTCCTTTACTTAGCCTTCTGATTTAAATGTTAATTACATCACACAATACCTCCACAGCAACATTCAGTCTTATGCTTGAGCAAACAACAGGGCACCATAGCCTAGCCAAGTTGACAGTCCAGTGTAAAGTCCATCTTGGATACTTCTGGTAGCCCTGGTCAAGCATTTTCCTCTTTAGTCTCAGTCTGCCCATGTGTAAGAGAGGTGGCTATACTAGGAAGGCTTCCAGGGCCTTTCCAGGTAAAACATTCCTGCTTCATCCAGGAGACCTGATGACACCAGGTACAGGCAGTAGAAAGTACTTTGTGGGTTCCTCTACAGACCTCTCCCTCAGGGGTTGAGCACCCCCATTTCTGTTTCTGTCAGTATCTCCCTAATTCTTATGCTCCTCTTTGCATTCTGCCATGCACATAGTCCAAGGGGCCACCAGCCCAGCCCCAAATTGGCATGTTATGACAATTCTGTCACCCATTATGGATTAGTATAGCTGTGGTCCTTAATTCAGATTCCAGGGAGAGACAGTGCTTGGTTGCTGGCCAGTCAGCTGAATGGCTGGAGCTGTGTCAGGTACCAGCTCCAGATTTAACCAGCTCTGGTTGGGAGCAGAATCCTTTGGCCAGCTGCCACCTCGGCACGTGCTATGGGAACAGATTCCTGGAGAAAAGCCCTGTGGGGAGGGAGGAGGCCAGGAGGTAGGAGCTGCCTGGGCAGTTCAAATTGACTGACGTGTCCATTACAGTTCCTTTACGCTTAGTGATCTGTGCCTTGCTGTTGTCACTGTTTATTTGTTTGCTCTGTGGAGTCTGTGGACCACATGGCATTAAACCCTGTGTCAAGGGCACTCACGCTGATCATGACAGCCATGGAAAGGAGTAGAGAGGAAAATATTTTGATGAAAAACAGATCAAGAATGAGAAAGGCGCTTTCGCCCTCACTAATGACCCTAAAATTTACTCAATGATCCAGCAACCCCAAAAGTAAATCCATTAGTCACAACGTTGTCAGGGTAAAAAAGAAAGAAAGAAGAAGCCGTGTCTTATCATTTTGGAACCCATTCCACGCAAGTGCCCATTTCAAACGCCTGAATGCCTGGACCATGCGGGTTGATTTAATTATCGTTTGCCCTGCATGTTATGGAGTCAGCCACATGCCCTGCACATCCCAGCATCAGGGGAGGGCCTATGTCAAGCTGAGGGCTCATGCATTTCCTTTGTGTGCAGGGACTGGGGCTTCCTTGCCTGCCCAGCTGAGCTGTCATCCTGTTGGCTTTGAGGGCAGCAGTGTCCAGTCTCCGACAGTGATGTAGACAGGACCTCTGCATCACTTCTAGGACATCTCCAGTTGGAGAGTGAGAAAGAGAGGGAAAATGCTCAAACAGGCTTGGGGCTCAAGAACATCTCCTGTGAGTTGGGGCAGCCCACTTGGGGTGGGAACACTCCCTGATTTCCTGGTAAGTTGCCGCATATGTATTCATTAGATTATTTGTTTACTTGTTTCTCTCCCCTGATAAACTAAATTCACAGAGGGCAAGGCTCTTGTCTTGACTTTGCAATAATAATAGTTTTCACTGGTTGATTGCCTGCTCTTGGCCATGCTCTGTGTTGAATTCTTTACATATATTAGCTCTAATCTGCATGGTAGATTATCCCTCTTTGACAGAAAGGGAAATGGAGCTCCAAGAGGTTAAGTACATTGTCCACAGATAGACAGTTGTATGGGACAGAGTTGGAATTTACACTCATGGACTTTTCATCTTTCCAACAGCCTCTTACATACCTGATGTCTGCACCATACTGAGTATTAAATACACACCTGTGGAATGAATGAAGATATTCGCAGCTGCTTCTCTTCCTCTTCTCTATGGCTCCTCTATGGCCTGTTTAACTTTGGGAGAGAAGGCTGGCTGTTGGCAGAAGTTGAAAATCTACCCTCCCTTTCTTTGTGTCTTTCCTATTTTGCAAGCTACCATTCCGGAAGCATACGGAAGCAACACCATGTAGTGGAAAGAACACTCAATTTGGATTTCAACAGAGCTGGCTTGGAACCCCGGCTCCACCAAAAGCTCTGTGAAGTTATTTAACCTCTTTGAACCTCAGGTTCCCTGTCTATATAATGAGAATAACAGCACCCATGGCAGAAACATGGTGAGGATTTGGTGGCACGTGGATGTAAGTGGCACCTGGGCACTGGGCTCAGAGGTGGAATTCAGGAAGTGGAACTTCCCCCATTTTCCCTCAGACACCTTCATGCCTGATCTCTGCCCCACTCTTGGGCTCTAGAGACACGTGCTGGGGTCCTGGTTCCTGGAAAGATGAAATGCTACAAAAATTAAATTCTAGAAAATCCTACAGAAAACTAGAAAACTCAATTCTCTGAACTTTAGTCATTAAAAATGTCGCACGCAAGAGATGAACGATTTTAATTTGATTCAATTCAGTTCAGTTCTGCAGACACTAGCCCCACAGCCCCTGCACTAGGCACGGAGCTGGCCTGAGGACACAGAACTCCTGTCTCAAGGTGCTCACATTGAGCCTTGGGGGAAAGACAGCTATGAAGCAAATTGTAGTACCCTTGGTACAACAGAGAACTGTGTAGTAGGTCCCACAGTGGCACAATGGGAGCAGGGGCACAGAAGGGCAGAGAGCCAGGGGAGACCTCTCAGAGGATGAAATGAATCAGCTGAATATTACGGGATGAATAGATGTTGGCCTGCTAGGGGAGGAGGTAGGAAAGTCTTTTCCAGCACGAGAACCAGCCTGTGAAAGAGATGGAGAGGCCACACTGATGGAAGGGCTGGAGAACAATTTTGTAGCATTCTATGCACAGTTGCTGGGGACTGTTCCCCCATCTTCACCCGTCTTCCGCACAGTTTGAGAACCCTGTGGGCCAGTATGTTCAGGGAAGACTTCCTGGGTAATGCTGTCGCTGCTCATTTAGAAGGCATCTTTTCTCCCCTAGATAATGCTAGGATAAGGCTTACATATTTTACAAGTTTTTCCTCCTCCCCCTTTTTTTCACACATAGCGTTATAGGGTGATTCATTCCTTTATTCAAAAACCATATTTTAATAGCTCCTGGGATGTGCCAGGCCCTGTGTGTTGTGTTGGTTCTGCAGAGCTAAAACCCATAAAAGTTATTCTCAGTCCAGTAGGAGAGTTGATGTGTCAGTAGATAATTAAAATGCCACTGACACTGGCTAGAATGGAGGGGCCTAGAGGGCCTACCAGGAGCCTACCGCTAGTGGTACTCACAAGACGGGGCAGAATCTTCGAAGTCTTTGGTGGAAGGGTGCTTCAGCTTAAATTCAAGTTACATGCAAATTGCCTTATCTACTTACAAAATCAGTTTTTGTAAAAAGGTGGTGAGGAGGTTTCAGTGGGTGAGTAGGAGGTAATGTTTGTTAGGTACCTACAGCAGGGCCCTCTTATAGCTAGGATTTCATTTAACAGCTTTAAGAGGTAGGTGTTTTAGTCCCATTTTCCAGAACAGAAACCGGAAACACAGAGGTTAAGTGACTAGCTCAAAGTCACACAGCTAGTAAATGTGCCAGCCAGAATTTCGACGTAGGCTGGACTGACGCGAGAGCCCAACTCTTAGCGTACACTGTAAAGGTGGCCCTTGTCCTAACCTGCTCTGCCTAAGGCTGTAACCTGTAGCTCCAAGTGACCATTGGACACTTGAAATGTGGACAGGGTGACCAAACTACATTTTTACTTTTTTGGAATTTTAATTCATTAAAATTTTAAATTAAAAACAAATACTTCATTTAATTGTTAGAGAACTTTTATGTCTGTTTGAACAACTTGGGCATGTGAATCTACTCTTTCAACTATAAATTTGATGAACTCTAAGTATGTCTGATGCAAATTTTGTGTTTGCATCCCGATACACTGTAAGTGTAAAATACACTCCAGATTTGGAAGACACATTGATTATATATTGGAAGGCAGCTATGCTTACCACTCTGTCACCAACGCCGTATTAATTATATTTTGAAGGGAGAATATGTTGGCTATATTGGGTTAAATAAAAAATATTTAAAAGATTTCTTTCACCTGTTTCTTTTCAGTTTTTAAAATGTGGCTACTAGAATATTTAAAATGAAGTATGTGGCTTGCATTCTACTTCTGTTGGATGGTGCTGCTTTATGCTAGAGTTTCAAATAATTGAATAAACTTTGTTAATTTGTCAGGGTTACTGTACGCAGAACAAGATAGTAATCAAATACCTTCCAAAAATTTCTTTCTTTCTCTTTCTTTCTCCCTTCCTTCC
>NW_016810434.1:3096750-3116998 GCF_001698545.2 Rhinopithecus bieti
TCTCTCTCTCTGTCTCTCTCTCTCTCTCCCCCTCCCTCCCTCCCTTCCTTCCTTCCTTCTTTCTTTCTTTCTTCTTTCTTTCTGTGTTTCTCTTTCTTTCCTTCTTTCTTTTCTTTCTTCTTTTTTCTTTCTTTCTTTTTTTTTTATAAGCTCTTGCTTTGTTGTCCAGGCTATAGTGTAGTGGTGCAATCATAGCTAAGTACAGCCTTGATCTTCTGGGCTCAAGTGATCCTCCTGCTTTAGCCTCCTGAGTAGCTGGGACTACAGGTATGTGCAGCCATGCCCAGCTAATTAAAAAGATTTTTTTTTGTAGAGATGAAGTCTCACTATGTTGCTCAGGCTGGTCTTGAACTCCTGAGCTCAACCTCTCCTCCTGCCTTGACCTCCCAAAGTGCTGGGATTACAAGTGAGAGTTACTACACTCAGCCATAAATGTATTTATGTTTCTACTTTTCAGCTGACCTCCCTAGCCTTTAAGGCATTGGAATTGGGAGCCCCACACTGTTTCACATGCATGTTTCAGAGCGGGCGCCTGCAAGGCCAGAGGTCTATGACACCAGATGCAAAACAAATTAGGGGGTGATGAGACTGCTGATGCCTGGGAGGTAGACAGGGGAAGGAGGGAAATTGATGATGACTCTAGCTGTGGTCCTAAAGACAGTTTTTGACAGCAGCTTTTAAAAAACCGGGTGATCCATGCCTGTGCACACAGAGGAGCCTAAAGCAAAAGCTGCCAGGCCCTGAAGCTCTAAGAGCATAACTGATTCCATAAACTAGACATGGCTATTCCAGCTGATTCCAGGGCTTTATTTTTGTCTGAGTCTGTTATTACAAAGGTTTTCTGTCTGATTTCTTCATTAGTACTCTGTGAAGCTCAGATATAATATTTGAAGTTTGAACTTCCCCTTCAGACCAGACTTCACTGGCAGAGTAATACCGACGCCATTGAGGGGAGGGAGGGTGATGAGATGAGGTGCACTGTACCTTTAATGAAGAAAACACACATGATATCGAGTGAGAGTTGAGTTATTTTGATAATTTTGGGGGGGAAACAGAATTGTGGCTGGAATTCTGATTCCTTTCTGATGCTGTTTTTGTACCTTTCTGAGGTTTGCCTCTCTAGCATTATTAAATCTAGTGTTCAGGATTTTGACGTCTGCACTTTAATAGCTTTTCTTCTGAGGCTGGAGAGAGAAAGAGAGACAGTGCAAATTAATTTTGGAGTAGGAGTGACTTTAGACCCTTAGCATTAGAGGATGTAATATATTTGTGGTTTCAACTATTTATTTGCAAAGCACCCTGAAAGCCCTTAAAACATGATGAATGGTCATTTTTAGAGACAAAATTTGAATATTGATTTTCATGAGACCGGCACAGAGGAGCTAGCGAGGGAACCTAGCCACGTCTGGAACAGACACTGCTCTATTAGGTCTTGGTGGTATTTGCTCAGTTTTGAGTATGTGATAATCTTCACTAAGGGTTTAAGAAGCTGTTTAAGTATCTCAGATATACTTTGTGCATTTAACGGGGACGTTGTATGCTGTGGGTGTTCAGAGGTTTGGCAATTATCAAACGTTTCAGGAGACGCTCGTGAACATCAGCATCAGTTGGAATTGGAAGATTTTGGGAAACGCTGGACTGATGGCGTGGCTGCAACAGCTTTCATATTGCTTTTCTAGAAGATTCCAGAGAAAGTTGGCTAAATCCAGAGAAAGCAATTACACAGAGTGAAAACTGAACTGGGTAAGGAGTGGGGAAAAATGAAGTGCTGAAATTGGACTTGGGTGTGGAGGCCCCAGGAAGGCTTTTGCAGTTTTGGTGCTGCCACCATCCTGACTGTGTCTGGAGGGGTGTTGCGTTGGGTATGACTATCTGTCCTGGGCTGGCCGTAACTGAAGGTACAGGCAGCTTTCTCCTGTCTACCGACCATTTATCTTAGGGGCTTACCTTAATCACAGCGATAACGACACCACTTCCTGCTCTATAAGCTTTCTGGTTCAGTATCTTTAGACCTTCGCCACGCTGCTTGTTCATTTGTGCAATTTGTTTAGTCATTTATTTATTTATTCAACAAACATTTACTGATTTCCTATCATGTGCCAGATCAACCTGACCACACAGGGACATTTCTTGCCAGGTCTAATTCTGAGGTTATTTTATTCCTTTAATAAATATTAAAGCAATAAATATTAATAGCAATTACAGCTATTAGCCATATGGCAAGCACTGCTGTGATGCTAGGTTCTGTGGAAGACTTGGGTTCGTCAAGAGATGTTGATTAGATTTTGCTCTTTTCCCACCTCCTCATCTACTGTGTCCTTTTCATAGTTTTCAGGACATCAGTTAGTCAACCAGTCTTTTAATATCATTGCTTTTATTATACATTCTTTTAAAAAGATTAGTCAGGAAGACACATTGCAGTTGAAACATGGTAAAAAAAAAAATGGAGGGAAAACAGTGGAAAGGAATGGAACCAGAGGAATAGTTCTCACTGAAAATACATCCAGGAGATTCAGATAATTTTCTAGGGGTGGACTAAACTGTAGTTCTATGTTTTTCTAAGCACCCACTCAAGAGGAAGACACAATCAGTAGCACTGTACATTTACAGGATTTATGGAATTTCCGGAGATTCCTCATCAATCATTGGTTCAGGAGAGGCATAAAGACCCCTGGTTCCAGTAACTCCAGTGGGTACTTCTAAAGGCTCCTCACTTCCAGGACCACATCATCAAACCATTCTTACAAGAACACGAGGAGTGTCTTGCACAGGACTATTCTGTCGTGCATCCTTGGCACTGGCTGTGGGCACATCATCTAAGCTCAACTCAGTAAAGGGAGTTAACATTGTACCCAGCAATGAGACCCAGGCATGTAGCAGTCTGGTCTTAGACTTACTCCGAAAGTAACACCTTAGCACATCTGAAGCAGAAGGGATAAACCTGAATGCCCCCAGGGTGTGGCAGGCAGTTGCTGTGTGTGATAGCAGGGAGGCAGGCCGGTGGGGAGCTGGTGAGTACCAGCTCTGGTAAGGGCATTCCACTCCCACTTGCAAAGACCACAAAGACCCAACTAAATATTCCTGAGGACCAAGTTCAGCCTTGGGCTGCCAGTTCATGAGTTCTGATCTACAAAAATAAATATGCTGACAAGTTTTCATAAATATTGTTTTCTACAGCTGAGCTATTGGTAAATATTGGGTAGAAAGAGTTCAAGTTCTTGCTGTTTGATAAGTACAGAGAAATCAGTTAGCATAAGCAGCCTTGTAATTAATAAATCCTTAAAATGAATTTTGCATATTGGGACTGCATATGTTCTAGCATTCTGTTAAGATCTGGAGTTATACCTTGAAATAAAATAGAATCCCTGCCTTCATGGAGAATCAAGTCATGCATGTGGTAAACACATAAAATGGGGTTTGATGCAGTAGTTATGTACCAGGGAGGCACAAAGGAGGGGTGGGAATAGCACCAGACTATTGGGTCTAGAGGTCAGGAAGTCATAGGGTCAGGGGTCAGGGATCAGAGAAGGCTTCATCCAGGAAGGAGGAGGAAGGCAGCTGGGTCGTGGTGAAATAAACACCCTCCACTCCAAAATCTGTTTCTACTTGCCACGCTGGGTGCCAAGAAGACTGGGAGGTGTAACTGAGGAAAGGCCATCCTCTTGTGGCAGCCAGGGCCCCCTCCAGTTACCACCTGGCTGAAGCAGAAGAGGGGCTCAGGAACCATCCTGGACAAGACTTCAGGGTGAGTGAGTGGCTCAGGAACACTGGGCTCCACCCTGTGGGATGGTGGGAGGAGGGGAGGGGAGAGGAGGCTACCTTTTCCCATCTCCATTTTCATCCTTCTTTTCCTTCCTCCCACTCTCTTCCCTCCACAGCACTGAGCTTGCAGATGTTGGCTCAGGAATGATACAAGGGTAACCCAAGGGTCTCTACACCCTTCCCTGACACCTTCCGGGAGAGCAGTGGGCTGGCAGGTCTTCAGCGTCAGGAGGAGCACAGTGCGATCTCGGAAATACTCTGAGGTTATTGTTAGAAACCTTACACCATGTTCCGAAACTGTGTACTGAACTGTCTGGAAAAGGCAGATACCTCCCTGCCCCCACAACCCTCCAGCAAACCCACGTGGTCTCCACGGAGAGGTGGCACAAAGGACAGCCAGGGGCGGCTCAGTCCGTTCCTGAGTGGTTTTCACCTGTCTATATGTGTATATGTGGACACTGCTGTTCTGAGCTGTCCAGCATCTGACTTGCCCCTGCTATGTGTGGGGAATTCCCCACCTTGTGGGTCCAGGCCTGCTTCTCATAATTGAAGCTGGACATGCTGCTCCTCCACTTCCCACCTCCCTCAGTACCAGGGCAGGGCATGGAACTTAGGCTTGGCCAGTCCTGAGGTTGCCTAGGGTTTGAATGGGCGGCAGGGACTGCATCTGCAGTGGTGAAGACAGTGGGGCTGTAGGTGGTGTGTGCCAGGCCAGGCCAATGCCCTGGGTCAGTGGCTAGGGGGGTGGCCCCAACCTGGGTCTGTGGGATGAACTTGGGCTTTGCTTCTGGTTGCAAAGCCTCAGAGTGCTTCTCTATCCCCTCCTGAGTGGTTCTCTATCCCCTCCTGTCAGTCAGCCTATATACTTATTTTTCCTTAAATCAGATGCAAAATTCATTCAAAAAGCTGAAAAAAGTGTGACAGTTTGGGAGTTGCTTTAGCACATTTAAATAAACCAAGTGAGAAATCACAAACTCCTAACTGGGACATATATGCAGTGCATCATCTTTCATCAACTTTGAACTTATTATTAAAGAAAGAAGAGAACATTCAGGTAAAACAATAGCGAATATAAAAATATAATAAAGATGAGCTATGAAACCAATAGGCTTTTTTTTTTTTTTTTTCTGACAGCTGGAAGCCATTTGCATCCAAACCCAATATATTCTTTAATAAATATTCTCTTTGCTTAAAGCAGCGAGGTTCAGTTTCTGTCACTTATAACCAAGAACCATGGGCGATAGAGTCTCCTTCCTCATCTGGAGGTTGTGGTTGAGTGGAAACAAACTCAATTTTCTCATTGTAAAGTGGGAATGATAATAATACAGCCACTTCATGGCGTGGTTGGGAAGATTAAATCAGATCAAATAACACTGTCTTAGAACATGATTGCCACATAGTAAATAATACATGTTAACTGTCAGAACTAACAGCTTCTGGGTTTTCACGATGAGTTATCATCTCACACCCGTCAGCATGCCTATTATTAAAAAGTAAAAAAATAACAGATGCTGGTGAGGTTGCCGAGAAAAGGGAACACATATACATTGTTGGTAGGAGTGTAAATGAGTTCAGCCATCAAGGAAAGCAGTATGGTTTAATTAAGCATTAATTAAACTGCTGAAGAAAGCAGTTAAATTTAATTCCTTAACGAGCTAAAAGCAGAACTACCGTTTGACCCAGCAATCCCACTACTGAGTATATACTCAGAGGAATATAAATCATCCTACCATAAAGACACATGCACTTGAATGTTTATTGTAGCACTATTCACAATAGCAAAGACATGGAATCCACCCAAATGCCCATCAATGACAGATGGGATAAGAAAAAGCGGTACATATATACCTTGGAGTACTATGCAGCCATAAAAAGAACAAGATCATGTCTTTTATGGGAACATGGATGGAGCTGGAGGCTATTATCATTTGCAAAGTAATGCAGGAACAGAAAACCAAATACTGCATGTTCTCACTTATAAGTGGGAGCTAAATGATGAGAACTCATGAACACAAAGAAGGGAAAAACAGAAGCTAGGATCTGCTTGAGGGTGGAGGGTGAGAGGAGGCAGAGGAGCAGAAAAGATAACTATTGGGTACTGGGCTTAATACCTGGGTGATGAAATAATCTGTGGAAAAATCCCCATGACAGGAGTTCACCTATATAACAAACCTTCACATGTGCCCCTGAGCCTAACATAAAAGTTAATTAAAAAAAAAAAAACACTTCTGGGTTTCAAATTTGATCAACAAATATTTAAACAAACATTTAGCCTCTCTGGTCTCACCGTTCTCTGCAAGGTGGGAGTAATATCTGCTCCCTCTATCTTATCATTAATGTGAATGACAAACAAATGATGATATGTGGAAATGCTTTGCAAAAGCACAAAGTTCAATTCGAATACAATCGATTTCTATGATCATGTGATTAAGGCCACTCTTTAATTCTCATTAGCCCACCCTGATCTCTGGGAACTCTCAGCTTGGAGGCTGAGGCTTATATTCTTTTTATGTGATGGGTTAGTTGTGTTGAGAGAAAGGAAGACAGCATTTTGGGGAAAAATAACAGAAAAGCCTTACATTTTATGAACCTACAATTTTTACAGTGCTTTATTGTTCTTGTGAGGCCAAAAGAAAATCTAATATCCCACTTTGAAATCCGGACATGTCTTGTTTTATGTGTCAAAAATGTTTAGAACACTTAAATCCATCAAGATCCCAATGGTGCCGTGGGCAAAGTTGTGAAGTTTGTACGGTACCTCCTTCACCTCCTCTCATTCTCTCTCCTTACCAGCCACATGCCCTGCTTGAGAAATAGCTGTTA
Source organism: Rhinopithecus bieti (assembly GCF_001698545.2). Lineage (NCBI taxonomy): Eukaryota > Metazoa > Chordata > Mammalia > Primates > Cercopithecidae > Rhinopithecus > Rhinopithecus bieti. The sequence goes on from NW_016810434.1 coordinate 3,103,336, forward strand.
ACGTTCTCCTGTTCAGTTCCTTGCAAGGTGTGGCAGTGTAAGAAAATTGCCTCCAAGGAGCTCAGAGAGCACAGTGGGGAGGTTGACTGGCTGGCTGGGTGTCTGATCAGGCGGCTGGCCAGGCCCAGAGGGTGAGAGAGAGTTCCATGGTGAGGGGAGGCTTGAGTTAAGTATGCAGGTGTGAAGCCCCGCCTCATATCCTGGGGATAGCAGTAGAGGGGATTAAATTGGGGATGAGGATGGGAGTGGAAGCAGGGCTCAGATGTGGAAAGGGATTCAGTTTTCAGGGTGACAGGGACGTGGAGAGGTGCTGTGGCCATTTTAGTGTTCTAGAAAAAGTGACCTGCAGAGTGGAGGATGTATAGGATGTGTTCGAGGAAGAGACATAATGGGCAGGAGGACCATGAGGAGCCTGGGCCTCTCATCCTGATGCAGAGGGCGGAGACTGGGTCCTGGCAGGCTGGGGAATGCAGAGGTTAAAGACACATGTAAGCACAGAGGTGGCCAGTGCAGGGACTTTCAGATGAGTGGATCACGCAGGGTGGTTGACTTGGAGGTTGGAAGTCCAACCCAACTGAAATGGGGCATCTAGGAGGAGAAGTGGTGTTGGGGTTGGGTGAATGGGGATGATGGAGACTTGGAGGGAAAAGTGTCTATTGTTGAGATTGTCATGAGCATGACTTTTGCTGAGTTCTTCTCCCTGTCTCTCAAAACATGGTGACAATGAGGTTTCGCTCATGGGAATTGGTCCTGGGCTTCACCCAGACTTCTTCCCTACCTGCCTGGCTTGTGTAGATCAGACTCTTGGGTGCAATAGCTACTTGTTAAGTTCCCCAGCACATCTCATAGAAACATCTAATGTCAGAACTCTCATAGCCCAGCATCTCGCTAAGTGTTTCTGAGGATCCCTGGGCCTGTGAGGTGAGGGGCTGAAAGGAATTCTATGCTTAGCTAAGTTTTGGAAATGCCGATACCCAAGTTAATGAAGTTTCTTTTTTTGCAGGACTTCTCAGAGCCTTTAATATGTTCACCTGTGTGTGAATCCCAAAGAAGGGAGATTTAGAAAGTACCATTTCTGTGTTAGTTTGTTCTTGCATTGCTGCAAAGGAATATGTGAGACTAGGTAATTTATAAAGAAAAGAGTTTTAATTGGCTCGTGGTTCTGCAGGCTGTATAGGAAGCATCTGCTTGGCTTCTGGGGAGGCCTCAGGAAACTATCAATTATAATGGAAGGCAAAGAGGGAGCAGGCACGTCTTACATGGCTGGAGTATGAACAAGAGAGAGAGTGGGGAGGTGCTCTGCACTTTTAAACAACCAGATCTCATGATAACTCTATCAAAAGAACAGCATCAAGAGCATGGTGCTAAACGATTCATGAGAAAACGCCTCACGATCCAATCATCTCCTACCAGGTGCCACCGCCAGTACTGGAGATTACGATTTGACATGAGTTTTGGGTGAGGACACAGACCCAAACCGTATCAATTTCCTAAAAGCATCAGGTAATGGAATCCTTTTGGGGGAATACTCATACTAATAATTTTTTACTGGAAGTACTTTAGGGAAAGTTGATTATAAAACTAACTCCCGCACAGTGGTTAATCATGCTGCATTATTGACTTGAAATTATCTAAGGGAGCAGATCTTAAGTGTCCTTACTTTCCACCATCCCCTACACACACACAAATGGTAACTGCTTGTGGTGAAGGATGTGTTAATTAATTTGATTGTGGTAATCATGTATATAAAACCATGTATACATATATAAAATCATGTAGAACACCTTGAATATATACCATTTTCCTTCCTTCCTTCCTTCCTTCCTTCCTTCCTTCCTTCCCTTCCCGTTCCTTCCTTGCGCCTTCTTCCTCCCTCCCTCCCTCCGCCTTTCGCCTCCCGTCCTCCCTCCCTCTTTCTTTTCTTTCTTTCTTCTTTCTTTCTTTCTTTCTTTCTTCTTTCTTTCTTCTTTCTTTCTTTCAAGACAGAGTCTCGCTGTGTCACCCAGGCTGGAGAGCAATGATGCAGTCTTGGCTCACCACAACCTCTGCCTCTGGGGTTCAAGTGATTCTCCTGCCTCATCTTCCCGGGTGGCTGGGATTACAGGCCCACGCCACCACACTCAACAAATTATTGATTTTTCCTAGAGGGGGGTTTCACCATGTCGGCCAGGCTAGTCTGTAACTCCCAACCTCAGGTGATCCACCCACCTCAGCCTCCCAAAGTGCTGGGTTTATAGGCATGAGCCACCTCACCCGGCCTAATTCAGCTCTTTGAAGAAATATGACAGATGCAGCTAATGCTCCTCTATCTAACTTGGCATAGCCTCATCCCTTTCTATCTCACCTTAGAGCTAAGCTGCATCCCGAACTTGGTGCTTACCTGCCATGTGTGTCTTACACGCACTAGTATCTATGTATAACAGACAACACATACTATCGCTTTGCGGCTTGCAGTGTTGCACGGATGGTATCATGTATCACGCTAGCCATATCCTCCTGCACCTTGTTTTGTCTTCTTCAGCCCTGTTGTTGGGATTTCCATATATGAATAGCTGTCCATGTATGAATTAAATTCAGATGAGCTATACCTCAAGCCATTTAGCCATTCTCGCGGTGCTGGACCTTTAGGATGTCTGCGGCATCTTTGTTATTATAAGCCAAACATCTGGGAACATTATGTTCAGACATCTTGTTGTGTGCATTAGTGAGAGCTTCTTGACTGAATATTCCTAGAAAGGGAATTGCTTTCTGGTATCCGCTTCTCAGGGTACAACAGCTACTTTTTAGGTGAGTTTCTGCTTCTCCACATTCTCACCAACACTCAGAATTATCAAGGGTTTTCCCACTCTCTTTGCTGCGAAATGGTGTCTCATTGCTATTTGAACTGAAGTTTTCCTGATTTCTTGTGAGGTTCATATCTTTCCTGGCCATTTTATTTCCTCTTCTGGGCCTTATCTGTATTTCTCATTTTTGTCTAGTTTTTATTTTAATTGTGTTTTTTTCCAACAAAAATTTTTTCCCCTCAGTTAGTGCCTTTGTTTTTTGATGCTGTTTATGATGTTTTTTGTTACAAGAAAGTTTAAAAAGTTTAATGTGTCAAGTTTACCAAAATTCTCCTATGTGGGTTATGCTTTTGTGATTTCTTTACAAAGGCTTCTCTACGTAGGAGTTAAAAAGGTAGCCTATTTTTCCCCTAAAAGTTTAAAATTTGCTTTTCTCCATTTAGGCCTTGTGAAATAAAACTAAAATAAGACCCCAGGTTCTCTGTGATTAATAGAGACAGGCTCCCTGTGAATAATAGAGATGCTTCCAATTTAAAAGCAGAACCAGGCAGTGATGCGGACTAATAAAGAATGGTCACGTGTCCTCGGTTCTCAGAAAAACCAGCTCCTGACTAACGTTTTGCTTTATATTCCTGAGCCAGAACAGTTCCTATAACCAGAGCCAAGATAAACTGCTTCCAGAACATTCTCTTCCCCACTCCAATCCAGTTGTTTGAAAGAAACTTCTTCTTTTAGGTTGGAAACTACCCAATCAGACCTTGAATATTTGGTTCCAGTTGAATGGAACAAGTTTGAATCCTTGTTAGAATAAACGGACCTGATTGAGAACCCGGGCAAGAACATTCTCTCCCTTTGCTCTTCAGCGAGCACACTTTCACTCATACTGAAGGCTGAGCCTCCCTAATCTGCAGCTTGTGCTCAGGAAGGAAAGCTCTCTTTTCTCTCTGCAGATCTCATGGTCTTTTGTTAACAGTCTTTAATTCTTCTGGGGTTATTCTGTGGGCTGTTAGAGACAAGAATCTGCTTTTATCCTTTTCCATTAAGTTATCAAATGTCCCAACACCATTTATTGAACAATCTGTCTTTTCCTTATTGGTTTGCAAAGCCGCTGCTGTGATTTGTCAAGTCTGTGCACACGCTTGCCTGCCTCCTCCACTGGGTTGCAGCTGAAGAAACTGAGTCCTGGAAGAGGCAAGCAGGTTGCTCAATGCCCTGCAGCTGTGGCAGCCTTTCCAAACCACGCCATGGGGAAGAGCAAGGGCTCTCTGCTGGGATTTTCTTCTCATGTCTCTCCTTTCCTCCCTTCCTTCCTGCTGTCTCCATCTTTCTTCCTGCTCTCTTTTTCCCTTGTGTTTCTTTTTTATCGAAGATAGGCTTACGTTTCAGCTTCAAGTCCTGTTTTTGTGCATGACGCAGCCATCAGAACACGGCTATTCTTCAAGCAAATGTTTTGTCAGAAATATGGCTAGGTATATCACATTTCCTTTTCCTGAGCAGGGGCTGGCTGGGCTGACCTCTTTTCCATTTAGAAGAGACAGATAGTTGGGGCTATTAAAATCTACAGCACTTTGCTTTGGCTCCTGGTGATTCATGGCTACTAATCCCCGTGGATATGTTTTTATTTTCTTGGATATATTGGATGTGCAGGTGGTATATATTGAAAAAGCCTGTTGTTTATTGACACGAGCCCAGTAAAGACTCTGATTAATCTAAAAAATAAATAGAGAAAAGTGGAAGGTCACACTCTGGATCAAGAGCTCCGATTATATCCTTGATCCCTGAGTTATTTATTTCCAGTTGAGAGAAATTCTCCCCGTGGAGGCGTCAGGAGGTGGATGAAGATTAACAGGCGAATGTGTGCGGGACTCCTTTTCCAACCCTTTCCTATCCTTGCTAGCCAAATGTGCCTGCCTGCTCTCACTCACCATTTTGAGGCCAAATCTCGCGTTTTCTTTTATAATCCTCTTGCCTTCAATTGTTTTCAATTGCTTGGAGACATTCTGTCCCTCCCCTACAGCCGAGGCACCCAGAGGGGTGCCTTTTTAGGTTTGCCTGTGACTCTGAAGGGTTGCATGTGCCTGGTAAGTTTCCCCCAGGGAATTCAGGACAGTTTCTGGACATCCATGGAGTCCTTTCCTGGGGGATGTTCAGGATGGTGGCACATGGGTCTTGGGGTGTGTGGCATCAGCAAGAGAGCTGTCCTGACTGTGGGTGTGTGGGTGGGTCTCACATAGGGCTGCACCTGTGCATTTGAGGATGGACTGCTGGAGCGAACATGAGAAAGGAAGTTGTATTTTGAGACTGAGGTTGGGTGACTGAGTCAGACTCATGCCCTTCCTCAGTCTCGCACTCAAGATCTGTCACGGGGGTCCTGCTCCTCCCTGCTGCTCCTTCACTAGCGGAGTTCAGGACAAGCATCTGCTTTTGTCTAGACAATGGAAGCAGATTTACCTTCTTGTAAATTTCCCTGGCTCTTTTCTCCCCTCCTGGCTACTCACCCTCAGCCCCGGCTGTCCTAGGGGACTTCCAAAAACACCAAACGCATCATGCTGCTTCCTTGGTTAAAACCCTTCCTGAAAGGGCTCACCTTTCAAATTGGAGATGACCTGGACGTTGCACAGATCGGTTCTGTTTACATCCTGTGACCCAAACTTCCATCAGAGGGAGGCTGGGAAGTGTGGCGCTCACCTGTGCTGACTTATGCCCCGTGACAAGGCTGTAACTGGGAGACAGCCAGGGTAGATTTGGTGGTTAACTGTCTGCCTCCACCATTGCAGAGGACTCTTTGACACGTGGTGGTGCCCCCATGGAAAGTCTTCCTCTCTTTCCCATGTCAATGTCACTTCCTCCATGAAGCCTTCCCTGGTTTCTCCCAGCAAAGTTACTTTTGCCACTCTCCCCTCAGCATCTTTGTGTTAGCAACCAAGTTCATTTCAGCCTGCATGAAACAAGCCAATCACTGTGGTGATGATTTTTTTTTTTTTCCGAAAGAGAAAAGATTTTATTCTCAAAGCTGCCATGTGAGGAGACAGTAGAACAAATCTCACTTCCACCTCCCTGAAAATCGGGTGTGGGGTTAATTATGGGAGAGAAACTGTGGTTGTCTGAAGTATGGGGAATGGTGGTTGGTGGGAAGGAGACGTGAGGTAATAGGGGTTTTTGCACAAGTATAATGGAGCTGCCTGGCTCTTCATAGGACATAAGTGCAGAAAATAAATGTGTTATCACGATTGGAGGGTGGAACTTTTGGCCCTCTGACATAGACGCCTCTCCAGGTACCTATGCAGGCCCAGTTGAAGAGTTGGTGGTCCCAACTGGCTTGAACTAAACAAGAGCTGACCCCTAGTTCCCAAAAAACAACCTGAAGCAACTGTTACTATCGTGACGCCCAGGCAGAGATGGCATCTATAAGGAAGCTAGTGGGAGTTTTAAGATCGACTAGAAATAAGCCATTAAAAGCAGGTAGGAAGGTTAAGTCTGGTGACTTAATCAGATTAGCCTCCAGTTTCAGTGGCACCGCTCCTTTGAGCACAAATTGTGCCTGAGTCCTTTATTTCTTGTCTTTTGTCCCAAGTGCACAGCGGCTTACTTTTTTCATCTTTGCATGTCCCGTGCAGAGCATAGGGTAGGATGCAAAATAGGGCGTGTGTCCTATGAAGAGCCATGTAGCTCCCTTGTGCTTGTGCAAAATCCGCTATTAGCTCAGTTTTCCTTCCCACCTTTCCCCACACTTCAGAATGAATGATAGGTAACTGCAATCTTGAGGGCCCCTTAGTGATCTTTATGCCAAAATGTGTTTTTTTTAAAAGAGCTTTTAAAAACTCCTTTAAAAACATCAAAGAAAGACTTGTGAAAGGCAGTCTTTATTACTACTGTTTGTCTTTCTCTAGTGCAGGGCTTCTGAAATCTCACCCAGGGAGTATGTGAGAAATAGCTACGGGGCTGTACCCCAGACATTCCCGAGTGGGAGCGAGGTGAGGGCCCGGGGCCCCCGTGGTGCAGCCAGTCCTCGAAGAGAGATGAGGTTGCAGGAGCCCAAGGGAAAATGAACTACAGAGGGATCTTTGTGCTCCTTCCACTTAGAGATTAGGATGGGGGCCAAACTGGTGTCTGCCTTCCTTCTCTCTCCTCTTTCCTTTTTCTGCTCCTCTCTCAGTGTGACTTTCATTATCCTCAGTAGCTCAGGGCTGAGAAATTCTAATCAGAAATGCATCCACTTTATCCTGCAGCTTCCTAATTCCATCCAGCCTCCATGGATACAATCCGTGGTGATTATGCTTGATGAAGTGCTGATACCTTTGTGATCCCGGATGTGGCATCCCCTGTGGGAGTTGAGCCTACACTGGGCTTCCCCGGCTCTCAGCCTCTGGGCACTGGGCTCTGGGAAAGTGATGGCTCCCCGCCAGCGGCTGCGTCTCACCTGGGGCCTTTGGAGGAACTGCTCAGAGCTTCAGGGACCCTGTGGTCAGGCTCCTCTTTTTACTACTACTTCAAAGTGACAGAATGCTTCCTGGCCACTGTGTCTTTCTGAAAAGGGGTGTACAAAGAGGATTAACTCCTCAGATTTTCCTGTGACCTTCCTCAAACCCATCACTGGTGCTTCCAGGGAAAATGGATGACTTTAATGATAAAATATGCACAGGAAGGCACACTAAAAAGCCAACCTGCTGGAATAGAAAGTCATTGTTTTCCTGGACTCCAGTCAACTTGTAGGGATCAGAAACTCTAAGGCTGCAGTGGCCAGACAGGTAAAATACATGAATGAATTTGAGATACAGGGGAGCAGCAGGGACTGTGGCACACTAGCAAGTGTCTAAAGAGCATTCACAGTCATCGTCTAAGAAAATACGGTGTTGCATATACAAAAATCAACTCAAGAGGGATTAAAGACTTAAATGTAAAACCCAAAACCATAACAACCATGGAAGACAACCTAGGCAATACCACTCAGGACATAGGCACGGGCAACGATTTCATAATGAAGGCATGAAAAGCAATTGCAACAAAAGCAAAAATTGACAAATCGGATCTAACTAAACTAAAGAGCTTCTGCTTAGCAAAATAAACTATCAACAGAGTAAGCAGACAGCCTACAGAATGGGAGAAAATTTTTGCAAACTATGCACCTGACAAAGGTCTAATATCCAGCTTCTATAAGAAATTTAAACAAATTTGCACCAGGGTCTGCTTTTAGTACTGTATGAATATTAACCTCTTTAAACTTACGAAGTGGGTTTTATGATTATCATCCCCATATTACAGCTGAGGAAACTGAGGCTAAGGGAGGTTAAGAACCTTGCTGAGTATTACCCAGCTGGTAAGGAGAAGATCTAGGATCTACATGCAGACAAATGAGCTCCAGAGTTCTTGTTCTTAACTCTCCATATTGCCTCCCTAACTTTTCTGATGTCACATAGCTGCTGAGTAGTAGAGCTGGGATAAAAGCCAGGTGGGTCCCATTCCAGACCCTGAACTGGGAGTCCTAGGTACACTCTGCCACCCCCAAGGGGAAAGACTCATCAGGTCGAGTGTAAAAAGTTGTCTTTTAAAATAAGAGATTCAGTTTTGAATGTTTGTGTAGTGCAAACTAGGCAGATAGTGCAGCTAAAAACCAGAAAGAAATAAGACCAGACCACAGCAAGTCACATGCATAACAGGAGGAGTGTGTGGCTCTGAGCAAACCAGGGGTTGGGTGGGTACAGGTGGGGCAGGTAGCAGGGTCCTACTAGGACTTGGAGCAGACAGAGCCATGGCAGTTGGAGTCCACATAAGTTCCTTCTGAAAATAGGCAGTATTTAGTATGTTGATTATGCACTGTGTTAAAGTATAGAGTCTTAACAGAAACTTCGGGGTACAGCAAGGCCAACAGATCCTATTGCTATTGAAAAGACTGTTATTTACAGTTCCCAAGAGGAGGGGGCACCCCATGCCAGGGGGCCACGCAGGTTTTAGAACTGGCTGACTCTGGAAGGAGAAGTCCCTCCAGAGTCAGCAAGGGCCCCAATGTCAAAGCATCAAGAATACAGAAAACAAAAGACAAGGTCAGTACACCGACCTTGGTCTCACTTCTCTCCAGGGCATAGTATTACTGCCTACTTTGGGACTTAACTTACTTGAAATTCATTTTTTTCTGGACATTTTGCTGCAAAGGCTGAGCATATCATGAGACTCCTCCCTCAGGTGATTCTTGGGCTCAGCATGGCCTGGCTGCATGGTGAAGGGACGTGTGGCTTTGCTGCGCCCATGCCCAGATGCACTACTGTGCACACCCGGCCTCTCCTGGTGTCTTGGTGCCCGGGGACTGGAGCCGGGCCAAGGGCAGGTCGTCAGTCTGTTGTGGGGAACAAACACCGCCCACTGGATCCACACCAAGGCAGGCACCATTCGCTCGGTAGGTTTGTGTATTTATTACAATACGCTTCCAGCAGATGGCAGTAAAGCGTCGTGATCTAACAAAGTCTGTCTATTAGGACGATGTTTCCTACAAACAGAAATGAAGTGCCTATAGGGTGCACTCTGCTCCGAAAGGGTCCACAGCCAGTGGCCCAGCAGTCCGGTCTCAGAGGCCAGCGTGCAGTGTCCCACTCCGCAGGGTCTGCAGCTACGCCTCCTGTCACCCAGGAAGAGATGGCTTGTCCGCTTAGCCCCAGGCGTCGTTACCTGCCATTCTACAGCAGCCTCCCTTTGGACTCTGCTACCTGAGCCCTGGGAGGGAGCAGTGAGGTCCTGGAAGGTCAAAGGGGGTGCCACGTACTTCAAGGGGGGCGGCGCTTGAAGTCTGAGGTACTGACAGCCAGGGGGAGAGGGAGGGCTCTGGGACCCGACGTGCATAGTAGGTGTGAAGCGATGGCTTAATGAGTCCTGCACCAGGGAGGGACCAGGACCCTAATGGATTAGATCCAACTACTTGGACACATAATGAAAGGGGGGACAAGGAAAGTGTGGCCTTGTCCTGTGCTCTTTTCTGCCAGGAGTGTCGCTGATGTGGAGGGGGTGGTGATGGAGCCAGGCCAGAGCACCCTGGCTCTTGCTGTGCCCCGTCCTAGGGCAGGGCCACTGGTGTTGTCAGGCTCTGGGTCCCTCCTGGGGAGGAGCTGTCTTTGGGAAAAGTCTTGAAACACCACTGAGAAAGAGGGTGAGACCCTGAGGGCACGGGTGCTAGAGGGATCTCAGGTCACAAAAAGGATGCTAAACTGCTTTTAATGAGACAGTGAGGACGATTTGTTTTATGTCCTTCAAAAGAGGAGAGGTGAGGAAGGAGGCCGGAGGAAGAGGAGGGAGTTGCAGGCAAGATGGGGAAACCTGGAGTTCCAGCCAGTGCGGGGGCTGTCCGGACAATGACCTCTGGGCGCGGGTCACTGAGAGGCAGCAGGAATGCCTGACACCTGATTCGGAGTTGACTGGGCTGCATGCTGTGGGAGCGGCCCCGTGGATATCTCTCCCCTCCTCTTCAGTGAAGTTTACTTGCCAAAGTTTCATATGAAAGTTTTGTGTTATGTGCTGTGTGTGTGTGTGTGTGTGTGTGTGTCTGTGTGTGTGTGTGTGTGTGTGTGTGTGTGAGAGAGAGAGAGAGAGAGAGAGAGAGAGAGAGAGAGAGAGAGAACGAACTAGGGAAAGCCTCAGTTCACATCTGGACCAGTTGATGTGGCACAGAATAGAGGAGGCGTGAGTGGAAGAAAGCCCAGAATCTGCCTGGGCCATGCCCATGGAAGTCCCTCCGGATTCTGCAAAATCCTTGTGAAGGCTCCACACACTGAAATTAGGAATTTTATTCACTTTTATCTAGATGTCGAGAGTTTGGGTTGCTCCAGTAGGTATTGGAGTCACACTGACAGCTATGTACGTGGAAAGGCTTTTGGAGGCCTTCCTGATCTGTCGAGGTGTCTGTACACATGGAAAGTTCCTGAGCCAAGCAAACATGAAAGATGGTCCATCCTATTCCCCCCACAAAAGTGTCCTGTCAATCAGAAGAGTATACTGCTGTCATTGTTTCTTCAGTCACGACACTGAGGAGAGGCATTCAACAAGTAGATTCAATTCTTTAATAGATACACTTTTTAATACATGAATTTTGAATGGCTTTATGTTTGCTCATTCACTCACTCACTGATTCCATATATTAGCACCTAATGTGTGCTAAGAACTGGCCTAGGCACTGGGGAGCCATGGAGAAGGTGGCTGCCCTTAAATAAATTTCAGGACGCAGGGGTGGGGTTGATCAGAGTAACAAGAATATAGCAGCTCAGGGTCACATTTTTAGCAGCTACTTTTAATTTGCTTGACAAACTAATTTGTTTGACAAACAGTGTCAGGGAAGTCCCTGGGTAGAAATTACTCCATGCTAGAGAAAATACAGGCCTGCTTTCCAGCACTGGTCTGAGGTGCTTATCAAGCTTCTGTTGAGAGCAAGAAGAGAGGCAATAGGATCAGGGTGGACCTGACCCAAAGTGATCCTTGGAGGAGAGTCTCAGGGCGGTGTGGCCTCACCCACTCTGCTTTTCCATTACTGAGATTGTATGCATTCTTAGTTTCATGCTGACTCTATAAAGGCATTGCAAAATTGTTCTTAAAACCAGAGGAGAAAATTGCTTTGGAGAGCTCTCATTTTGGTCTCCTGGTGGGTTGTAAGTAAATACGTTCTTGGAAACTGAGTGATGAAACTCTGTTGTATCAGGCCAAGAGGCGAGGCAGCTGCCAAATGCATGCTGCCTTGGGTGCCCCAGCTATCTGTGGTCTACAGGGAGGTGCCATCTTGGGTGCCAAGAACTGGGGAATTCACACATCTGGTGCAGGGTAAGGGCTCAGCACATGCCTGGTGAAGGAACAGAAAAAGGATTGATACACAATACCACACACCACACCCTTCCATTTAAAAACTTCAGTATAATCCACCCTGTTTAGTATATAGTTCTGAGAATTAAAACAAAAATAAAAACAAAAACAAACAAACAAACAAAAAACACTGCATAGTTGTATAACCACAGTCAGGATAAGGAATACTTTGGTAGTCCCTGAAGTTCTTCCAGCTCCCAACAAACACTGATCTATTTGATGTTCCTATATTTTTGACCTTGCAAAAATGTCATATAAATGGAATTATACAGTATGTATCCTTCTGAGTCTGACATCATTCACTTAGCATAATGCATCTGGCATTCACCCATGTTGTGTGTGTCAGTGGTTTGCTCCTTTTTCGTTGCTGTGTAGTGTTCCATGGTAAGGTTGTAGCATGGTTTGTTTATTAATCAGTTGAGGAAACTTTGGGTTGCTTTCAGTTTTGGGTGATTACGGAAAAGTTGCCATAAATGTTCATGTACAGATGCTTGTACAGACATAGGTTTTCATTTCCCTCGTGTAAATAGCTAGAAGTGGGATTTCTGGTTTGTATGAGATGTTTAACATTGTAAGAAACTGCCATATCATATATTCTAAAGCATACAATTTTGCATTTGCATCAGCTGTGTGTAGGAGTTCCATTTGCTCTGCATCCTTGTCAGCACTTGGGATTTTCCACTGAGCAACAACAACAATAAGCTATTTTAACAGGTGTGTAGTGGTATCTCATTATTTTAATTTATACTTCCGTAAGGATGAATGATAATGGGCATATTTTTATGTGCTTATTTTCCACTGGTACATCTTGGCTAAGGTGACTGTATAAATCTTTTGCCCATTTGTGGCTGGTTTGTTTTCTTACTCAGAATTGAGAATTCTTTATGCATTCTAGATACAAGTCTTTATCAGCTACATGCTTTGCAAATATTTTCTCTCAGTTGTTTGCTTTTTTTTTGTTCTTTTAACAATCTTTTTCAAAGAATAGAAGTTCTTAGTTTTGATGAAGTTCAATTTATCAACCACTTCTTTTATGAGCAGTACTTTTGGTGTCATGTCTCAGAATACTTTGCCTAATCCCAGCTGTATTAGTCCATTTTCACACTCCTATAAAGACATACGAGACTGGATAATCTATAGAGAAAGAAGGTTTAATTAACCCACAGTTCTGCATGGTTGGGGTGGCCTCAGGAAACTTACAATCATGGCAGATGACAAAGGAAAGCAAGCATTTTCTTCACAAGGTGCAGAGAGAGACAGAGAGAGAGAGGGAGGGAGAGAGAGAGAGAGAGAGAGAGCGCGTGAGCAAAGGAGGAACTACTAAACACTTATAAAACCATCGAGCTCTCATGAGAACTCACTCACTATCATGAGAACAGTATGGGGGAACCGCCCCCATGATGCAGTCACCTCCCATCAGGTCCCTTCCTTAATATGTAGGGATTACAATTCGAGACGAGATTTGGGTGGGGACACAAAACCAAACCATATTACCACGTCACGAAGATTTTCTCGTGTGTGTGAGTGTGTTTATTTAAAGTTTTATAGTTTATATTTATAATCTATTTTAGTTAATTTTATGTAGGGTGTGAGATTCAAGCCAAGGTTCATTTGCATATGAATGTCCACTCGTTCCGGTATTATTTTTTAAAAAATTATCCTTTCTTCCTCCAATGAATTGTCTTTGCACCATCGTCAATTTACCAGATTTGTGTGGGTCTATTTCTGAACTCTTCGTTTTGGTTCATTGACTCATATGTCTATTTCTTCACTAATACCATGCTGTCTTGATATTGTAGTTTTATAATAGGTCTTGAAATTGGGGAGTTTGAGTCTTGAAAGTTTAGTGTTCTTCAAAATTATTTTGACTATTTTAGTTTCTTTGGCTTCTCATATACATTTTAGAATCAGTTTGTCTGTATTATAAAATACCAGGCTTGGAGTTTTACAGAAATTGCCTTAACGGAGCTTGCAGTGAGCTGAGATCCGGCCACTGCACTCCAGCCTGGGCGACAGAGCGAAACTCCGTCTCAAAAAAATATATATAT
>NW_016810434.1:3117475-3121241 GCF_001698545.2 Rhinopithecus bieti
AAAAAAAAAAAAAAAAAAAAAGAAATTGCCTTAAATAAATAGATAATTTGGGAAGAATTGACATCTTTACTACATGGAGTCTTCTAATTCATGAATACTGTGTGTCTTTCCATTTATTTAGGTTCTATTTAATTTATTTCATCAGTGTTTTGTAGTTTTCAGTTTATAAGTCCTGTAAATTTTTGTTAGATATATTCCCAAATATTTTATTTTCTTGGAGTTGTTGTAAATGGTATTATTTTTATTTTTTGTTTTCAGGCATATAATTAATTTTAAAATGTTGACCTTTTATCCTGTGACCTTGCTAAACTCACTTATTATCCTTAGTCCTAACTCACTATTAGCCTCATTTATAACCCTTAGACCCTACCCCTACTTTTTTTGGTTCCTTGGAATTTTCTGTGTGAACGCTCATGTGATGCGTGAAAATGAATAGTCTTGTTTCTTCTTTTTTCATCTGTGTACTTTTTCCCTCAATCATCTTAGTATTCTGGCTTTAACTTCTAGTACAACTTTGAATGAAAGTGAAGACCGTGGACATTTTCACCTTGTTCCCAATTTTAGGATGAAAGTATCCTGTCTTTTACCATTACGTGTGACATGTACTGTAGGTTTGTTGTGGATGCCTTTTATTAATTTGAGGTAGAGTTCACTTTTGTTTCTAGTGAGTTGAGAGGTTTTGTAAAAAATGGATATTAAATATTGGCAAATACCTTTTATGTATCAATTTATATGATTATGAAGTTTTTCTTTTTTAGATTGTTAATGTGGTATATTATATTGATTTATTGACTTTTGAATATTGAATCAGTCTTGTGCTCCTGGAATAAACCCCACTTGGCCATAATTAGTATTCTTTTTGCATATTGTTAGATTCAACTTGCTAAAATTTTGCTGTAGATTTTTGCATCTGTGTTTATGAGAGATACTGGTCTGTTACTTTATTTTCTTGTACTGCTTTTGGCTTTGTAACTAGGCTGATGCTGGACTCATAAAATGAGTCAAACTCTATGCTAGAAGAGATTAGTGTTATTTCTTCTTTAAATGTTTGGTAGAATTTTCAGTGAAGCCATCTGGCCTGGAGATTTCTTTTCCAGGAGGTTTTAAAGTATGAATTTAATATATTTAATAGTTATAGGACTACACAGGTTATCTGTTTTATTTTAAATGAATTTATTTATTTTGGTTTTCAAAGAGTTGGTTCATTTCCATTGTCAAATTTTCTTGCACAGAACAGTTTATGATATTGCTTTATTATATATAATATTATATAGTATATTATGATATAATAATATATAATATAATATATACATAATATAATATATTATATTATATATAATATACAAATATATATATATTTGGAGACAGAGTCTCTCTGTGTCCCCCAGGCTGGAATGCAGTGGTGCGATCTCAGCTCACTGCAACCTCCGCCTTCGGGGTTCAAATGATTCTCATGCCTCAGCCTCCTGAGTAACTGGGATTACAGGTGCCGGCCATTACGTCTAGCTAATTTTTGTATTTTTAGTAGAGATGGGGTTTTGCCATGTTGGCTAGGCTGGTCTCAAACTCTTGACCTCAGTTAATCCACCCTCCTCGACCTTCCAAAGAGCTGGGATTACAGGTGTGAGCCACTGTGCCTGACCACTTTATTATATTTTTAATTTCTGTGGCATCTGTAGTGATATTCCCTTTTTCAATCCTTATACTAGTAATATGTATCTTTTTTCTCTTCTTCTTTTCTTACTAGAGGTTTACCCATTTTGATCTTTTCAAAATTAGCTTTTATTTTATAGTTTTTTTCTGTCATTTTTTTCTGTTTTCAATTTCATTGTTTTCTGCTCTTATCGTTACTATTTCTGTCCTTCACATGCTTAGGCTGTATTTTGTTCTTCTTTTCTAGTTTTAAAAGTGGAGGCTTAGATGATTAATTTGAGGCATTTCTTCCCTTTTAATGTAAGCATACAATACTCTAAATTACCCGTAAGTATTGCTTCAGCTGCATCTGACAAAATTTAAGAATTCAGATCTGCATTCATTCAGTTCAAAAGATTTTCTAATTTACCTTATGACTTCCTCTTTAACCCATGGACTATTCAGATATGTGATTTTCAATTTCCAAATGTTTGAAGACTTTTTCAGTTATCTATTATTGTTTCTGGTTTAATTCCATTATGGTCAGACAGCATTCTATCTATGATTTTTATTTTTTTGTTTTTTGAGATGGAGTCTTCCTCTGTCACCAGGGTGGAGTGCCGTGGTACAATCTCTGCTCACTGCGACCTCCGCCTCCCAGGTTCAAGCGATTCTCCTGCCTCAGTCTCCTGAATAGCTGGGACTATAGGCGCACCACCATGCCTGGCTAATTTTTGTGTTTTTAGTAGAGACGGGATTTCACCATGTTGGCCAGAATGGTCTCTATCTCTTGACCTCGTGATCCTCCCACCTTGGTCTCCCAAAGTGCTGGGATTACAGGCATGAACCACCACTCTCCGCCTGTATGATTTTAATTCTTTAAATTTGTTAAAATTCGTTTTATGACTAATACATATGATATGTATTAGTGTATTTGAGGACAATGTATAGTCTGTTGCTATTGGATTAAATGTTCTACTTATAGCAATTAGATTCAATTGGTTAAAGCTATTGTTTAGTTCTATATATTTGATGATTATCTATGTACTAGTTGTATTGATTATTAAGAAAAAAAGAGTACTGAAGATTCTGTAAAGGACAGACACTAGGATAGTACCCAATGATCCCTGTGTACTGTTCACACTCTTGTATAATCTTCTCCCCTTGAGTATGAGTGGGACCTATGATTTACTTCTAACCACCAGGATATGGCAAAGGTGATAAATGTAACTTCCGGGATTATGTTACATTATATGAGTCCATCTTCCAAGAAGATATGCTCCAGGAGTTTCTTTTGCTGACCTTGAGGGAGTAAATAGTTGTGTTGAGAGGCCCATGTGGCCAGAAACAGGATAGTTTCCAGGAGTTGAGGGAAGTATCCAGCTGATAAACAGCAAGAATCTGGGGCTCCCAGTCCTACAGCCATAAGGAAATGATATCTGCCAACAACCTGAGGGAGTTTAATAGCAGAAGCTTCCATAGTCAGATTTCCAGATGAGAAAACAGTGCTGGCCAACACCTTGATTGCAACCTTGTAAGACCGTAAGCAGAAGATCCAGATAAGTCATACACAGACCCCACCCACAGAAGCTGTGCAATGATTAGCGTGCTGTGTTTTCAGCCTGTGAATTTGTGATGATTTGTTATGCAGGAGTAGAAACCAATATGACTTTAACTTTAGTTGTGGATTTGTTTGTTTCTTTTTTTAGTTCTGTCAGTTTTTGCTTCATCATGTATTTTGAAGTTCTGTTTAGGAGCTTATTCATTTAGAACACTTACGTCTTCTTGATGAATTGGACCTTTTATCATTATATAATGATATTTATTTATGAAAATTTTCTGTGCTCTGAAGTATGTTTTGATGATATAGGCATTTCAACTTTCCTTCCTTTCCTTCCTTCCTTCCTTCCTTCCTTCCTTCCTTCCTTCCTTCCTTCCTTCCTTCCTTCCTTCCTTCCTTCCTTCCTTCCTCCCTCCCTCCCTCCTTCCCTCCTTTCTCTCTCTCTCTTTCTTTCTTTCCTTCTTTCTCCCTTTCTTTCTTTCTTTCTTTCTTTCTCTCTCTCTCTCTCTCTCTTTCTTTCTTTCTTTTCTTTCTTTCTCTCTCTCTTTCTTTCTTTCTTCTTTCTTTTCTCTT
>NW_016810434.1:3121493-3134568 GCF_001698545.2 Rhinopithecus bieti
TTCTTTCTTTCTTTCTTTCTTTCTTTCTTTCTTTCTTTCTTTCTTTCTTTCTTTCTTTCTTTCTCTTTCTCTCTCTCTCTCTTTCTTTCTTTCTTTCTTTTTCTTTCTTTCTCTCTCTCTTTCTTTCTTTCTTCTTTCTTTTCTCTTTCTTTCTTTTTTCTCTTTCTCTTTCCCTCCCTCCTTTCCTTCCTTCCTTCCCTCCCTCCCTCCCTCCCTCCTTCCTTCCTTCCTTTTTTTTTTTTTTTTTTTCAGAGCTCCCCTCTTTTCCCAGGCTGGGGGGCAGGGGGGGGGTTTCGGCTCCCTCCAACCTCTGCCTCCCACGTTCAAGCAATTCTTCTGCCTCAGCCTCTGAGTAGCTGGGATTACAGGCATGCGTCACCACGCCTGGCTAATTTTTGTATTTTTAGTAGAGATAGGATTTCACTGTGTTGGTCAGGCTGGTCTCGAACTCCTGACCTCAAGTTATCTGCCTGCTTCGGCCTCCCAAAGTGCTAGGA
The DNA here is from genome assembly GCF_001698545.2 of Rhinopithecus bieti. Lineage (NCBI taxonomy): Eukaryota > Metazoa > Chordata > Mammalia > Primates > Cercopithecidae > Rhinopithecus > Rhinopithecus bieti. Next base: position 3,121,991 of record NW_016810434.1, read on the forward strand.
TTACAGGCGTGAGCCACTGTGCCCAGTCCCAACTTTCCTTTTATTGGTTTTTGCATGAAGTATCTTTTTTCTATTGTTCTACTTTTAACCTATATGATTGTATTTGAAGTCAGTTTGCTAATTCCTAGCTGAGACCATTTAATTTAATGTAGTTATTGATATGTTTGGATTTAGCTGTACCATTTGATTTGTTTTCTGTTTGTTTCCTCTATTTTCTGTTCCTCTGTATGCCCTTTCCTGCCTTCTTTGGGTTAATTGAATACTTTTTAATATTCCAAAATATAAATAAATAAATACGTTTATTTATTTTAGTGCTTGCTCTAGGGTTTACAATATATATATATCCTTAGCTTTTCACATTTAAGATTTACTCTGAAAAGTAATTCTGATTTCTTTATATTGACTGCTGATTAGGTTGATTACTTAGAATTAATGTTTACTATGTTTTACAATCATGTAAAATCATTAATCTTACCACCATACAACTCTGTTTATACTCCCTTTGTGTTGTAATAGTGCTATGTATTGCATCTACTTACATTGAAAATCCATCAGCTAATACTATAATTTTTATTTCAACCTTCAAACATATTTTTAAAACTCAAGAGGAAAAAATAGTCTACTCTATTGATATGGTTTGGTTGTGTCCCCACCCAAATCTCATCTTGAATTCCCATTCGTTGTGGGAGGGACCTGGTGGGAGGTAATTGAATCATGGGAGCAGGTCTTCCCTGTGTTTTTCTCTAGATAGTGAATCTTATGATCTTGTGATAGATCTCATGAGATCTGATGGTTCTGAAAAATGGGAGTCTCCCTGCACAACCTCTCTGTCTGCTGCCATCCATGTAAGACGTGACTTGCTCCTCCTTGCCTTCTGCCATGATTGTGAGACTTTCCCAGTCACGTGGAACTGTAAGGCCAATTAAAACTGTTTTCTTTGAAAATCGCCCAGTCTTGGGTATGTCTTTATCAGCAGTGTGAAAATGGACTAGTACATATATTTACCCAGATATTTACTATTTTTCCTTTATTCCTGGTGCTGCAAGTGTACTTCTTTTTTTCTATTTATTTATTTATTTATTTATTTATTTATTTATTTATTTATTTTTTTGAAACAGGGTCAGGCTGGAGTGGTACAATCGCAGCTCGCTGCAGCCTGGAACTCCTGGGCTCAAGCAATCCATGGTCCCACCTAAGCTTCCCAAATAGCTGGGACTACAGGTGTGAGCTACCATGCCCAATTAATTTTTAAAATTTTTTTGTAGAGACTGGTCTCACTATGTTGCCCAGTTGGTCTCAAACTCCTGAACTCAAGCAGTCCTCCTGCTTTGGTCTCCCAAAGTGCTAGAATTACAGATGTGAGCCACTGTGCCTGCCCCCAAGTTTACTTCTGATATAATTTCCCTTCTGTGTGAAGAATTTCCTTCAGTAATTCTTTTAGCAAAGTTCTGTTGGCAACTAATTATCTTAGTTTTCCTTTGTCTTAATTTGTTCAGGCTGCTAAAACAAAATACCTGAGACAGGGTAATTTATAAGTAACAGAAATTTATTTCTCACAGTTCTGGAGGCTGGGAAGTCCAAGATCAAGGTGCTGGCAGGTTTGATATCTGATGAGGGCTGTTCTCTGCTTCCAAGATGGTGCTTTTTTTTTTTTGCTGCATTCTCCAGAAGTGGAAGAATGCTGTGTCTTCATATGGTGGAAGGGACAGAAATTGGGAGGCAGCTCTCTGAAGCCTCTTGTATAAGGACACTAATTCCACCTGTGAGGGTGGAGCCCTCATGGTCTTATCACCTCCCAAGGGCCTCACCTTTAATACTATCATCTCCTTGGGGGTTAAGTTCCAATATATGAGTTTTGGAGGGACATATACATTCAACCAATAACACCTTTCATCTGAGTATCTGAGGATCTACCTATTTCACCTTCATTTTTAAAGAATCTTTTTTTAACTGAAGAAGGAATTTTGACTTGACAGTTCTTTTAGTTTAGGAGTTGAAAAACAGTTTGCCACTCTTGTGGTTTTCGCAGGTTCTGATGAGAAACTTGCAGTCATTTGAATTGTTGTTTCCCTATAACTAATGTATCATTTTTCTCTAGATGCTTTCACATTTTTTGTGTGTTTAGATTTTAGAAGTTGGTGATGATGTATCTAGATATGAATTATTTGACTTTGCTGAGCTTCTTGGATCTGTAGGTTCGTATTTTGCCAAATTTAGAAAGTTTTTAACCATTATTTCTTCAAAAAATTGTTCAGAACCACTTACTTTTTCCTTCTGAGACTTTGATAACACTAATATTTGATCATTTGGTAAAATTTACCTTTCTTCAATCCACTGATTTTTTTTCCTGCCATTTCTATTTTGTTTTTAGCCTATCCTGTGAATTCTTTATTTTGGTTATTGTATTTTTCTGATATAAAATTTCCATTTGGTTGTTTTTTCTATCTTGGATTTCTCTGCTGAGACTTTATACCTTTTCATTTCAGGAGTGTTAACCATTACTTCTTGGAACATTTTTTCTAAAATCTGTGTCAGATAATTCCAACATCTGTGTCATCTGGTGTTGGCATCTGTTGTTTGTCTTTTTCCATACTAATTGAGATTTTCCTGGTTCTGTAACTGCTGAGCAATTTTAGATTATGTCCTGAATGTTTTGAATATTATGAAACTCTGGGTCTTATTTAAATCCTATGGAGAAGTTGATAATTTTGTTTTAATAGGTCAACAACCTGGTTGGGTTTAGGCTGCGAGTGCTGACCAGTCCTCTGTGGAATGTGGTTTCAATTTCCGGTTCATTTTAAAAGCATTTATAGTGCTATTCATATCTGTTGCACACATTTGCTCCTCAATGGCCAGTTGAATATGCAGGTGGCGGCCTCTTAGTGTAGTTCTCAAGTCGTTGGTTTAGCTGTTGAAGATCAGATCCACGCGTGTGCAGCTCGAGTGTGGGCCATCTAGAGCATTTCTTCTCTGAGATCTTTCTGGTGCATTCTGGTTCCTGGGGCTTCTCCTTTTTCATCCTCTGGCCAGAAAGCTGCGGCTTTAGTTACTCTGCTCTGCTATGGTTGCCCCTGCTCCTGGGGACAAGCAGTGGAAAAACACTGAGATTACAAAAAAAAACAAGGGGGATTTGTCCATGCTCTTCTGAACAGAGACACTTTCCCCTGTTTGAGAGTTTAGGTGGTTGTGGGATCCTGGTACCACATTTTTCACAGCCTCTGCTGCCATAAGATTCCCCTGAGGCTAGGACGTAAGAGAATGGAGAATGAAAAAAAAAAAAAAAAAAGGAAAAGAAAAGTGTGGAATTTCCCCCACTGTCTCTGAGAGTTAGAGGACTTTTTTCCAGCGTGTTAAACCAGCACTAGAGGGCTTTGCTGGTGCTCTTTCTGTCCACGTCCTGACACCCACTTCTGGATTCTGGGCTTCCTTGGGTATAGGCCAGGGGAAACTGGAGGTAAAATAGAAAAATTACCATCAATCTCACAGTATAATACTTTGAATTCTGGTATTTCTTAATTTACCTGCTGTGATTTACTTTTATAGTTCTCAGATAACTGCTCCAGGCATTCTTTCCAAGTTTTATAATTTCATTCAATGGAAGAGACTTGACATAGTGTGTTCACTGTACCTTACTCTGAACTGGAATGGGAGTCCTTGGTTCTTAGCGCCCTTATCGCACCATTTCAGATATATACGACTTAAACGTATGCATGTATATGGTGAAGAAGGCTTTCTTTATGATATGGAGAGACCCTTATGACATGTTGATATATGAAACAAGGTAGGTCCCAAGGCACCTTGTGTGGTATATGCTCATTTATGTATAATTGTATATGTTCATATATAGAAAACTTAGATGTTTGGTTTATGTTTGCTGCAGCAAGTCACAAAATACCTAATCAAAAGTGCCTTGAACATTAAGAGAGGTTTATTATGTTACATGGCAGGAGGTCAGAGCCTGGTTGGTTCGAGGGTTGGCTAATTTTCCAGCTTAAGAACATCAGGGCTCTTAGTTTCCCACTGAGACATTCTTTTGACTTTCTTTAAAGAGTGTAAGTTGGCTGCAACTCCTTCAGACTTCCTTTCATTACATGGCAATGTCCAAAGTCAGGAAGAACCATCTCTTCTTGTGTTTCTCTTTTATTAAGAAGGGAAACTTCTTCTTAAAGCCCCTAGCCGACTTCTGTTATGTTAATTAACCAGGGTTGAATCTGATGCCTGAGCCTTACCAGTCCCTAAAACTAATTATGGAACTACCAGGGTGAATAATACTAGCTCGTATTTATTCCCTGAGACTGGAAAGGGAACTCTGAAATCCTTTGGGGTCTTGATGCTCAAACAAAATCAAATTCATCCTTACAAGAAAGAAGAGAAGGAAATTAAGAAAGACATAAATAAATGGAAATATAGCTTGTGTTCATGAATTAGAAGACTTAAGGATATTAAAATGTCCGCACAATCCAAAACAATCTAGAGATTCACTGCAACCCTTACCAAAATCCCAGTGGCAGTTTTTACAAAAATAGAAAAAATCCCCAAATTTATAGAAACAACAAAGGACATTGAATAGCCAAAACAATTTTGAGAAAAAAGAACAAAGCTAGAGGCCTCATACCTCCTGATTTCAAAACATACTGTAAAGTTACAGTAACCAAAACAATATGATACTGGCATAAAACCTGACTTGTAAACCAGTGGAACAGAATAGAGAACCAGAAATAAACCTATGCCTATACAGTCACTTGATCTTTGACAAGGGTGCCAAGAGGACACAATGGGGAAAGGGTAGTCTCCTCAACAAATGGTGTCAGGAAAACTGGATATCCACATGCCAAAGAATGAAATTGCAACTTTATCTTACACCGTACACAAAAGTCAACTCAATATAGATGAAAGACCTAAAATGTAATATCTGAAACTGTAAAACTCCTAGAAGGAAACATAGGGAAAAATCTTGACATTGGTCTTGGCAATAATTTCTTAGATATGACACCAAAATCAACAAAAACAAAAATAAACAAGTGAGACTAGATTGAACTGAAAGCATTTGCAAAGAGAACAATCAGAGTGAAGGGGCTGCCTATGGAATGGGAGAAAACATTTGCAAATTATGTATCTTATAAGGTATTAATATCCCAAATATACAAGAAACTCCAACAAACCAAGCCCAAAAGGCCCAAATAGATGTTTAACCAAAGAAGTCATACAGATGACCAACAAGCATATGAAAAAATGCTCAACATCACTAATCATCAGGGAAATGCAAATAAAAACCACAATGAGATACCACCTCATATCCATTAGGATGGCTATTACCAAAAAAGTCACAAAATACAAAAAGTGTTGGTGAGGATGTGAAGAACTTGGATCCCATGTGTCCTGTATTGACGTAAAATGGTGCAGTCACTATGGAAAACAGTATGGAAGCGCCTCAAAAAATTAAAAATAGAATTACCGCAGGATCTAGCAATTCTATTTCTCAGTATTTATCCAAAATAATTGAAATCAGAATCTTGAAGAGATATCTGCACTCCCATGTTCGTTGCAGTCTTGTTTACAGTAGCCAAGTTACAGAAACAATTGAAATGTCCATTGATGGGTGAATGGATAAAGAAAATGTGGTGTACAATGGAATATTATTCAGCCACAAAAAAGAAAGAAATCTTGTTACATGTTGCATGAATGTACCTTGGCAATATTGTGTTAAGTGAAAGAAGCCAGTCATAGAAGAACAAATACTGCATGATTCCACTAATATGAATTATCTAGAGTAGTCAAAGTCATCGCAGCAGAATGTAGAATGGTGGTTGCCAGGGATTGGGAGAACTGGGGAAAGGGGAGTTGCTGTTCAATGGATACAAAGATTTCATTGTGCAAGAGGAGTAAATTCTAGAGATCTCCTTTATAACGTTGTGTTTACAGTTAGCAATGCTGTAGTGAACACTTAAAAATGTGTTAAGAGGGTAGATCTCATGTTTTGTATTTTTTACTCCAATAAAAAGTTAGTTACAAAAGTTAGAAGAGAGAGGTGAATAGGTTGGTAGGAAGCCAACAGAGTCTTCCAAGGAGGTGTGTACCAATCCTGACCTACTAACAGTGTTTTCTCTTGGGTGCAGGGTTTTGAGGAAACTGTCACTTTCTTAGTATTGGTCCTTTCCACCTGATCATATATGATGACAGTAAAATAGGTGTTTCCTATTTGAGAAAAGATAAAACAGAGTCCTGGCTTTTATTTACTTCTCCATAGAGCCTGCCTTGGCTCCCAGGCCCTCTCTGGATCCTTTCCTTCTCTGAAGACAGGATGTTTCAAGGGCAGTGTCATGCAATTTACGATTTCAGTCCAATACTTACTGTTTTGTTGGCTGCTATGTCTTGTGTATTCATTTACCTTCTACCCCCTACTGGGTTGTAAACTCTTTGATATCAGATATATTTCTTCTTGATCTCCAGGGGATCCAGGGCTGAGAACATGGGTTTAACACAATAAATACTCATTTAATGGTTTATGGTGTGGCCTATTTCTGGGCCAGCCCTGGGAATAGGGGGTAATGCATGGTCATTTGCTATCAATCAATTTCTGAAAATATACTATCACATTTTTGCTTGGATCCCTGATGACAAGACACAACTCAAAGAACTGAAATTTTACCATGAAGACCTAAGCGATAGGAAGCAAATAATTATGTAATCAAGACAAGTCATATTTATGCTGTTCTATAAAGTTCCCATTGAGTAAGTCTGTATCTCAGGAGACTTTTGCATGTCAATAGACCATGGGCTTTGCAAAAATTTCTTTCTGGTGGTCTACAGCATGTGGATTCAAATCCTTAATGTTTTAGTTACCTGAATAATTCTCTCAAAGTTTTCCAATAACACATTTTAAAGAAAAATAATGCCTCAAATGAGTGTTGTATAGTTAAGCATGTTTACTTAACATGATGCTTTTTACCTTTCAATGTCTTTTCACCTACATGACAAAATGTTCCAAGTGAAAAGGACTTTCGACACCATGACTCCAATCCCTTTAGATACTAGAGAAACTGAGGCCCAAAGAAGGGAAGTGCTTTTCCAGGATACACAGTTAATTATTGGCAGTCCTGGACTAGAATCTGGAAGGAATGACTCTCACCTTTACCACTTTACCAGGCTGCTTTGAACATCTTGTTTTCTGGAAGGGTTATTGCTATTTTGACTACTTAGTAGAGTTGTCAGGGGAAGCTAACTAATTAAGCAAGATGTGAAATGTTAGGATTAACCTGTATGTTTCACTGAGAATGAGCGTACTAGACGCTTTCTGGAGGAGATGCTAGAAAAAGAGTTTGAGGTGGTGGGAACTTGAGTTCAAGACACCAGAGGGATACACACCTGGAGGGTAAAGGCCCCGGTAAGCAGGATGGATGGAAAAAACCTGGAGAAGAAAATAGCACCTCTGCCACAATTGTGCTACATGAACCAGATGTCGGAGGTGGGTATCTTGGCCTGTATTATCCAGATAAGATGGGCTTCATCTTCCATCTTATGTCATGTGGGAAGTCAAATGCCTTCACCAAAGTTTTCGTAAATTCCTAGTTACTTCTAGTTACTCATTTCTAGTTACTTCTGGCTAGGTTCTCTCTTTGCCAAATTATCACTTTATGCTATGCTTTTGGAAACTACTTCATTATTCTGCCCTGAGATTGACCCAAATGTGAGAAACAGACCTGCCTAATTTATTCCCTTTTAGGAGAGAAAACTCTCCAAGATTACCGAGTCATATCAAAATGGCCTCTACTGGTCGAACGTAAGACAATTTGACTATCAATAAGAATAACGACATGATATCAAATGCATTAAATATGTTTAAATAAGGAGTTCATAATGATAAGAATAATATGCCTCATTTGTAACCCTTGGGTTCTAGGGAACCCATGCATGATTTTGAAAGGTGGCAAATAAAAGGAAAGTAATAATTTTTTAGTCCTGTGTTTATCATACTAACTGTACTTCAGAATAACCAAATAACCAAATAATTTGCTGGGGAAGTTTCTCTTCACAGAGCCTAGTGGATACACAAGGAATGATACAATTAGAATGCCACCATTTTGCAAGCCCTAGTGAAGTAGTTAATGGCTACATTGAATGATCAGCAATGGTTTCAATGTCATGAAATGAGAAGGCTGGATATTATGTGTTTCCCTGTGGAAGTTTCCAACACCGCTTATGAAGTAGTGTTGCCAAAAGAAATCAAAACAGAATCCATTCAACCCTTTCAACGGTTTGTGGATTTCTTTTGGCAAGACTACTTTGTAAGTGGTGTTGAGTACTCCCATCAAGAAGGATTTGCTTCAGAATTGTCTCGGGAGGAAAAAAAATGGATGAGTGTAGCGATGAAGCAAGATTGGCCATGGGTTGCTAAGTGCTGAGGCTGAGTGATGGGCACATGCGGCTTCACTATGCTATTTTCTTTCGTATGCCTTTAAAAAATCAATAATTAGTAAGTTTGAAATTATTATCCTAATGTAGCATAAACAAAACAAAACAATCAACGCACATGAAGTAGCTCAATGAGGTGGGCTTTTATTAAAAATTCTGAGGTAATAGTGAGAGAAGTTACAGCAAACTTCAGATAGTGGCTAACTTAATACTGAATATTAGCATTCTTTCTCTTCAGAAAAAAACCTCTCCAGCCTTCTCAACTACTCAAAATCCAGGTGCCTACTGTGTTTGGTTTCCACTTGCCTACCACCACTTTCCATCTCTAACGATGCCGGAAAAAACTCATATTGTATTATGTAGAGCTATTCAGTGGTCCCTAGGCAGAAACTCATCTCTGGACTTTCCTTTGCAAATCCAATGGTCCAGTGATGCACTATGCAACAGACACTTGCTCCAGGTTTTGCAGCGTTCCTATGATAGGGTTGATAAGGTAAAGATGAAGTAAAAGTAACTCACCAGGCAATGCCTCAAAACACAGACCATATTTTCCCCTCCTGTAATGGATCTGTGGATGGATGGGAAGTCCAGCTTCACTCCATGAGATCATTCGGAGAAGCAAGTTCCCTCCATCTGCTGCTGCCCCCACCCCTGGCTGGAGAACTGCCAGCGAGAATGAAAGGATGTGTGGAAGAGTCCACACTGGTGTCCACAGGACCAGCCCAGGAAGTTGCAGGTATGGTCACTACTCATATCCCATGAACAAGAACCTAGTCACCTGGCTCCACCAGCTATGCAGAGCCTGAGCTGTAGCCTGGCCTGCAACCTTGTGCCCAGCTACAGTTCTGCCTCCATGGCAGAGGGGAGAATGGATTCTGGAATACGTCTCTCTGCTCTCAGTCTATGCAAGGAGAATAGAGGTTTCATCCCCACTGATATTATAACCAGGGTGTGGAATGCATGACTAGTGGGCTGGGATCAAATGCAGCTTTACTTTGTCCCCTATTCCCCTTTCAAGGTTACTTAGTGCTGGTGACTTTGCTCTGTCCCCGGGTGAAACTGTCAGACCCACAGTCTCTCTCCCTGTTCTTGGGTAATAGACCATTTTAGGGACTTTAAATCCCAGTTCAGTAATTTGAATGTCCAGTCCCAGATCTTACCTCAATTTGGTGACAAGTATTTGCCTCTCTCCCAGCTTGGCCCAGGTTTGGGGACATGAGTGGCTTTTTCTTAGTTTCTCCACCTTTGCAGGATGATGCTGGAAGTGCTGGAGGCAGGAGGGTCCATCTCACTCCTGCTGGCTCTGTGGGGAACTGGCTTCCTGCTTCCTGGGCCTGGCAGGTGCGGAGAGCTGACTGCATCCCTCATGCTGGGATTTGGAAAGCTCTTCAGAGCTTCCCAGGTGGGTTCCTTGACTGCATCCCTTTGAGCAGCCCTGTGCTTCTGTGTTCTGTGTAGCAGCTAGAGACACCTCCGGCAGCCTGAGGAAAGGAGTCTTATCCTGACTTCTTGTGGCTGAGATCAAGATCTCTCTGGCCCCACAGGTGGCCCTGTTGATGCTAAGATATCCCAGAGCTGGCTTTCTCTTCCACGAGGCACACATTGGATCCTTAGGAAACACATCCCTTGCTCAGCACTCTTCTTGTTCAGAACTCTTCTTGCTCACCTTTGACCTCTTGATTTTTCAGGTGGGAGTCAGGACTCAGCCCTCCCATCCTCCAACTGTAGGGGCCACGGAGCCTGTAGCAGGAGGTAGGATTCACAGCACAGTCTGTGGTATATAATCTGTGGTCATATCTGGATCACAGTGCTCCAAAGATATAATTACTTTCTGTATTCATGGAGAGGGTGAGAGAGTTCTCAGGCAGTGGACGAGGTTCTTCATCTGACCTTGATAAATTCTGCCTTTGGAGATGTGTCTACAGATTCTACGGTACTGGGTATCTGCTGTCTTGGTGCTCAGTTAAAATGGAAGCAGGAAGAATTCCACCCTACTAGCCTGTAATATAAAAGAATCATGCTGCTTGCAAAAGCAACCATAGTCAATTTGGGTTTTAAATAACAATTTTTATCTCCCCACTACAGTTGGAAGCCCCCTGCATATAGCCCTGGCTACAGAAGGCAGACCCAATAGGGAAGCCAGCATGGATGTCCTGCCTGTCTGTCCCCTGCCTCCCCACAGCCTGTGACTGAGAAAGCATAAAGCATTGGTGGGACCATCTCTTTGAATAGGATTTTCGTCCCCAGCTTTCTGTGATGTGGCTCACCAGGGGAAATAACATTTTCATATTGTTATGACCCCTGAGTGTTTTCTTTAAAGTCAGCAAAACAAATCCTTCAGATTCTGTGCACTTTTGCTGCCACATAAATTATAATTATTAGGTCAGTGGCGTGGTAGCAGTTCCGGGGAGCCCAAGGCTGGGATTGTTAGAGCCAATTAGTGCAGACCTTGGATTAATATATACCCAGCTTCACATGCCAAGCCCTGTACAAGGCTATGCATTAACACAAGGATTTATGTTGCAGCGGGCAGGGGCTGAGTCACACTGCAGCCACGTGGAGACCCAGTGGGCCATCTTTGTGCCAATATGTCTTTGAGCTTTAGAGCCTAAATCTAAAGGAATGAGTTCAGCATACACTGACCAAGAACCTGCTGTGTGCTTGCTACAGAGGGTGACATGTGTAGTGATGAAGGCGACAGCTTCTCACCCAAGGAGCTCGGAGGCAGAGCCTAGAGAGGAAGGGAATGGATATACACCTACCACCAGCAGCCCACTCCTAAGACCGCAGTGGACTCCCCAGCATGTCTGTACGGCTAGGTAGGTTCATCCACCTCCTCTCGCCTGGGTCTTCCTCCTCACCTGGCTTCCAGAATTCCACTGACCACCTTTCACTGCCCCTTCTACTGTCCTTCCATCTTAGGGATCAGGGCTTCCCTCCTTTGAGCTCTTGTCATTTGTGAAGGTCCCTTCACTGACCATACAGGTGGCTGCTGAGAGTGCACCTGTGGGGCAGTGAAGCTTGGCAAGCAGGTGCCTTGTGCATCACTCTTCAGAGCGAGGTGGCTGGGAAAATCCCACCCAGGATGCCACTGGGTTGGGTTCCTGTGCATTAAACCAAGCAGAGATACGTGGTTGTCTCAGGAGTAAAGCTGTTTTCTCCTGTAATTCCATCCCCGTAGAAACACACCTAAAACTGAATTCAACTTACCTCCTGTAGGTGCAGAGTGCCTCTTTCCCTGACAGACTCTGTATCAGCAAGTTGCTCACAGTAAAGCATTCAGTGTACCGAGTGCTGTGGGACACAACAACGGGAATTTCCAACTCAGCAGCTAGTCATGGGGCGCCAGGACTGAGATCTGGCTCTACTGATTGCAAAGACCACGTTTCTTCCCCTTTATCATATTGCCTGCCTGCTAGTGATACTTTCTAGTTGTTTCTTACCTACATATTTTTCAGTTTGTTATTATTTGTTGTGATAAAAAAACAGCATTTACCATCTTAACCATTTTTAAGTGTATAGTACAGTAATGTTACCTATATGCACATTGTTGTGTTACAGATCGCTAGAGCTTTTTTATCTTGCAAATTCTACACCCATTGAAAAACTCCTTTCCCCCTACCTCCTAGCCCCTGGCAACCACTATTCTACTTTCTGTTTCCAAGAGTTTGACTACTTTAGATACCTCATATAAGTGAAATCGTGCAGTATCTGTCCTTTTGTGAATGGTTTATTTCACTCAGCATAATGTCCTCCCGGTTCTTCTAAGTTGTAGCATATGACTGAATTTCCTTCTTTTTTTAAGACGAGGTCTTGCTATGTTACCCAGGCTGGCCTCAAACTCCTGGGCTTAAGTGATCCTCTCACCTCAGCCTCCCAAGTAGCTGGGACTACAGATGTGAACCTCTGCATCTAGTAGATCTCCTTATTAAGGCTGAATACTATTCCGTTGTATATCACAAGAGTTCCAATTTCTCCATGTTCTGACCAACTCTTGTTATTTTCTGTTTTTTTTTTTTTTTTTTTGATAGTGGCTGTCCTGATAAGTGTGAAATTTTATGGTTTTGATTTTCATTTCCCTGATGATTAGTGATGGTGAGCATTTGAATGTCTTTTTGGTAAATGTCTGTTCAAGTCCTTTACCCATGTCTTAATCTGGCATTTTT
>NW_016810434.1:3134962-3182474 GCF_001698545.2 Rhinopithecus bieti
TTTTTTTTTTTTTTTTTTTTTGCTGTTGAGTTGTAAGAGTTCTTTATGTATTTTGGATATCGGCCCCTTATCAGATACAGGATTTGCAACATTTTCTACCATTCCGTAAGTTGCTGTTTCACTCTGTTGATCATTTCCTTTGTTGTGCAGAAGTTTTAAAGTTTGACAGCCCCATCGGTCTCTTTTCGCTTTGGTTGCCTGTGTGTTCTATAGTCTTAGAAATAAGGATTCAGGTACAAGCAGTTCATTCAGGAGGGCAGGGAGGACTTGCAGGGAAATGATGCAAAAGAGAAACTGCAGAATGATCCTTCCCGATGGGTGGAGGAGCTGGGTATTTGTGCACCATTTCCTGTCAGTCATTGGTTGGGGCTGCTTGTGGGGGATGCTAATTCCCTGGCACTTCTGATTTGCCACGCAGGGAAGCAGAACAGCATTCTGTGGATCCAGCAAAACCTCCAGGTACAGAGATGCAGATGCTGGCAGTTTGGTAGCTATTTGGAGCACCTGAAGTGGTGGGGCTTAAATAAAGCAAGTAGAGCCTTGGCAGCATCTGCCACATCCCAAATAACCACAGATCCTGGGTTCTAGTCCTGACTCTGTTTGCACTGCTGTAAAGGAATACCTGAGACTGAGTAATTTATAAAGAAAAGAGGTTTACTTGGCTCGTGGTTCTGCAGGCTGTACAAGAAGCATGACACCAACATCCACTTCTGGAGAGGCCTCAGGAAGCTTCCAATCATGGCAGAAAAGACAGGGGCGCCAGCTTATGCAGATCCCATGGCAAAAAAGAGGAGGCAAGAGTTAGTAGGAGGTGCCTGGCTCTTTTTAACAATCAGCTCTCAGGAATAATTGCAAGAATTCATAGCTCAAGAACTCACTTATTACTGTGAGGATGGCACCAAGCCATTCATGAAGGATCCACCCCCGTGACCTAAACGCCTCCCACTAGGCTGCACCTTCAACATTGGGGATCAAATTTCAGCATGAGATTTGCAGGGGACAAATATCCAAACTGTATCAGTCACTAACAAGCTATTTGACTTCGGATGTCATGTGAGCCTGTGCCTCAGTTTCCTCAAAAGCAAAATGGGGAATTTATCATTTCCTCTCTCCAAGTAGAATACAAACTCCTTAAGGCCAGGCACTCTGCTTTGGACACCCTTTTCCCAGGGTATGGGCTAGATCATTTGCACACTTCATCTTGCTGTCTCTTCTGGAAATAACTTTAATCAAGAGTTTTAGGAGACTTGGGACATGCAGAATGCGTGTCTTTGCAAAAGACATGACAACGTCACCATCCATGCGGCTACTTCTACACTAAGACATCTGTTGATGTTCTCAACACAGCTCTGGAAGCAGATCCAGTGGATGCTACTTGACTCATTGCATGAAGCGGGAAATAGGGACACAGAGCTGTGTATGCACTAGGTGCTTACCAATGCTTGGCACAGCCGCTGACTGAAATGTTCCCTATATTTTTGGCTGTATGGCAGGTGCTTGATCACAGATTCCCTATGTGTGTGTCACTTTGAATAGATACATATTCTAAAATGTCATCCACAGCTATTAGGTATGCAGAGATTCTCCTTGGAACAGGCCATTAGCTACCATTTATGAACCGGTCTGAATCCCGAGAATGGTGCACCCAAGGATGACCTTGGTTCAGGTGTCACTAAGTTATGCTGCACAGCATTTTGCTCATGCTGCGGTCCCTGGTCTGCACGCGGGATAATGATCACACAGTCAGTAGGCACGTCCTTTCTATATTCATGAGTTTCCACTTCTTGGTTGTTTGCTTGCTTCCAAGTACTTTCTGAATTAGTCCCTCAATTTTTTCTGACTTCTATAAAATGAATGGATTAATTTCCATCAGGAATCACCTATGTTTATAAATAATCTCCAGAAGTGACCTTTTGGCTGTTCAGCTTACATAAAGTTATTTTTGAGATGTGACAGGTCACGGTTATTACTTGGGACTTCTGAACAGGGAGCCTGATGAAATTATTCCAAAGTTAGAGGTGCATCTTCATGGCTCCCATCTTGTCCTAAGATTGCCACATAAGAACACACGACTTAAAAGTTTTTTTTTTATCTGTTCTCTCTTTCTCTCCATACTCTCCAGCCTCTTTCTAAGAAGACTGTGACTTTGTATCTCTCTTTCTCTAACATATATATGTCAACATGTGTGCATACTCAACTTGATAAAAAAAACCATGAAGAAATTGAGGTCACAGCAAAATGAAGGTGTACACATAAGATCTCCAGGGCAGGAAAGGCTGGCAGGTACACAAATGCTGGTCCTAGGGTCTTAGGCAGATATGAGTGATTGTTACAGATGTGGTTCTTAACCTCTTAGCAACCAAAGCAAAGAAACACTATCAACAGAACTCACCGTGTCATTAGAAAATAAAATATGATTACTTAGCAGAAGCTCAGAGTTTTCTATTAGTAGGTATACAGGTTTTAACAAAGGGCAGCATATCACACCATCCTGGATAGAGCTATAATGAAATGCAGGTGGGTTTGTGCTGTGGGCTGTGTGCGGGGCATGGCTGCCATGTCTTTGTGTGTTGTGGGGGAAGGTTCGGGAGGTCTCTAGGGAGCTAAGGCCCATGGGAATGGGAGTGGACACTCATACTGAGTGTGGTGGTCCTGTGTAGCCCAGACTGAAAGAGGACTTGGAGGCCACCTTCCTGTGCAGGCCAGGCTGGACCTCTGACACACTCATAACAGGGCCCTGGCTGGGTGTGGTGGCTCATGCCTGTAATCCCAGCACTTTGGGAGGCCTAAGCGGGGGGATCACCTGAGGTCAGGAGTTTGAGACCAGCCTGACCAATATGGAGAAACCCCATTTCTACTAAAAATACAAAATTAGGACATGGTGGCGCATGTCTGTAATCCCAGCTACTCGGGAGGCTGACGCAGGAGAATCGCTTGAACCTGGGAGGCGGAGGTTGCAATGAACCAAGATTGCACTATTGCACTCCAGCCTGGGCAACAAGAGTGAAACTCCGTATAAAAAAAAAAAAGAGAGCCCTGAGGAAGCATGTGGCTGGGCTGCACCTGAGACTTTTCCTGGCCTCCACAGATGCCACTGGTTATCAGATTTTGCCCTGAACGGCCTGAAGCAGTTCCAGAACTTCCCCAGTACTTGAGATGCCTAGAACACGTAAGTTGGAGGTCAGAGCCCATCCCCCCACTGCCATCCTATGTCTGCCTCTCCATAAAAAGGAGGAAAGCAGGTACCAGATATGCCACACAGGTGTAGGCTGGCACGGGACAGCCGTTTTCTTAGCATCATCGTCAATGTGTTGATGACATTTGTTTAGAGATGCATCCGAGCGCATGAAATGATGTGGCTGGGCTCATCTTCTCAGCCACAGACTGATCCCAGGCCTCCTGGCAATCCCTTGTGAAGTGAAGGATCTTTGGCTCTTGAGCGTGTGCATCAAATCTGTCCCCTGAAGGCTAACATGCCTTGGTTTCTCCCTAATTGACAACCTCCACCAACAGTTTCTCCTTTGCTCTGATCATGTACCTGGGATTCTTTTCAGTTTCCAGAAATAATGTTTTGAGATTGCAGCTCAGTTTCTGGCAACACAGATAAGCAGCTTCTTTCAGGCTGGGCCTTGGGAACCTTGGCAGCAGCATGAACTGAGGGAGGCCCGTGGCTGTGACTTTTGTGATGAGCGTGGTCTATGGTAGCTTCATCAGACGCTGCTGCAGAAACTCCTTGTTGGCTATGATTTTTGTGATTACTGTGGTCCTCGTAGCTTTTGACAGCAGCTGTTCCGGATGGATCAAGGCTGTTAGGGAACTTCTGTTTCAATGAGACACCTCAGACTTAGAGATAATTTCTCTGCAGGAGTGATCAGGCCTTAAGATATGAAACGTGTTTATTGGACAGCTGCTGAGTGCTTCCTGCTGCATAACACCGCCTGGGGTGTGGAGAGCTTTATGTAAACTTCAGAGAGCTTTTCCTGACTTAATTTCCACCATGCCTCTGTGAGGGAGTACATCAGCTAGAGCAGGTTTGTTTGCAAGTGACATGAAAGACTCCGGCTGACTTGATCTACCAAGGGGAGTCACTGGCTGGTTCATGTCACTGATATACTCAGAGGTAGTCCTGATTCAGGTGAAGCTTGATCTAGGGCTCAACAACTATCCCTAACGGGCAAATATTCTCCTTGTTCCTGCTCTGCCTTCCTGGCCTGGGCTTCTTTCCCAAGGTTTATACCAAAGGCTGCTAGCAGCCCAGGAAAGTGTGCAGTTTGAAAATAGTTGCTCGAGTTCTAATCCTTACAACCTCTGATTATGCCATCCAGTGGAAGAGAGAGGGTATCTTCTAGTAGCTTTTACAGAGCAGGGATACAGTCTCCATTTCCACAAAGCCCTGGAAAGTCTCCTTGCATGTCCTTGGCTCTAATTAGTCTGTGTGTCCATCCTTGGGTCAGAGGCATGGGACTCTCTGACTGACTTAGGGACCCTCTCCTGGAGCTGGGGGTGGGTTTAACTTTATCAAGTCACAAGGCTAAGAATGGGAAGGAAAACTAAAGATTCTGTTCATGAAAGAGGGGAGTTGTTCACAGACCTGCGAAAAATGACTGTTCGCTATAGGCCAGTAAGAACAGGCTTATACCCAGTCAGCAGAGGAGAGCCTGGGCTTGTCCAGGGTCATATAACAGGGGATCGCGTACCTGGGTATGATTTATTTTTCTTCACAGTTACACTGTCAGTTCCCTGATGTCCCAGGCCACTGATTTTTTTTTTTTTTCCCCTACTGTTTCTCCAAGACCCAGTATAATGCAATGCCCTTAGGTGGTGCTTACCCAGTATTTGTTGACTGACTGGAAGAGGGTAATTATGGAAGTGTGAGGGACATAGTTGCTGGAACTGGTGAGGCTCAAGTGGTGATTGAAATGGAGACCCAGGAAGTGCATCAGAAGGGATCTTGAAAATCTGTAAAGCAGCGAAGAACCTGGGCTTGCTCAGTAGAGAGTGAGACGCGCTGTTGTAGAAGGTGGGTGATGGTGAAAGGAGGGGAGCAGCATGTGAGCTGAGCTGACGAGGCAGATGCTGGCAAAGCCCTGGAGGAGGTGGCAAGTGCTGCTGCGCCTGTTTGGGTGAGAGCCTGGGCAGGACCCCACATGGCAACGCCTCCCCATCAGCCCTGCACCAGACCCCTCTCTCTAACACGGTGTAGAAAGACGGGACTCTTTCGCAAGTTAAGGCACAAGAGATAGAAGAAATTCACAGCTGAGCAACATTTTTAGGACCTGTGGTGTTTAATGTCTTTGGAGCTAAACAGTGAAACATGGGTGGAGCTTTGGCTCCCGTGCTTTGGACAGAGCAGAGCAGAGACTGTTGACGACTTTGACTTGTTTGCCTACCATGATGGCGGGGCTTGGGGAGGGCGAACTGCCGCAGCAGCCACGCGGACCCTGCAGGTTTCCCAAGGTATGACATGGGTGGGGTAGTGGACGCCCCCGCTCAAGGCGTCTGCCACTGTAGATGTCCTAGGAACGAAATGCCCTCAGGGAGTGCTGCACCCTGGCCTGCGAGGGCCCCTGCAGCCTTCTTGCTTGCTCCAGGTATGGTTTGTGTCCCTGTTTCAGCAATGGCACCTGGGCTCCTGGGTCCCGGCACCATCGCAGAGGCACTCCCGCTGCATGACCGCTTATCAGGGCTCCATGCTGGCATTTGTTCTTCCCTGGTTTGAGTTTCCCTGACAGGAAACCACAGGAGAAACCCTACGCTGGTGTTCTCTGCTCATTAGGCCTGTCTGCATCTCGGGTAAAGTGAGAAATCTCCCAGTCTCCCAGCCCCGTGGCTCCCTGTCTTCGAACCCCCTGGCGGGATGCCCCCTTAGGGCACATTGGCAATGCTGGCAGGGGACGCCTTCAGGGTCCTGTCTTTCTGATGTGCTACACTGACCTTGGGTGACCTCTATTGAGCTCAGCTCCACTGAGAGCCACAAGGAGAGAACAAGACAGGCATGACATCCTGGCGGTGTGGTGGCTGCCTGCTCCCCAGGGAGCAAAGGACACTTGGGGTAACTTTTCAGCCCCCGTCTTGGGCTGACAAGGCCCTGGAGACTTTTTTCCGTTACCCCGTTACCCTTGAAGCATTTTAAACAATGTTGCACATGACACCTTCTGTGTATTAGGAGAATAAAGGTTGGTTTAAATGCAGAATTTTTTCAGAGCTAAAAGGGTATTAGCCATCTTTTGAGTTTACACTGGTCATGTCCCAGCTGAGTCTGCAGTGGTAAGTTGTAACCCAGAAGGCAGGTGGACTCCTTATATACTTACTCCTTTCACAAAGTCCTGGAGGCAATTTAAAACAGGAACACATAACATAAAACAATGTAAATGTAAGAAGAAAGATTTAGGTCCAAAGAAAATAAGAATAAGTGACATACGTTGAGCCTGAAGAGAAGGCAAGGAGAGCACCCATCACAGGTCCTGCCTTATTGCTTTCAACTGAGCCTGACAGTTGATGCTGAACTCCCTGGTGGCCAACGTGAAGAAGAATTGGTTTCACTTTTCTCTTCAGAAAGGAAATGCAGGTGTTGTGTTATGTCCCTTAAACACAATATCTCGTTTCATCTTCGTAACAGTCCAACCAGGTAGGTTTCCTTAGATCCAGTTTATAGATGAAGAAATGGAATCTCAGAGATTGCAGAGGACCCTGGGCTACCCAGCTGTTAGGTAGTAGGGATAAGACTGGAACCCGGTTCTGCCTGATTCTGTAGGCCATGCTCTTGACTAGGAGGCTGCATGTTTCTGAGGTGAAGGAGCAAGCAGACGGCACCGCTGCTGTTATTTTATGCTCTTAAAGAGTCCAAACTGACACCCTGGCCTGGATGAATGCTCCTGTTGCCTGAATTTTCAGAGGGTGCCTCCAGAACAAACCCAGCCTCTGCACAGGGCTGGCACGACTCAGCTTTCAATGACCTGCAGTCACAGATAAATCAGTGGTGCTGTGTCCCCAGAGAGAGGCTAGGAGAGACCCTCTTCCCCTTACCTCCTCCTGGGTTCCCCCGTTCTTGTCTACATTTTCGTAGGGCCCTTCTAAGGTGAGTGGCCCTGCTTTTCATAATCCCAATTTCTCCAGAGGGCATTGTAATTTTGGTGGGGAGGGTGGATAGTGTCATCATGGGCTGCCATTTGAGTGAGGGACACATACATTTGGATGAAAATTGGCTTGCTCAGTGAATGAACTAGTAAAAGTAAGCCCATAGCGAAGTGTAGATCAGGCTCCTATCAACCTTTTGTCGTGCAGTGCAAAGAGCTCACCTTTTCTCTGAGCCAAAGAGAGCAAAGATAAACTTCTGGAACAGGGCATCCCAAAGACAGCACCCATGACTTTGGGGGAGAAGATGGACTATGGGGACAGAATGGGGCACAGGAAACAGTGGTTCAGGGGCAGCAGGGCCATACTCTGTAGGGAGTGGGTGGGAATGGTCTCTTCCATCCAGCCCATGGAGTCCCTGGCTCTCCTCTGTCACCTGCCAGAGTCAGCAAGCAACCGTGAACACCTGGAGAAAGAGGCCGCCAGCTGAGCTGTCCTTTGCTCTCCTGCCTCTGCTGGGGCCTCAACACCTGTGTCGGGAGCCTCTCCACCCAACTGCACTGTCTGGGTCCTCCTGTTTGGCATCAAGGTGTGGTCATCATGCCATCAGGTCAGGCCCCGCCCACTCCTCAGAAATAAACGAACACCATCTGCTGCCAGGGTGAGGAGGGCAGGCAAAGGCAACCAGGCAGACACGAGACGGGGAAGAAATGGACGGAAACGCTCCCAGAGTTATTCTAATCAGGAATAGCCACGCCGCTACCTCGACAGTGTACACAATTTGAAGAGCACACAGGGAAAGATATAACATGAAGGAGGCTCTTAGCCGTGTTAATGCTCCCTTCAGTGGTGTTAGCTGCACAACAGATGGTAGACGGCCGACAGAACTGGAGGAAATCAAGTATCCTTCATAGCTCACTTCAGGCAGCGTCTGGGGTGATTTTATTATTTAGAGCGTCATGGAAACAAGCTGTACTACACCACAGTGTGCTGTTACTTAATTCTTTTCTCCTCCTGAATGCAGTGTTGGTATACTCCATATGGTTATTACAGGTAGATTTGTTTCTCTTCCTGTACATATTTATTTCTGCTTTTGGCAGCTCCACCTGAAAATTAATTTGAAGCATTAAAGAGAGGTAGTGGGAAGAAGCAACTCTACTCAGACCTAGAATAGATGCGTTCTGTTTCCATGGACTCTTCTTAGGTGGGCCATTTAAAGGATGTGAAACCACGAGAGAACCTCCCTGGACTACCTTGGTTCAGGCGAGAGTCGGTGTGCGAAAACCCGGACAAACGAGTATTGATTCCATAGACAGAGTTAGAGTGCTTGCTTGAATTTTGGAGGGATTTTGCTTTATAGAATCATTCTTTTAAATGAAGCTCCCTTAGTGCTGTGAAGTCACCGATAATGCCGAGGATGGGCAAAAACAGCAGAGAAGATAAGGGCCCAAGGTTAGGAACTGCTGAACTTTAAGAGAGCAAAGAAAGAAAGACGATAATTGGCGATAATGGGGCTCTGTACCATGGTGCTAATGAACTCCTTATGGATCCCTTATTAAACAATTAATTTTTGAAAATAACTAGTTTGCACTATTAAAAATGTAATATGTACTCATGACTACATTCAAATTGTCCTGAAGGACATAAGGTGAAGAGTATAAATCTCCCCCTCTGGCCCCTCTTCCTCAAGTTACCATGATTCATCACTTGTTGCTCATTGGTCCAGAAATTTCCTCTGCAAGGGAAAGGATATATTATTGCTTCCTTTGAAAAATCACAAATGGAATCGCACTGCATGGAATGCTCCACAACTTGCCTTTTCAATTCATAGGTGATCTTGGAGATCTTCCCACATGTGAAGATCGGCATCATTCTCTGAAATGGCTGCACACTATTTCATTGCATGGATGTATCATAACTTTTCTAACTTACTCTCTCTTAAAGAATATGTATGCTGGCCGGGTGTGGTGGCTCACGCCTGTAATCCCAGCACTTTGGGAGGTGGAGGCGGGTGGATCATGAGGTCAGGAGATCGAGACCATCCTGGCTAACACGGTGAAACCCCGTCTCTACTAAAATACAAAAAATTAGCTGGGCGTGGTGGCGGGCGCCTGTAGTCCCAGCCACTCGGGAGGCTGAGGCAGGAGAATGGCGTGAACCTGGGAGGTAGAGCTTGCAGTGAGCTGAGATGGTGCCACTGCACTCCAGCCTGGGCGACAGAGTAAGACTCTGTCTCAAAAAAAAAAAAAAACCAAAAAAAACAAAAACAGAACATGCATGCTGTTTCTTGGCTTTTGCTACCACGAAGAATGCCACAAGCAACATGTTCATTCACCTGTCTTTGTGTACATCTACAAGTCTAGCTAACAGATAAATTCATCCTGTTTGGCACAATTTAACTTGATCTCCAACAATTTTTATTGCTAATCAGAAATGCCCGATTCTCTCTGCACCTTTCTAATATTTGCAATATCACGGGAGAAAACAATTCTTTTGTTTATTCAGTCACTCAAAGATACTAATTGAGCATCTACTATATGGCAAGTGTTGTGTGTTATGTTTCAAGAACACGATGAAGATAAAAAAGTAAAAAATTTTTTTTGAGATGGAGTTTCATTCTTGTTGCCCAGGCTGGAGTGCAGTGGCTTGGTCTCAGCTCACTGCAACCTCCGCCTCCCAGGTTCAGGCGATTCTCCTGCTTCAGCCTCCCAAGTAGCTAGGATTGCAGGCACCCACCACCATGTCCAGCTAAGTTTTTTGTATTTATATTAGAGACGGGGTTTCACCATGTTGGCCAGGCTGGTCTCAAACTCCTGAACTCAGGTGATCCACTCGCCTTGGACTTCCAAAGTTCTGGGATTACAGGCGTGAGCCACCACGCTCGGCAAAAAAAGTGTATTTTTTATTGGGGAAAAAATCAGTTTCCCAATGGAGCTTATGGTCCAGATGAGGAGACAATAATTTAAAAATCACATAGATAAAATCAGTTTCCCAATGGAGCTTATGGTCCAGATGAGGAGACAGATGTTAGTTTAATAATCACATTTTATAGGTGCTAACATACATGATAGGAGAACATATAGAAGAGGCAGCTAATGTAGTGAGGGAATGGGCCGGGGTCAGGACAAGTTTCCCCAGAAAGGGAGAATTGAGCTCTAATCTGAAAAATGAGTTGAAGCTCATTAGGGGAGGGAGGAAAGGAAGAGGAGAGGGAAAAGCATCTCAGGGAGAGGGAATACACCAGGTGCAAAGGTCCTGAGAGAAGACCCAGGTGGGAGGAGTTAGGAAAGAGTGATGGGTTCAGGGCCCGCACAGGACCCACTAAGGATTTAAAACCTTTCCCAAGAGTGGTGGAAAACCTTTAAAGAGATTTAAATGGTGGAGAGGTATAATTAAATTTGTGTTTTAAAAGATCACTGTGTTTACTTTGGGAGGGAGACAAGAGTAGAAGATAATTTATGTTGCTGTAATTCACATCTATTTAATTTTGTGTGAGGTGAACATTTGTTCTTATGTGATGGTCAATTGCATTTTGTTTTCTTTGAATTGCCTGTTAACGGCCATAACGCTTTTTTTTTTGCTACTTGGTTCATCTTCTGCTTATTGATTTACAAGAGCTCTTTGTGTATTAAAGAAATTAGTCTTTCATCTGCCAAGAGATATAATATTTTCCCTATTTTGTCTTTTGGCTATCTTTAGATGCTTTTTGAAATTTATATGGTCAGATTTATTAATATTTTCTTTATGGGTTTTTAATTTTATGTCAAGCTTATACAGGGCCTCTCTCCTCTGAGATTATAAATGTTTGTCCTCATTTTTCTAGTGCTTTTGCTTTTATTTCTTACATTTTAAATGATTTATCTGGAACTTATTTTAATAGGAATTGAGTTAGAGATCATGTTGGTATATTTTGCTAATTGCTGGCTAGTTGTACCATTACCAGTTTACAAATCCATTCATTTTTCTTACCAGTTTGAAATGCTGTGTTTATTGCCTACTAAATTTTTATTTGTAAAATATGCATCTAGATGTTACTTTATTCTTTATTCTGTTTGTTGTGTTTATTTTTGTCTATTTATTTATTTATTTATTTATTTAATTTAGGTTTAATTTATTTTTTGAGACGGAGTCTCGCTCTGTCGCGGGGCTGGAGTGCCAGTGGCTGGATCTCAGCTCACTGCAGCTCCGCCTGCCGGGTTCACGCCATTCTCCCTGCCTCAGCTCCCGAGTAGCTTGGGACTACAGTGCCCGCCACCTCCTGCCCAGGCTAGTTTTTCTCGTATTTCCTTTAGTAGAGACGGGGTTTCCCTCGTGTTAGCCAGGTGGTCCCTCGATCTCCTGACTCGGGGAATCTCGCCGTCTCGGCACTCCCAAAGTGCTGGGATTACAGGCTTGAGCCACCGCGCCCGGCCTATTTTTGTGTATTCTTGAACAAGTACTAAATTAAAAGAATTACAGTAGCTTTGGAATATATTTTAATATCTGATAGGGTTCATCCTCATTTTTCTTTTCCTTTTTCCCCATGGCAATGCTGGCATGTTTCTTTCCTTGCAGGGCTCCCTGCGGGGATGAGGCAGCTAGCATGGCCTCTGTCACCAGTGTGAGGGTGCTTGTCACTGGGATCCCATCCCGTATGTTCATTCAGCACCCTCTGGAGCATTGACCTATCTGCAGTTTGACCTGTGTTTCTCCACTTCTTGGCATCAAGGTGCTGCTGGGGTTGCTGTGTCTCTGCCTTGTTTAGCAGCCGTAGAATCGACAGTTTCAAAAGCATCTTGGAGTTCCCTCCACTTTCTTCCTTTGAAACACACAATGCTTTGTACACTCTGTGACCTGACCAACTGCATGTTTTCCCTTGCAGGCTTGCACCCAAGCTGGGCTTTGAACATTCGCAGGCACTGATAAAGTTGTTTAGGTTGTTGCCCCAAACACTGAGATATCAAACATGTTGCTAAACATGGAGGAAGTGGCTTCAGCCCTCAGCTAAATGCCTTAAACCTTCATATAAACTCCATGACCTTCGCTCTGACATACCTGGGTAGAGCATCTCCTATCTTGCTGACTGTTTCAAGGATGATGGAGCCCTGTAAATGTAAATTCTCCTAATAAATGCGTTAGGTGGATCTCCCCTGAGCGTTTAGTGTTTCTTTGGAATCCCAGCCAGCCCTATCTTGGGATGGTTTGGGGTAGTTCTTTCAGAAATTCTCATGCCACTGCTCCTGGGGTGACTCAGACTTTGCCTAGGCCATGGGGAGTGAGGAATGCAGGCACTCCTTAGCCTCTCTTACCTAAAGATAGGAAAACCAAGTAGTGTCAGCAGTAACAGAGCTTCAGTTATAGAACAAAGGGGGAAAATGTCATCTGGGCAGGCTGGACTGCAGACCTCTCCCTGACCTCTTATGCCAGTGCTGGTTTAGCTCAACCAGGTGCAGCATCCCCGTGTTCAAATCTCCCTCAACAGAAAGAGCATGAACTTGAGAGTCAGGAACACCCAGGCTCAAGTCTGCTACCAACTTGCTCTGTGACCTTGTGCCTCTTAACTTCTCAGAGCTGCAGTTACTTATCTGGACAATGGAGATAAAGAAGCCTGCTTCAAAGGGTTGTTCCGAGAAGAAGAAATCGTATCTGTGCAACACTTGGCACAACGTAGCTGCTGAACTGTAACCATTGCTATTAAGCAAGCACATCACACATTTGTTTCATAAAAAATTTACTCTTCTTATAATGCCCAATCCCTTTTGTAACTTTTTTTTTTTTTTTGAGATAGAGTCTTGCTCTGTCACCCAGGCTGGAGTGCAGTGGCACAATATGGGCTCACTGCAGCCTCCACCTCCCAGGTTCAAGGGATTCTTGTGCCTCAGCCTCCCAAGTAACTGGGACTACAGGCACAAGCCACCACGCCCGGCTAATTTTTGCATTTTTAGTAGAGGCGGGGTTTAACTATGTGGGCCAGGCTGGTCTTGAACTCCTGACCTCAAGTGATTCACCTGCCTCAGTCTCCCAAAATACTGGGATTACAGGCATGGGCCACCGTGACTGGCCCCCTTCTGTAACTTCTGATGGGGATTTAAATGCAGAGCCCAGATGGGAGTCCTCAGAGCCCCTCTGGTCACTGCAGGTCCTTTGTTGACAGTATTGAATACAAATATGGGGGAACTATTCTGAAATAGGAGAGCAAATGGTGATTTATCATGTTCCAGACATCAGAGTTTTACTCCATGGATTTCACACCCCAGGCCCCCTCCCCACCCTGCAGGGCTGTGCAAAGGGGGCGTGGCTGGGATGCTCCAAAGCCCGCCTGCCCTGTGTCCTTTTGTGGGGGCATAGGCTCAATTAGCATGCAGAATCGCGTCAGCCTGCATTTCTGGAATGAACTTTTATCCACTTCCTCGTTTCACAAGTTTAATTAGCTAAAACCGAGCCAGTGGTCTGGCATAGATGGAAATGCCTTCAGAATAAAAATATCAGTTACTCTGCAAGCTTTTACGAAGAGTCAGGAAATAAAGCCTGAAGCCTACCTTCCTGTCCACCACTCCTTCTTCAATTAAAAAAAAAACAAAACAAAAATAAACGAAAAAAAAAAATCAGACTTGGGTCAAAAGCAAATTCTCTCAAGTGATGGAGTTTTCCAGGCAGTTCGTGAAGCGTGTTCTCTAAAAAGCCACTGATACTTTCAAATACCAAGCCTAAAAGAGGTTGTAATCACCCTGGTATATTTCATTAACAGAGAGGGTCACAAAGCATTCTGGTCAAAAGTAGATAATGTCATTCCGACAGAAATATGGAAATGCGGAGAGCTGGCTTTAGTCACATAGCTGCACTTGGATTTGCAGGTTGTGGCCCTTGCTTAGGTGGTAAATACCAAGTGGCGAGGGTGTGTGATGGATGGGCTTGGAAAGAGCAGAGGGCCATGGGGCAGCGAGTGATGTGTCCTGGGGACCCAGAGAGCTGGCACAGAGGGTGGTCACGCTTCGAGACTTTAGGTGGAGATCAGCTGGGCCAGGCCCCCACCCCCAGCAATGGGGGACTACAGAGGCCCTGAGAGGGCAGACTGGGCACAGGGAAGTGCAGCCCGGGCTCTCTTTGACTGTTGCATGGATGCAGGGGTCTGGGGCCTGGGATGCCTTCTAACATTCAGCATTTAGCTGCCTCTCCCCATCTGGTGGCGCCTCCTTCCTGTTCCCTTGCTTGACACTCTAGCAGCTCTTGCTGTCTGGGGATGAAGTCTGCACTCCTGAATGCCAGGGTACATGGCTCTTTTGGATACCTCTCACCTGGGCCCTACTGGCTCTCCCATTTCACCTCCCTGCATCTGCATCCTGCTCCCGTCATCCTCCTGGCTAACGGGTTTGCTCCTCAGAACTGAGTTTAAGCATCATGTTTTACAGGAAGTATCTTTGGTGCTTCTGCCTGGCTGGAGAGCTCAACGCTTGGCTGCAGACCCTCTCTGTGCCCCGGATAGCTACGAGCCTTCCTCCATCATGGCACTATCATAACAGGGCCCTGTGGCTGTCAGCTGGTTTATCTGCTTCTCCTACTAGGTATGAGCGCCTGTTTTTTCTGTCTCTGCGTTGCTGCCCCTGACGTGGTGCTTGGAAATGGGAGAAGCCTGTTACAGGTTGGGCCTCCCAAGAAGCAGGCTCTGAGATGTTCAGCGGGTAGGAGGTTTGGTAGGGGAGCCCAGGGAAGCTACACCTGTGGAAGGGAGGGGAAGGCATCAGAAGAGGGCAGAGGAGAGGGAACTGCTATGATGCAGGCCTGCCACAGTGAGCACAGCCCCGTGGGGAGTGCTGGAGCTAGACTGGCCCTTTGGAGATTTCCTTTCTTGGGCAGGGGAGGTCAGACCTTTCTGCTCCTGCCTGGATCAGTCATTGGGTGTGGGCAATGCTGAGAAGAGTGTAGCCTTAGGTGAGGGCTTTCTGTAGTGGAGGCAAACCCTGGAGGGGCTGAGAGCTCTTCACTCTGCCCACAGTGCCCTCGCATCTGGAGCTGCAAGTCCCCACTAATGTGGGATCTGTGCAGCACATGCACCATCTCCACAGAACCCAAGAACATCAGGATGAATTGATGCAAGCACGAGTCCAGCAGCCCAGGCTTGTTTTGGGATTCTCAGCCACATCTGTCCTCCTCAGACACCTTCTGTGCTCATTCATTTTAATATAGCAAATACTGGAGCACCAGGTGCTATTCTGGACACTGGGACAGAGAGGGGAACTGGACAGATATGGTCTTTGCTTGTCCAGAGCCCATGTTCTAATGAGGAGACAGACTATAACTGCATCAACAGATGAGCAATGCAGTTCTCCTGCCACGGGGTTCTGCAGAAAATGAAGAGCATGATGGGAGAAGGTCAGGGGACAGGGGCAGAGAGGGGGCTAGTTTAGGAAGTGATGAGGTCAGAATGCAAGGCAGGGACCAGGTCTTTGGTTTGAAAATCAAAATAAGGCTTTGATTTTATTGCAGGTACATTGGGAAGTTTTTAGAGTGTTTAAAGTAGGGAATGAGCACTTATCTGATTTGTATTTTGAAGAGATCCTTCTTCTCATTGTTAAAATACAGGAGGCAGGGGAGAGATTGGAAGCCAAGAGGTTGGTTAAGAGTCAGCAGCAACACTAGGCAAGAGAGGGCTAGGGTTGGGGCAGGGGAGAGTCAGCAAGGGGACAGAGAGGGCCGAGTGGGGGACATTGATCGGGTCGGCTGATGGACTGAAAGTGTCTCCTATGGGAAACGAGGGCGGGAAGCTCCTGGTGGTTTGGTTTGAGGCACCAAGCATTCCGTGGTGCTGCTTCCTAAAATGTTGTGGATCTGTTTCTTCCTCCTGTTCTTCATCGTACATTTCCCGTGGGAAGTCCCATTTCCTTGCAGTTAGAGTTTGCTACTTAGAGGACAGATGAACCACATCACACTAATGTTACAAATAACTGTAAGGTGACTTATCCAGAAAATGCATATACAATAGTGGAAACTCAGGCAAACATTAGAGGTCCTCAGAGGACGGAATGTGAAAATGTGGCAGCCAGCTACACTCGTGCACACAACCAAGCATTTTTTAAAGAATATTTTTTGGGGAGTCTGAGTGAGGATAGTGGTTATCTGGTCCTTTGGTACCAAGAAAAGTTTGTGTTTTCACTGCACTTTATCTCCTGCCGTATATGGAAATACAAACAAATCAGATGAGTGCCGAAAGAAATAGGAAGCTAAGGTCAATTTCATGGAAATTTCTTAATGAGTGAGCTGTAGAAACAAAGGACAAATATTTGAGTCACAACTTGATTGGCATTTCACCACCTCTGCAGTGACTGGGGTGATGGCCGACGCTGCTTTCACGCTCTTCGGTCTCAGGGCAGATCTCAAGAGAAGTGTCAGCTGTGAAACTCATCTGGGAGGCTGTGCAGATGTGGCTGCTGGTGGAGCTGGGGGACATCATTGCTGAGGGACAGTGGATGTGTCTGCTCCCAGCTCCCCCAGCTGCAGAATGAGCCACCTGCCAGCATGCGTGGTGCATGGAGTGAGGAGGTCTTGGGGCCACAGGTTCTCCAGAACCTCTCCAGCTGGTACTGGGGTCCAGAACCATTGCATGGAGGAGCCAAGGTTGTAATTACGACAGTGATGCTGAGAATGGCATCTGGGGAGTGATAGCATAGGGGACAGGGGAACACCATCAACAGGCTCAGGAGCTGGGATGGTGCAGGACAGGACGAACCAAGTCCAAGGCAGGCTGGGGAGCCTGGAGTGAGCTGCTGGGGGCAGCTGGCCTTTCTCATGGCTCTGGGAGTGGGTGTGGGAGGATGGGGTCTCAAGGAGACTGTGGGCAACAACACGGAAGGCCGTATGTCTTTCAAGAGAGAGGAAGATGGCCTGCCCAAGCTGTGGGATGTTTAGGGCATGCTCTGCAGGATGGAGATAGGCTTTTAGACCTGACAGACCCCACCAGGATCTCCTGGTAGCACCGAGGTGACTGAGCTTCAGAAATGGGGGATGATGACCAGTGACGGTGGCCCAGCCACCATGCTCCCTGTGATTGAGAGGCAGGGCTGAGCCCAGAGGTGGTGGTGTGAGGTGTGCGATGCAGCCTTCATTCTGTTGCACAGGCACAAGGTCCTAAAGCTGACCTTGCCTATGACTGGCATAAGCCTGTAACTTTCCTGCAATGGTACAATGACCGACTTTCACTTTTTAAAGGAGACAATGATGGGGTAGTAGTGGTCAGAGCCTGGAGTCTGGAGTTCTGAGCCCAGCTGACCTGCAAATGCTGCATGAATTGGGCAAGACACAGAACCTGGTGGAACATCCCTATTTCCTCACTGGAAGCACAGTGGGGGTGGAGGGTGATAACTGCACTTCCCTTGTAGGGTTGTTGCAGGGATTAAATGAGTTAATATTTGCAAAGCACTTAGAACAATTGCTGGTACCTAGTAAACACTCAATAAATGTATAACCATCTCCTGAATGTTGATTGTGTGCCAAGAGCAGTGCTAGGATATTCCTATGTAGAGAATTATTTAAGCCTCACAAGAGCCCTGAGTGTGGGACTATTCCCATTTTACAGATGAGGAAACTGAGTTTGAGATTATGTAACATCTTGAGGTCAGGCACAGTTACCCAGTATAGCTGCTGGACGAGTGTGCAGGAAACTTGGCTGGCGTTATTTGAAATCCTTAAGGATCACACTTGCAAGACCTAATGTTCAACTCAGAAAGTGTCTTTTGTTCCTCTTACTGGAGCAGGTGCCAACTTCATCGTTGACCTGCCTATGTCCTCAGGCATGGGCAGGTGGGCCACCTGCTGCTGCAGGGAGGGAATCAAAGGGGCTGCAGGGAACAGTGTGGGATTGGAGCCAAAGGCAGATCCTGACATCAACTGGGGGAACATGGGCTCAAGCCAGCTCAGAAAAAAGAGATCGTTATTTTTCCATCAAAGGATCTTTTGATTTAAAGCACCACAGCAGCACGGAGGATTGGGGAAATGCTAAGTTTGTCCTGCAAAGGATAAACGGCAGTGCTCGGAAGGCTTCCAGGACATGCCATGTGCTTCTTCCCGGGTCTTGCAGCCTTGGCAGGAGCACACAGGCTCGGCGTGGCTTGGCTGTCTCACCGCTAACCGGGCTGTGCAGCTGCAGCACGTGAGGCTTTAGTTAAAGAGTAACTGGTGAGAAAGAGGAGGACTCAGCTCATAAACTTTTATTTAAGGGAGATTGAAGACTGCTCAGACAACTGTTTTGTAGAGCAGAAATCTTCATGTATCTGTCAGAATGGTGCTGAAAACCAGGTTCCTGTCAACGGGAGTGTCCACTGCATCCTGCATTATGCTAGGTGCTTTGTAGGCACTGCCTCTAGTCCTTACCCTAATGGGTAAGGTAGACTGCATATGTGAGGGCACCGAGGCTCAGAGGGGTGACGGGACTCTGCCAAGACCCTGCAGTGGTGAGCTGGTGAGATGGAATGTCACCATCAGAACTCATTTACAAAGACCCTAACAGTTACCAGAACTGCCTCAGCACACATCTAATTTTGATCAAACGTGGTTCAAATG
The DNA here is from genome assembly GCF_001698545.2 of Rhinopithecus bieti. Lineage (NCBI taxonomy): Eukaryota > Metazoa > Chordata > Mammalia > Primates > Cercopithecidae > Rhinopithecus > Rhinopithecus bieti. The sequence goes on from NW_016810434.1 coordinate 3,153,569, forward strand.
GGACTGAGAGGTCCCTTTAAAGAAATTTCTGAGCATGAATTGAGCTGGTCCTAACTCCAGCAAATGAGCCTTTCTTTAAGAAATGACATTGGTGTATAAAGTGTAACTGACATTCGTAAGCTGGGAGATGGACAGCCTGCCTTGGAAAAGCTTCTGTAGTCTTTCCCTTTTAATAGCATGCTCCTATCATACAGGAACACATGGATTTGATGAATAAGGTTCCTTGTCTGAGGTTGACTCAGGCAATTTAGTCAGCATTCCCCAGGGTCATATGGTCCCTCCTGCCTTCCCAGCTTTGAGGGGGTCTAGCTGAGCCCACCCCCAGCCCACCCTAAACTTCTCTCACATTGACCTTCCCCAGGAATATCGGTAATGTCCTTTCCCTCTAACATTCTGTGTGCTTGACATCCTACCTCCTCTCAGAAGTCTGGCGTCATCTTCTCAGCCCACTATGCTGAGGTTGCCAGATTAAGTACAGGATGCCTAGGTATATTTCAATTTTAGATTAACAATAAATTTAAAAAAGTTTCTTATAAGTACATCCCAAATAACATAATATGGCCCATGCAATATTTCGGACACACTTATAATAAAAATTATTCTTTGTTCATTTGAAATTCAAATTTAACTGGATGTCCTGTCTTTTTGTTTGCTAAATCCAGCAACCTCACTGTGGGCTCTTTTCCCTTTAACTCTTACAGCATTTAATTGTCTGACTCATTCGGTTTTACATCGGGTTATTGTGTCTGTCTTCTCTCCCTTGCCGGGCTATTGGCACCCAGAAACTGGGGCCCTGGCTCTGTATGGGACCTTATGCCATGCCTTCTACATAGCATATGCCCAAAAGTATGTTTAAGGAGTAAACCATATATATATATGTGTGTGTGTAAAATATATGTATATATAATATATATGTATATATAATTAGATTGGTGCAAAAGTAATTGTGGTTTTTGCCACTACTTTCAATGGCATCATTGCCTCTGCTAGACTGGTGGCTTTTTGAGAGTACTTTCATATCCCAGCACTATTGAGGCTTGGGCTGGGCACAGAGCAGAGCTTAGAAGATGCCTGTTGATTTGTCTTTTCTGAAACACACCTCCAACATACATCTTAGCACATTGATCTTTCTGAGTGTTTTTGGACTACTCACTTTGCCCACACCCCCAAAACAAAATAAAGCAGCGAAAACTAAGCAAAACTAAATTAGACTGATCTGAATGGAACTAAACCAAACCGAATTAAACTAAACAGCTGGGGGTAGATAGCCTTAGTGGAAAGAGTGTTCTAGTGGGTCTTGGCATGCACTTGGTGTGTGCTGAGGGCAGCGTGGCCCAGAGCGCTTAGGTTTAGCTAAGTCTCGCATTGTGTCAAATGAGTGAAATAAACACAAGCCTAGCATTGTGTCAAACAGGTGAAATCAACTAAGTTTATTTATCTAATAAACAAATAAACACAACCACACTAAGACATTTTTCAGAGTTCGGGAAAATCTATTTATTTAACATTTTTCTAATTCAGAACTGATCACGATCCCCCGAAAAGGCAGGACCAGAGTTCCCCTTTGGATTCCTTTGAACAAAACATTGGCCAAACAAAATAAGAATATACACAACACCGTCAAGGTGGGCTTAACCTGTTTAAAAGAACAAATTGCTTTTGCTTTCAAACAAACGAATGCTGCTTATGTGAGATGTTTTACTCATTAAACCTGGACCAGCGAGTGCCTGCTTAGTAAGACAGAGTGAGCAGCCAGGGCAGGAGGTAACCTGAGCTTGTGGGAGCAATTAGGTACACTTTCACGTGGTCAGCATTCAGATGTTCTCTGCCATCTGAAGCCAGAGCTGTGAGAATGTAGAGTCCACAGGCCTTTTGTGGGAGAAGCTGGAGGTTCATCCAATTCAACCTCTGCCTGAGATAGAGCCATGATGTGTGGTCATGGGGACCCCCTTCCGATATCTTGCAATGGTGTGGGGCGCAGCCCCCTGTGGATGCCTGGTCCGTCCTGTCTTATCTGGCACAAGACAGCCCATCAGAGATCGGCAGGCAGCTCTTAGGAGCCATCTGAGCCTTTGATTATTTGCCAAAGCAGAAATGTCTGCAGGAAGCAGGGTCTAAAGAAGAGAGGGCTGTGTCATTCTCATGCCTCCTCTCCCATCTCCTTGGACTTTCTGAAGGGAAGAGGGAGTAAGGTGGGCATGACTCCTTTCCCCTGAATTTGTGTTTGCAAGAGATGCTTTGACAGCTGTTTGGGGTGGGAATTGGGGGTGAGGCGTGGTTAGTGATAGAGGAGAGTTGGTAAACTGTCTTCCATTGGGTGAGTCTCGTGTGGGCAAGTGCAGAAGTAGGAGGTAGCTGAGGAGGGTAGGAGTTTTTTGAATAATGCAGGGAAGAGGAGTTTGAAATCAGGGATGGAGACATCAGAGAGGGAGGAGATAGGAAACCTGGGGTTCACATGGGAGCAGACACACAGCTCTCTGTAGGAAGGGGTGACCCAAGATAAATTTTGAGAACAGAAAACATCCGTTGCCAAACTGGGGACAAAGTGATTGGTTCAAAAACACTCAGATGGCCAGGAGTGGTGGCTTATGCCTGTAACTCCAGCACTTTGGGAGGCCAAAGCAGGAGGATCATGTGAGGCCAGGAGTTTGAGACCAGCCTGGGCAACATAGTGAGACTGTCTGTACAAAAATAAAAAACCCCAAACAAAAACACACACACACACAAAGCCAGTAACATCCCTCATGAGCTTCATGTCTGTTCACAACTTCTCTTCTTTTCCTGATTCAAGAAGAAAAGGCCCAAGAGCCAGCCGATGCATTGTAAAGGGCTGTGTGGTGCGTCCTGGTAACTGGCTCCCCTTCCTGGACGGTGGCAGGTTCCACCCCGCTCAAAGGACCCTGCTGGAGGCTGAGTCTTGGCAGAGGGGGCTGTTCCCCAACCTTTTTCTCCCTTGTCCTCCAGAAGGGGAACAGCTCTTGCTAAAGGTGTTACTGCCTTGCTTGGCAGTTATGTTCGAGTCAAGCGTTTTTTCAACCGTGAGCAAGTATGCAGATCGTTCAAAACAGAAGCCTGTCATATGCTTTATATTCATGAAAACTACAGAGTAAACATTTGAAAGCCAAACCATCTTGGAGTAATTTGCATTTTAATTAATACTTCAAATGAATTGCTGTGTTGAAAAAATTCCTGTTTCTGGCTTTTGGATCTTGAAGAGCAAAGACCAGGTATCAAAGTCCCTGCTCCAGCAGGCTGTGGTTGCCTTGGCCTCTGTCTTGGCTGGCTTGGGCGTTCTGATGCTGGGAGAGAGGCCTGGGATTTGGTTGCCTGCCAGTTGTTCCTGAGGGAGGAGGCTGAACACACTTACTTAATTTCTTTTTCAGAAAAATTATGTGTTAGAGTTGCTATCTAAATGGTGGTTGAAGGGGAATAGAGGTCATGCATAAAAAAAGACAGTTGTCAAAATTCCTCATGCTATTTAAAGGTGGCCTGATCATTTTATTATTTTTTTGTAATCCTTCCAGACTTTAAAAAGCATGTATATACATAATAATGAACATATACAGATTTATGTTATTTTGTTTCTATCTAGACAGGGGAACTTTGTTCTTCAACTTGTACACACTGATCTGAAATTTGCTTCTTTTTTGTTTTTAAAACTCAGATGTTGGCAAACTGTCCTGTGGGCCAAATCCAGCCCAAAGCCTGTTTTATTTGTTTTTTATTTTTTTAAAAATATAGTTTTATTTTAGTTTCAGGGGTACACATGCAGGTTCGTTACATGGGTAAATTACACGTTGCAGAGGTTTGATGTACAGATTATTTAGTTACCCAGGCAATAAGCACGGTGCCCGGTAGGTTAGTTTTGCGACCCTCATCCTCCTTCCACCCAGCCACCCTCAAGCAGACCTTGGTGTCCATTGTTCCCTTCTTTGTGTCCATCTGTGCTCAGTGTTTAGCTGTCAGTTATCAGTGAGACCATGTGGTGTTTGGTTTCTGTTCCTTACGTTAGTTCACTTAGGACAAAGATGTCTAGATCCATCCGTGTTGCTGCAAAGGATATGACCTTGTTCTTTTTTATGGCTGGGTAGTATTCCACATTGTCTTTATCCAGTCTACTATTGATGGGCATCTAGGTTGATTCCATGTCTTTGTTATTGTGAATAGTGCTGCAATGAACATATGTGTACATGTGTTTTTATGGTAGAACAATTTATATTCCTTTGGGTATATGCCTAGTAATGGGATTTCTGGGTCACTTCAGAGAAAAGAGAGAAGGGAGAGTTGGTGTAGGCTGGAGTGCACATAAAGGCTTCATAGAGGGGATGAAAACTGGTCTGGGCGGGAAGAAATGGTAAGATTAACAGAAGACAGGCCATCCCATGTGAGTGAAGTAGGGCCTGGCTTCTGTCGTCCCTGCAGCCCAGCTGCACCCCACATGCCCGTGACACAGGAAAGGCAAGTTCAGTTTTTGTAAGTAGTTTAGATGCTGAAGTTTTTCTTTCAGCAAGTGCAGACTAGGCTGGTGGGGCTGAGGACAAGCTGATGGATGTGGAGGCTCAACTGCTGCGGTGGGGTGGGGTGGGTGGGGTTGGCAGGAGGGTTAATAATGGTAGAGAGGAAGTGCCACAACAGCCACATTTGTGTGTGATGGAGGAAAATCTGTTCTTGGCTAAGGCTGTCACTAAGAAGGCACTCTTCCTGTCATACAACCAGGGTGTCCCCTTTTTGTTGTTTTTGCGGGGGGAAACATGGCTCAAAGGAGAAGAAGGTGGAAGATGGCGTTAAGGAAAAAATTATTCAACAACATTTTTTGTTTGTTTGTTTGCTTTTGAGACTGAGTCTCGCTCTGTCCCCCAGGCTGGAGTACAGGGGCACCCTCTTGGCTCACTGCAACCTCCGTCTCCCTGGCTTAAGCAACTCTCCTGCCTCAGTCTCCCGAGTAGCTAGGATTACAGGCGTGCGCTACCACGCCCGGCTAATTTTTGTATTTTTTTAAAAATAGAGATAGTGTTTCACCATGTTGGCCAGGCTGGTCTTGAACTCCTGACCTCAGGTAATCTGCCCGCCTCAGCCTTCCCAAATGCTGGGATTACAGGCATGAGCCACTGCGCCTGGCCAACAATACTTGTTAAAGCACAGTAAAGAAGACTTTATTCAAGATATCACAATAGGTAAAGGGACGACTGCAATGGGATTTTGCCACAGGGAAGAGAGACTGGGCTCAACTGGAAATACAGCACGCACACATGAGGTTCACAGCCAAGGAGCAAGTTGGGAGAAAGTGGATGGAAAATTGTCAAGAGGAAACATCAAGGGTAAGGGGGATTTTGGCTAAACAGACCTAATAGGATCCTTGCTGAAGACGGGCCAGGGTGACCAGACATTACCTGGAGGATGGTGGAGGATGAAGAACCTGGTCAGATATGGAGGGTGATCATATATTGAGGGTGGGGGGATTCTTACAAAACTGACTTGGCAGGGTTCTTGCTGAAGCTGGATTTTTATGAGGAGGTGCACATATGGAACTAGGAGAAGGCTGAGAGCCTAACTAAAGTTTGGTTAAGCAAACACTCTTTGTCAATGGTCACTGTCCAGGGGGCTTCGGAGCCCTTAGGCTGGAAGGCGGTACAGGGGCCCAGAGCACACATGGGGAGGGATACTGCTTCTTGCAGTAGGGGTGGGTTATTTGCACAGACACAGAGCACCAGAGGGAAGGAACCGTCTTAGGAACTATACAAAATCAGGAACAACAGCCTTTATTGAGAGCTTATGAGGCACTGGTAATGTTCTGAGCATTTTACAAATTAACCCACTGTATTAGTCAGGGTTTCTAGAGAAACAGAAACAATAGCACAAATAAAGATATAGATATAAAAGGAGATTTGTTATGGGAATTGGCTCATGCAATTATGAAGGCTGAGAAGTTTCACAATATGCTATCTGCAAGGTGGAGGGCCAGGAAAGGTCACGGTATAATTCAGTCTGAGGCCAAAGGCCTGAATGAGTACCAGGAAGCTCCAATGTCCAAGGGCAGGAGAAAATGGATGGCCCAGTTCAAGCAGAGGGAGCACCGTTGCCGTTCCTCCACCTTCTTGCTCTGTCTGGGTCCTCCAAGGACTGGATGATGCCTCCCCATGCTGGGGAGGGTGGCTCTGCTTTGCTTAGTCCCCTGACGCAAATGCTCATCTCTTCTGGACACAGCCTCACAGACACACCGAGAAATGTTTTACCATCTATTCTGTCATCCCTTTACCTAGTCAAGTTGACACGTAAAATTAACCACTACACTCATCTAGCTCCATGACAATTCTATTAGTATCATTTTTCTTTCTTAGGTGAGGAAGATAAAGCTTAGAGCAGTTACGTAAAATATCCAACATCCTTGGACCTTAGACACATTAACTAAGTGAGGGGGTTTCTCTGTACTTTTGGATTCCCTGAGCCACATTGGAAGAAGAACAATTGTCTTGAGCCACACATAAAATACGCTAACGCTAATGATAGCCGATGAGCTAAAAAAAAAAAAAAAAAAAAAAAAAAAAATAGCAAAAACATCTTGCAATGTTTTACGAAAGTTTGTGAGTTTGTGTTGGGCGACTTCAAAGCTGTCCTGGGCTGCGTGGGGCCAGGAGGCCGCAGGTTGAACAAGCTTGCTCTAAGGAAACTACTTTGTTATATTAGCACTGGCCAACTGTGCGTCCTTGGGGAAGTTTCTTAACCTTTCTGTGCCTTCATTTGTTCATCACAAAATCGTTGTTGTACAGGTTCTTTATAGGGGAGGTGTGCAGATTAAGCAAGATGTGCATGCAAAACCCTTGCATGGGGGCCTGTCTCTCAACAAAAGTCAATTGTTGTTATGATTTCTCCTACGCCATCTGCCTAAGTGAAGTCTGGGAATTACAGATGAAGAGGCTGAGGGTTTTTCATATGTAGGTTCTGACTGTGCAGGCTGGCAGGGGAAGAGGTCGGGTGGGAAGCACTCCAGCAGAACCTGAGGGCTACCCGCAACCTCAGTCTGGATGACAACTGAGCGCATGATTTAGCAGAGAACCCTTCACTATTCTCTGAAGAGGAAGAACCAGCAGGCGATGTAGGGACCCTGCAGATGGTCATTTCCAGGGTGCCCTATCATAATGGTGAATTTAACTCTCCAAGATTTTCCTCCTTCCAGGTGGTATGTGTTCAGTCATTTTCAACAAATCCTTTCATTGCCCTCATGAAATTGTGGGCTAAATACTACCTCCAGGCATGGTTGCAGAGAGCTAGTTGGACAGGAAGGACCTGCCTTACTGTTGCAGGTGCCCAGTGGGCGTGGCCAGGGAGGCAGCAGCCCTGATTGCGTTGGTGCCAGACCTGACTCTGCATCAGAATCAGCTGAGGGGTGGCTGGCATGCAGTCTGGGACCACCCGGGGACTCTGATTCTGCAAACATGAGGGTCAGGAGTGAGTGTGCAGGGCCTACAAACATCACGGGCAATCTGGGCTTGTGGTCCTCACACCCGGCTCTGAGAAACTGTCTTGGACAGGAGACTGCCTCAGTAAGGCAAATTATCCTCAGAGTGCTACAAGACACTCTACAGCTAACGTGTACCTGTGAATACGTCTATTGGAATCCTTCCCAAGAGATATACCAGCTCTATACAGACACGTGCATCTTTAGGTGTAACCAGTGACATTTTCCTGCAGAAACAGATGTATTACCAGGTTCCAGCTTCCTGCTGCTTTGATTCCTTGTCTTGAAAAGAAGTTCAATTTGAACTTTAAGACATAAATATTTGGCATATACTCTTCTCCATCAATTGAGTTCTCTCTGCAAATGGTTCTCCCTGAGTCAAAGCCTTCAAAAGTCCTTCAAAAGAAGTACTGTTGTCAGGGTTAGCTTGCTCGTTCTTTAGAATCCTCCAGGGTGAATATGTGGGCTGGATTCAGTTACGACACGTTATGGGCGAGTCATTTGAGGAATGTGGGAACATAGTTTTGACATTTTAAGCCCTGATAATATTTGAAATCAAGGCAGGATAACAACTTTTATTAATTACCGCTGTCTCCTCCTGTTCTTCAAGCCTCTGCCCCTCACCAGCTGTTAAACATTTGAGAAAATGGTAAATGAACATGGTTATAAGCAATTATGAGTTTTTCTTTTTTAAGGGACAGATGGAATCAAGGTTTCTATTTTAAGAGGTTTTCAAATTTAGGTTATGTCTACACAGTGCCACGTTATTACAAGAGAACCATATGTTTTCTTTCAGTGCCATTGAAACTTCATTCTAAAATGGGCCTGGATCCACGGTCAGCGCTGTGTATGGGAGCAAGTTCATAGATGCTTCACTTATACAGACTACTTCACAGTAATTCCACCTTTTCCCACCTTTTCCCCCATTTTTAATAGTGAGGCCAGGAGGAGAGATGAAGGAGCTGCTTGGGGAAAGAGCAGGGCCTTGCGAGGTGCGTTGTTGTTGCTGCACACTTCATCAGTCACGGTGTGTGCACACTGGCAGCCTCATCACAAATCATTGCCGGAATCCAGTGTCCCATCTGTCTCCATTCAATTAAACCTCCTTGCGAACAGGTCCTCAAAGGGATTGGGTTCGTGGTGGAACAGTGCGGAGGACATACTCCTTGTTCAACCTGGAACCAGAGCAGCAGCCAAAAATGGTTGGTTCTCGTGACGATAGTCCGCCGGACCGACCTGAACCTCCGTGACTGGTGTGTGGCTATTGCCTTCTTTTACACAGGCCGCTCTGTCTTCCAACTTGGCAGATGTCTAACGTCTGCAGCCTTAATGAAATGCCCAGCAGGTGCCACTCATGGTTCTGACCCCAAGAAAAAGAAGTGCGAGTTGGGTGGTAGGGATTTAAAAGCAATAATCGTAAAACAAGTATTCCTAGGCTTTTCTTTGCAAGCCGGTTTGACTGTGGCCCGGGGTTCTTGTGGGCTGGTGACAGGAGTTGGCTGGGACAGGCGTGGTGCAAATAGGGCAGGTTGTGGCTGCAGCTCTGCGGGGTCTCTACTCCACCACCTGCTGTTTTTTGCCCCATCCCCATCTGCTTGGCGCCTGGAAAGGCAATGACATTATCACACTGAGCTTTGGCATGCGCAGCTGTAATGTTGTGGTTGTGTTTTGTATGCATGTAGGAAGCTGCCTGGATGTTGTTTTAATTTTCTTAAGGTACTTGGATTTTTTAAAAACTCCTTTTCGTAGCAAAGGTAGCATGGCGTTTTTAGTTAATGAGCTTGTACCCTTTATCTTGTCCTGCTCTAAGTTAAATTGGATCTGCTTAAAAAATATAGACTCTTAATTGCTATTCTTAAAAGGCCATCTTACTAGGAAGGGTCTGGTTAAGTAATGGCTTTTTTAATTAATAGTAAGCAAGGCAGCTCCTCGGCTCCTTCCACTGAGGCAAAGAGGAGCCTGACCTCTTCAGGGACCCAAGGAGACTCTCAAGGCTTTAAGAGTAAAGAAAAGCACAGGGTTTGTAGTCAGATTGCCCTGCCAAAGAATCTTGCTTCCACCGTGTAGTAATAAGACACTCACCTGCAAGTCATAACTTCCTCGTGTTTAAGGTGGGAGCGATCATACCCACCTCACTGGGTTGCTACAGGGATTAGAGATAGTTTGTAAAGCATCTGGCATGGTTCATAGCCTGTGGTAGTTACGTGGCAGCCATTACTAATTGGCTGTGATTCCGCAGAGCCTGCCCTTGGGGAGAGTGACGTGGGTCCTAGAACAAGGAGCTATAAACCAAGGAACCATCATGGGCCATCCAGAGACAAGCAGGGGGAACAGCACATTATGGCTCGGTGTTTGTGTTCCTGCATTTCTCAGACTGTCTGTTCAAGTATTTTGAATACTAGCCATAGAAACCAGAAATAATAAAGCTTTAGCAATGGCTCCTTCTCTGGAGACTTTCCAGGATAGGTAACTCCCACTCCCCTCCCTGGAGGGACGTGCTTACATTCCAATTTTAAAAACAGATCTCTCTCTGTAATGGAGAATGGAAGTTGCCAGTAGCCCTATCTAAGATCAGGGTTTTGTCATTTTGGGGTTCCTGTCCTGTGACATGCAGGCACCATTGGACCTCACCATGTCACCTTGTGGAGGTTGGGGTTTAAAAAAAACGGATGCTAGCAACTGCTCCAGCTGCTGCTTTTGCTGTGAGTAGTACATGGTCTTTGTCTCTGATCCAGGTGTCTTGTGTCTTCTGTCACTATATGTATCTAAAATGGTGGCAGGTTAACTTATTAGCCTATGAAGCACGATAGCATCTCAGGCCCTTCTCAGTTTCTGATGAAACACTTTAACACTTGGTTCTGGTTCTGGAAAGCAAATAATTCTTCCTACCCTGAAGAGTTGTTGTTAAGACTAGAAGGACAAGAATATGCGTAAAAAATATACTGCTATTTTTATATTTTTATATAGTAGTATATTTATACTACTATTTTATGTATAAGAATATACATAAAAATATAGACATAGTGGTAGATGGATAGATACATAGATAGATAAAAAGAGTGATGCCTGGTACATACCTGGCTCTCAAAAGATGACAGTTTGATAGCCAGTTATTATTGCATCTGCTGAGACTGTTGTGTGGCAGTTACATATGCAAATGAGGATAAAATGACACTGAGAGAGGTGGAAGATGCATGGGAAGCAACATTGGCTGGAAGACCTGGTCTACCTGCAGGGAGCTGCATCCAGTAGGCAGAGGGAGCAATGGAAATATGCAGCAGCAGCACAGCCTTGCTCAGCTTTCAGCTGGTAGGTCCTGACCGAGTGTCGGGGAGAAAGGAAAGAACAGTGTGGGTGGAGGCTGTTAGGGATGACTTCCTGGGGGCAGGTGAGAGTGGTTTTAGGCCAGGGTGGATGAGGAAAGGGCAGGGGGCATTTCAGGCTGGAGTACTGCCTGGGCAAAGGGGCAGAGGAAGGAATGAGCTCACGTGTGCTTGCCTTCCTTCACACCTGAGCTTCAGTTAGCTGCCAAGTACTGCAAATTTCTTTCCTAGATACTGCTCAGATACAGCCTCCTCTTTCTGATGTTGGGCTCGCTGCCATCCTACTGGCCTTAGCAGCTTCCTGGCAACAATGCTGGAACTGTCCTCCAGCTGTGTGACTCTCCTCAGCCAGCCTCCCCAGAGCCACCAGGGTGCTCTCTGGAAATGCAAATCTCCCTTTGCTTTAACCACTTATGGGGTTTTATTGTGTTCAGAATGAAGATGAACTTCCTCGGTGTGGCTCACCAGATCCTTCCTGGGCTGGCTTTGTCTTGACAGTGTCACTTCATCTTTTTCTAACCCTCCTGCTCCTGCTACACTGCATGGTCTGTGGCTTTGTGAATGAGCTATGCTGTGTTTTGGTGTGACTTTTCATAGACCACTTACTTGGACACCACTCACCACCTTTTTGACAATCCAGTCCCTACTCATCTGCACACAGGGTTACTGAGCCTGTGCGTCTTGTGCTTCCAGTGGTTGCGGTCATCCCTGGCTTGCCTGCATGGCTCCCTTACTGGTGGTAAGCTCTCTGAAGGCAGCAGCTAAGTCTCACTGGATTTCGTTTCCTCCATGTTGAAGACTGCATCCGACTCTTTGCAGGTGCTGATGAATAATTATTTCTGAAATCAGCCTGGCTGAAGATGGAAAAGGCATTTGGGAGTGGCTGGGTCCTCTGTAGATGTGGTGGATGGACAGAAGAGGAAGCCATTGGAGATTCAGAAAGCCAGAGAGGAGACTCTGAATTGGATTGGAAGGAGAGGAATAAGATTTGCTACTTTTTCACATTTGAAGAAGTTGAAATGGCAGCACATCCTTCTTTGTAGTTTGAATTAGTGGCACGGAAAGACAGTCTGCTGCTTCCAGCACAGATGTTGAAGAAAACTGAACATCTTTGCCTGCACCTGCTCACCTCCAGCTCTGCACGTCTGTAGCTCCATGTGCTGAGGCTGGCTATTGTGTTGTGTGCAGGTTGCTGCAAACTGTGACCCTGTGGGCAATAGGAATTCTTCCGAGGGGGTGCTCCTTTTGAGGTCCTCCAAGGTGGCTTCTTGGAGAAGAAATCAGAACCGAACTTATGGGCAGGAAACTCCCCTCTCTAAAAGCATCTCCTCTTGTATTCAGATTTGAAGGAGAGGAGTGTCCTGGCATGGGCTCCCAGCATCTTGGGTGATGCTGACATGGTGTCCACTACAAAGATATAAGGCAGCTCCAGGAAAGAGGAGCCCCTCAAGGGAAAGGAGGGCCACGAGTGAAAGATGAGGTCATCATGCTTGATAATTTGGGCTATCCATTTTCAAAGTTCTTTTTTAACTTTTGACACTTGATTTGATCTTGTCTGAATATTCTAGCCTCGCCTCAGCTGTGCAATGGCACTTGAGAGAAAGATTTCACATTACCATTGGATCTGATCAGTAAAAGCCTTCAGACCCCCATCCCCAAGTCCAAGGAGAAGTTAACCATAGAAGGGCAAATCTGGGCTCTGGGGCCCAAAGCCTCTCGCCCCTGAGATGAGTCTCCTTCCATGGCACTTTTTGGATGACTCGTTTCCTTTATTCAGAAGGGCTGCTATCGCATTTCAGGTCTTCTTGAAGTAGAAGCAGTTCTCACCTCTTTTTCTGGTATTCAGTGGCACTTCTTATAGGAATTGCTTCATTTTCCCCTCTGTTAAGAAGATCTGTATGCAAACCTACCTCTTTGGCTAGATTGTAAACTGCTCGAAGACAGGGACTACATCTTTTTATCTCTTTCCAGTCTGACAGAGTTTACTAAATATTAGAATGAATGCTGGGTGATCTGGGGCAGCCTGATTCTCTGAGTGCCTCATTCTCCCTTTTCCCTACCATGCCATGTGTCAAAACATTTCACTGGTGTCTTGGTTGCAGCCAAGTGGAACATTTTGTTGACAGAATGGGATTGCCCGTGGCAATTTCCTCAATGCAACATTCAGGACCGCTTTAATTTTTCACATTTTATGAGGCTTTCCCTTCCTGAAATTGCTTTCTTGTGGCTTTTGCTAATAGTTTCACACCTGATGCCAGAGAGGGAGAGAGAGCCTTAATGGGCGAAAACACAGGTGTAGTGGAAATTGCCTCTAAGTAAACTCCAAGATTGGGTGTTGGGGGATGATGTGGTAGGAATAGCTTCACTTAGTTTGTATGGGTGTTGAAATGACATATACGTTTCTTGCCTCTCAATTGAAACATATTCACTGGGTTCCTAACATGAACTAAAATCTTTTTAAGGCCCCTGCCAAACAAGAAATCTATAACTCTATTGTCTATTAATTCATTCAACAAGCCTAATTGTCTGTCTTCTCCAGTGGTCTAAGAGCAAATTAAAGGTGGTTTTGAGGTCTCATTCATCTCTGTCTTCCCAAGGTTCCTCATTGTTTCCACTTGGTGCGTGCTCAATAAATGTTGTCGATCTGCTGTTGAATGATGAGTCTTTTCCACCTGGGATTTCTTAGGTCCTGTGGCATTAGGACCATAGCAACAACCACATCTCCCTAGCAACAACTCTGGGTGATAGAGATGGATCATACCATAATTGCAAATCCCAGACCTCTGAAAAAGAATGTGATTATTTGGCGGCAGAGCAATGAAAACAGCAGATAAAAGAAGTGTTATGGAAGGACAAATTAGCAGGATGCCTGAGGCCTGTTTAATCCTCAACAACCCACTTCCCATTGCCTTTGTCTATCAAAAACACTGAATGTCAAGGGTTTTACCCCCTCCCAGAGGTCCGGAACAGCATCTGGACTCAATACAGTTTCTAAAATATTGGGAGATATTTTTAGAGTCATTCAAACCTTTTTGTTGTCATTTTGTGTTGGCAATTCACAGGACTTGTGCTGTTTGATCTCCAAACTGTCTTTTACTCCTCAGTCTGAAGTTGGGATTTAAATATACAGGTTTGCAGGGGAGTGGTGGAGGAGACACACAAAACAGATGGCGGACTTGCTGCTGAGACCTGGAGAGATGACATTCCTCTGACAACTTCCTTTCTCCCCAGAGTTCCCTTTTGGGTAACGCAGAGCAGAGAATTCTCTTATTGATCTTGAAACTGAAAGAGTTAGTTCCCAGTCACTGCAATTGACAAAGGCTTTTGCAGCTCATTAACTGCCAGATTATGTGGCACAATTCATTAAAATTCTGTTTCATTGACTGCATTTGTAAATAGGCTTGGGGAAGTTTATCACTTTTGCCTCTTGCAGAGCTTTCCTTCAATGAGTGCATTTTTCTTCCCCTTTCTCCTGCTAGAAAAAGTCTGAAATAATTTGCCACAAGATGTGTTATCATTCAAATGTAAACGAAAATGAAATACTGGCTAGGAATTACAGGTTTGTATATTTTTTTCTTTCTATTTGCTACGATCTGATTATTTGGGTTACTTTAATAAATACATTTGGTTCGAGCTCTTGCCACATTAATTTTGCATAAATCATCATACTTCTTAGCAGGCCTCTGCCCTGTAATTGCTTTCATTTGAATATAAGCAGAAAGGGAAAGATTAAAGGCAACTTAAAAAAATATCTTTTCCTTTTATTAACACCTAAGCATTAAAGAAGTTATTCTCAGTAAAGCACTAATCTTAAGATGAACCCGGAACACAGGACAAAGAGCAGGAAACCAGACTCTGGGCATCACCCTTCCCTTTCATGTGTTCCATGGAGCCATTTGCTTTCCCCAGAGGAGGCATTTTCTATAAAGGACCACATAGTGTTTATTTTCAGGCTCTGTGGTCTCAGTTGCAAGTGCTTAGCTCTGCCATTGTAGCACAAAAATAGCCATAGACCCGGGCGCGGCAGCTCACACCTGTAATCCCAGCGCTTTGGGAGGCCGAGGAGGGCGGATCATGAGGTCAGGAGATCGAGACCATCCTGACCAACATGGTGAAACTCCGTCTCTGCTAAAAATACAAAAAGTAGCCAGGTGTGGTGGTGTGCGCCTGTACTCAGGAGGCTGAGGCAGGAGAATCACTTGAACCTGGGAGGTGGAGGTTGCAGTGAGCCCAGATCGCGACACTGTACTCCAACCTGGTGACAGAGCGAGACTCCGTCTCAAAAAAAAAAAAAAAAAAAAAAAAAAAAAAAAAAAAATAGCCATAGACCAGGGGTCTTCAACCCCTGGGCTGTGGACTGGTACCAATCCATGTCCTGTTAGGAACAGGGCCGCACAACAAGAGGTAAGCAGTGGGTGAGTGAACTTTACCACCTGAGCTCCACCTCTCGTCAGATCAGCTGCGGCATTAGATTCTCATGGGAGCATGAACCGTGTTGTGAACTGTGCATGTGAGGGATCTAAGTGGTTGTGCACTCCTTATGAGAATCTGACTAATGCCTGATGATCTGAGGTTGAACAGTTTCATCCCCAAACCATCCTTACTCCCAACACCAGTGCATGGAAAAATTGTCTTCCATGGAATTGGTCCCTGGTGCCAAAAAGGTTGAGGACTGCTGCCACGGACAACACTTCCATGTGCTTCCGTTTCAATGTGCTTTTATCTATGGATGCTGAAATGAGAATTGTCTATAATTTTCAAGTATCATGAAACCATTCGAATATGTAACCTCTAACCATTCGAATATGTAAAAACCATTTGTAGTTTGAGGGCTGTCTAAACATAGGAGACAGGTGGGATTTGGCCCACTGGAGGGTTCTAGATTGCTGACCGCTGCCCTGGAGCACTGGTTCCCAGTTGTGGCTCCTGGATTGGTGCATCAGCATGACTGGGAGCTTGTGAGACCTGTTGAAGGTTAGTCTTGATTTGAGAATGTGGGAGTGTCCCAAACACCACGGTCTGTAGCTGGACTAATAATTTCTTTTTTCTTTTCTTTTCTTTTCTTCCTTTCCTTTCTTTCTTTCTTTTTTTCTTTCTTTCTTTCTTTCGAGATAGAGTCTCGCCCTGTCACCCAGGCTGGAGTGCAATGGCATGATCTCTCCTCACTGCAACCTCTGCCTCCCAGGTTCCAGCTATTCTCCCGCCCCAGCCTCCTGAGTAGCTGGGATTACAGGCACACACCACCACGCCCAGCTAATTTTTTGTATCTTTAGTAGAGATGGGGTTTCATCATGCTGGCCAGGCTGGTTTTGAACTCCTGGCCTCATGATCCGTCTGCCTTGGGCTCCCAAAGTGCTGAGATTACAGGCATGAGCCATTGCGCCCGGCCTGAACTAAGAATTTCTTCAGACATCTGCTTTCATTCCTTTGATCCTCACAAGAAAGCCACTCTATCTGCCCTGGGTCATCCTGGCCATGCCATGAGGGGTGGTGGGCGGGAATGTGGGAATCTCTTGCCATGGACATTGCCGTGGTAAACAATGGCACTTATGTGTTTGCTATTGGCTCATTTTCATCAGAGGCAGAGCAGGTAAAGTCCTCACATTTCAGCGTTTCCTGAGTGTTAGAAATGAGACTGAAGTGCCTTTACTGGAAAGCACCTGTGGGTGCTCCCTGCACTCTGGACAGAATGTCATTTGAGAGCCATGCTGTCCTGCAACTCAACAGTGACATTTCAACCCTCTCTCAATACCTGATGAATCTTGATTAGGAAGAGTAGCTTGGATTGTCTAATCAAACTTCTTTGCAGCTGAGCTCAACAACACTGATTTTTAATGATGATGCAATCCTGATCCCGTATGGTACAATGACAACACCAAAATCTACCGATTGCACTGAGCATCTGCTAATGTTCCTGGAATTCACATATATGAACTCAGAGCCTTGAAGTAGGACTCTAAGAACAGAAGATATACGTTGATGTCCTAATCCCAGAATGAAGGCTTCTAGTTTAAGTTGTTTTGCTAAGAAGTTCTCATAGTTGGGAAGTGGCTGAGCCACTTTGCACGTTCAGATTGATCAGAATCAAATGTTTCTGTTTTTTTTCCTTCTAGGTCACTCTAGGTTCAGAAATTACTAATTTATTACTCTTTCTAAGAAGCAGGAATCAGGAAAAAATAAACTGCTTGAAGTACTAGTCTGCATTATGAAGTCTTCACGTGTCCCAGGAGTGCTCCAGTTAGAGTGCCACTAGCCAGGAGAGCTCCTGCCCAGGTAAATCCTCCCTTCCTGACTGGCAAGGAACCACCTCTGTGAACCTTTAGGTTATGCAGAGCTGCGACTGATGGCACTGGCTGCTTGTGACGGGCCCATCCACTGTATTCCTTAAGCATGGCCAAAACTGGAAAATTGCTCCTACAGATCATTGGCTCCATTTCTGTGACTTTTTTTGCATGTTAGATGGGTTATAACGGCATGACATTATGGAATGTCATTTTTCCTTTCTTGTGAAAGAAAATGAACATCTACTTGTTTTAGGCTTCACAAATGGAATTATATTTACAGGGTTTGGGACCAAATACTGCCATGAAGATGGCCTTGCACCATTCCTTCTTTCCCCTTGTAGGAGCATAGAGGAAGCTTAGAGTCAAACATTTCTAGACAACGGTGAGAGGTGCACATTAGGAGACAACAGCCGCTCCCGTATCTCTGCATTCAAATGTGGTACCATAATGATCTTTTCCCTAAATTCACATCCTCTCCTTCAGCTTTTCTGCCAGTAAATTCAGGCCTGGAGGCTGAGACTGATTGCCTGGGGAAGGAGGAAAGGACCATTGCCTGCCACAAAAATGCCAGTTTTAGCTTGAGTTTCAAACTAAAGGTTTTAAAGACTTGAAGGCCGGCCGGGCGCGGTGGCTCAAGCCTGTAATCCCAGCACTTTGGGAGGCCGAGACGGGCGGATCACGAGGTCAGGAGATCGAGACTATCCTGGTTAACATGGTGAAACCCCGTCTCTACTAAAAAATACAAAAAACTAGCCGGGCGAGGTGGCAGGCGCCTGTAGTCCCAGCTACTCAGGAGGCTGAGGCAGGAGAATGGCGTGAACCCGGGAGGTGGAGCTTGCAGTGAGCTGAGATCCGGCCACTGCACTCCAGCCGGGGCGACAGAGCGAGACTCCGTCTCAAAAAAAAAAAAAAAAAAAGACTTGAAGGCCAAGCGCACAAGAGAGAAAATGGGTTTTGATGGGCTTTCCCCAGATTTTGTTTTTATATATTGTCCCCAACTATCCATTTTCCATCTTTTTCTTATTGATAGAATTTGTGCCCAGCCACATTGACACCCAGAATGGAGCTACCTTGCCCAGCTTTCCTTACAACCAGGCGAGGGTGTCACAAAGTAGAACCAATGGGATGAAGGCAGAAACATTGTGCAGCAGCTGCTGAGAACTTTCCTTAAAACCTAGTCAGAATGAACCCTATACCCATCTGCCTTGGCATACAGATGTTGAATCCTGGGCTGTGGGGGCAGGGGTCCCTTCCAGGGGTGATGGAGTAGTGAGTAGAAGGGAGCTGGGTCCTGAGGACTTAAGGCAGAGTTGCCTTACCAGCTGTGGAAGGCAGAGCTTGGACCTCATGACTTTTGCCTTTGGCGTTATTCATGGATATGTGGCAAAATGTAATTAAGGTACAAATTAGTTGACCTTAAAATAGGAAGATTGTCCTGGAATCACCAGGTGGACCTAGTCTAAATTGTATGAGCCCCTGAAAGGGAAGATCTTTCTCCAGCCTGTCGCAGAAGGGGAAGGCAGAGATTTGAAGCATGAGAAGGATTTGCCATGCAATTATTAGCTTGAAGATAAGGGGGTCTGCATGTCAAGGAGATAGGGATCTCAGTTCTGCAACTGCATTGAACTGAATTCTGCTAACAGCCTAGATGCACTTGGAAGTGGATTCTTCCCCAGAGTCTGCAGACAGCCCAGCCCAGCCAACACGTTGAAAGCCAAAGTGGATTTCTGCCATGAGAGTCCCTGAGCACAGAACGCAGCTACGCCACACTGTGCCAGGGCTACTGGTCCATGGATGCTGGGAGCTAATAACTTTGTGTCTTTTAAAGCGGCTGCATGTGTGGTGATTTGCTATGCAGCAACAGACAATGGATAGGCTAGCCAGTATGTACATGAAAAACATCTTATTTGCTTTTTTCTCAATTGCAGCCCAACCTGATCACAACTAATGCACAAACAAAGAATCCAAGGCTGAGCTGTTGACTGTAGAGACAGGAGATGCAGTGAAGAATATTTCTATTTGAGCAACCCAGGCGGAGGGAGTGGAGGCAAGAATGTAGATTTAAGCACCCTTGACCTCCCCTATCCTTTGCTGGGGAGGAGGCAGATAAACAGAGGCTTCCAGAAGGGTTCAGGTGAGTCCTGGAGCAGAAGATTCATCCACGCATCTTCAGACATGGCCTGGAAAGACTACTCACCTCTCAGAAAAATCTAGGGAGCTGCTGCTTCTCATATTGAGGTAGAAGGCAGAGCTTGGACACCGGACCAATTGAGGACTAGCTAAAATGGGGATGGGGCAAAAACAACTTTCCATAAGGTACGCCCACCAGAGTACCACGTCGGTTTACCATTGCCATGGCAACACTCGAGAGGTACCACCTTTGTCCATGGCAATGACCCAACTACCTAGAAGCTACCGCTCTTTTTCAAGAAATTGTTTGCATAATCTGTTCCTTAATTTTCAAAGTAAATATAAGTGTGAGTACAAAACTGCTTCTGAGCTGCCGCTCTGGGCACACTGCCTCTGGGGTAGCCCTGCTCCACAAGGCGCAACACCTCTGCTGCTGCTTCGATAAAAGTTGCTGTCTAATACCACTGGCTTACCCTTAAATTCTTTCCTGGGCAAAGGCAACAACCTCCCAGGCGAAGCCTCGATTTTGGGTTCGCCTGCCCTGCATCAGTGTGGCACACAAAAGCAAAGAGAAAATGCTTGGGACTGGGTATGAGATGTGATTCTCAGGTTCCCAGGGTCTTGGGCAAGCTCTTCCTTGAAGCTGGACATTCGATGGGTATGATGGCAGCCTTGGGCTCTCCAAAGAATGGCAGCCCCAGCAGGACAGTGGAGTTGGTGGGGAAGAACCACAGCTTTGCAGGCCACGAGTCCCCCCAGCCACAGACACCTACCTTTGCAGTGGGTCCAGCAGGGAGCCAGCTGCTCTCTCAGATCACCAGGACCCTAATCTTTCCCAGTGTCCACCTGCCGCTGGGAAGTAGGAAGAAGCACGATGTTCTTGAGGAGAGGAGACATTCAGGAAGACTAATGACTCAACTGCCTCCGACTGACAAGATTGAGCATTTATAGGCATCTTGCAATCAATAAGAGTTCAAGAGCAAGATAAGCTGAGATACAAAAAATAATGATGGTCGCCTTTTGTTTTGATTTCTCATTTGGTTCATATTGTATAGTTTTCTAGCTTGTAATGTAGAGATTTATCCTTTCCACGTTTTTGTTTTTTCCCCATCATTTTCACTCTTTGTTTCAAAAGACTGTCTTCTTATTGGAAAAAAAAACACAACAAAACAAAGCATAATTCTATGTCTAACACTGTACTGAATGCTGTTGAGTTGTTTTTAAACTAAATAAATTTTAATAGAAAACAAAATGCAAAACAACTCTCTTCAGAAAACAAATATTTAATCCTTTTCCCACAAATTAGAACTTGCTTTATCCTCAGAGCACCATTGAATTATTTAGTTTGTATTTTCTTCCTTTTTAAATTGTGACCTACATCAGTTATGGAAAATAGCTTATGTGATAGATATTTGCATTTTGAAGAGTAGCAGTATTAATAGAATACACATGCATGTAAGAAATAGAAAATAGGACAGTACTGACTCTTTAAAAGAACCCTGTCTGCCCCTCCTGCTTGCCTCTGCCCAGTCTCCAGTGTGAAGCAGTATCCTAAATTTTGTGTTAATCACTCTCTTGTTTTTCTTTACAATTTTATCACATCTGCATATATCCCTTAACAATATAGTAGTGAGTTATGCCTGATTCGTCCTTGTATTGATTACTTTTCCAGTTTCATGTGGGCTTCTTTCCTTCAACATTGTGCTTTGATCCACACAGGTGTTGGTGTGTGTGGCTGTATTGATTTGCTATATTGTAGCAAATCAATATTTATACTATATTGCTATGTTGTTTTCAATGGAATAACTATGCCAGCTTTTGTTTATCCATTGTATTGGAGAGGGCCCGCTCCATTGTTCCTAGTGTTTTAGCTGTTGGAAACAGTGTCGCGAACACTCACACATCAGCAAACGTTTCTCTGGGGGCAAAATGGTGCCTGGAAGTTTTGACCCACAGGAATTGTACAACTTCTTCTTCCTCTTCCTCTTCTTATTCTTCTTTTTCTTCCGCTTCTTCCTCCTCTTCTTCTCCTTCGATGGAGTTTCGCTCTTGTCGTTCAGGCTGGAGTGCAGTGGCGTGATCTCGGCTCACCACAACCTTCACCTCCCGGGTTGAAGCGATTCTCCTACCTCAGACTCCTGAGTAGCTGGGATTACAGGTGCACCAACACGCCTCGCTAATTTTGCATTTTTAGTAGAGACGGGGTTTTACCATGTAGGTCAGGATGGTCTTGAACTCCTGAGCTCAGGTGATCCACCCGCTTCAGCCTCCTAAGTGCTGGGATTACAGGTGTGAGCCACCACACCCGGCCACGCTTTTCTTCTCTCATGGGCCTCACAACACAGCTGGTGAGACAACACCAGTCCTCAGGAATAAGGTGGTGTCCATACTGGGGAATTAGGAGCTACAAGGAGAATTTGAGACATTAAGAAGGGAGTCCATGCAATGGTCTTGTGATGTTTCTGCAGAGAAATCAGCCCATGCATTAACTGGGCAAGGAAGGCCTGCACTGGGGGCTGGAAGTGACTGCTTTCTGCTGTGCAAGAAACCTGGAAATAACAGGGAAACTGGGGAGAAAAAGATGCCCACTCCAAGTACAGGGCCATGAGTTCTGTTCCAGTCAAAACACCAGCAGGCATGAGAAGGACGAAACTTGGTGAGCCATTCCATTTTGTCCTCTGGCAACGTACTGGGTGCATCCCAGCGAATCTAGACCCTATTCAGACCTGAGGTTCCCTTGATTTGGGGATCTGTCTGGGCTTGCCATCCTCTCGCAGCACTGCCCAGACACATCTGCTCGAGGTTTCTCTGCTCCATTGTGCTTGGACGCCTGATTCTCATGGGGCCGGGCACACAGTTTGGATTTGTTTACACTTCACTGACCTTCTGTTCCTTTCAATCCCTAGGATTTCTGGTCCACTTCACTGAATCCAGCGTGAGGTGCTTTCTCTCCATGCTTAGCCTGATTTCAACCCTTAACAATGTGCCCTGGCCAGGAAAACCCTTTCCTGGCCTCTCCTGGTAGGCAAGGGGCCAGGGAGCAAGACGCACAGTATACAAAGTCCCATTTTTATGGAGAAGGGAACTAAGGAAGCTAAGGAACTGGCCCTAGGTTGCACAGATCATGGCAGGGCTGGAACTCTTGTCTGTGTGGCTGCAAATTCCATGTTCTTTTCTCTACAATGTGGTGGTGGTTGGGGCTGGCAAACCCCAATGCCCTCATGGGCCAGGAAGATGGTACAAATCCTCCATGGTGAAAAGAGAGAAAGTAGAAACTGTGGTCTCTAATTAGAGAGCGCAAGTCCTGCCTAAAGTCATCCAAATTAAAAAACAAACAAACAACAAACAAACAAACAAAAAACACTGACTGGCCAAGCAATATAACTCCTGTCCAGGCTGAGCCATGAGACAAGTATTATGTGATTCCTGCTCTACTGTTACCTACCTGCTGGAGCGCCAGCTAGTCCACTGGGCACTGAGTGGCTTGATCTTACAGTTCAGCTTTGCATCCCCAGAGCCAAGCACAGTGCCTGGGATGTACAAGGTGTTGCATAAATGATTGTTGACATTGCATATATATTTGCAAGGGACCTTAAATCTCTCCTGGAACAAGAGGAATGAAAAGTTATTTATTTATTTTTTTTTTTTGAGACAGAGTCTCGCTGTTGCCCAGGCTAGAGTACAGTGGTGCGATCTCAGCTCACTGCAGGCTCCACCTCCTGGGTTCATGCCATTCTCCTGCCTCAGTCTCCCAAGTAGCTGGGACTACAGGTGCCTGCCACCACACCTAGCGAATTTTTTGTATTTTTAGTAGAGACGGGGTTTCACTGTGTTAGCCAGGATGGTCTCAATCTCCTGACCTCGTGATCCGCCCACCTCGGCCTCCCAAAGTGCTGGGATTACAAGCGTAAACCACTGCACCCGCTGGGATTAAAAGTTTTAAAGAAGGGCCAGGTGTGGTGTCTCATGCCTGTAATCCTAGCACTTTGGGGGGCCGAGGTGGGCAGATCACCTGAGGTTGGGAGTTTGAGTCCAGCCTGACCAACATGGAGAAACCCTGTCTGTACTAAAAATACAAAAACAGCCGGGCGTGGTGGCTCATGCCTGTAATCCTAGCTACTTGGGAGGCTGAGGCAGGAGGACCTGGGAGACGCAGGCTGCAGTGAGCCAAGATCGTGCCATTGCACTCCAGCCTGGGCAGCAAGAGTAAAATTCTGTCTCAAAAAAAAAAGAGTTTTAAAGAAGTTTGAACAAACAGCCCTATGCAAAGGCTGAAACCTTCGCCCTTGTTTACATTTACTTGGCCTTTTATGCCTGTTCTAAACAGGACCAATGTAGGGGGGACCCCTGTTCTCCCATCTGACAGGTCTCCACTTTTTGTCTTCACTGTAAAACCTTCTCATCTTCTGAGTCACCTTCTATGACTTTGTTTATCCGTTTTCCACCCGGAATGCCCTACCCAGTTCTTTAGACACATTTTTTAAAAATCTCATTTCAAAAGCTTATTAATGAAAGTCAGAAAATACAAGCATGTGCAAAGGACTTTGAAATATTCATAATCATATCCACCTAACTTTTGTTAACATAATGATGCATAGCCTTCCAGATCTCTTTTGCACACGTGTGCGTACACACACAGACCCACACACTAGTAACATCAGATCATAATATACATAATGTTTCATAATCTGTTTTTTGGTGCTTAAGATGGTATGATAGTACCATCTTCTCATATTGATAAATATTTCTATAAGGCGTTTTTAGTGTTTGCATACATCTGTTGTGCACAGAGTTTATTTAACTAACCCTCCTCTGTTTGGCAATGTGGATTATTTCCAGCTTTTATTTGTAATAAAAAATTGCACTGCAGTGGGCATCCTTATGATTACATTTCTGTACCCATCCTTAATTATCTTTTTAGGATGATTTCCAGAGGGCGGATTGTAGTTCACATCTAACTCTGGATGTGTGGTGTCAGGCTGCCCTGTGGAGAGGTTGTGCGGATGTGTACACGCTCAGCAGTGTATACCAGTGCCCATTTCCTTGCACCCTTGGCAACACCAGATATTACTATTTTAAATTAAATGCATTTTAAAAAGTTGTTTCTATTTTCTAATTTTTTAAAAATTTTACTTTAAGTTCTGGGATACATGTGCAGAGCGAGCCAGCTTGTTACATAGGTGTGCATGTGCCATGGTGGTTTGCTGCACCCATCAACCCGTCATCTAGGTTTTAAGCCCCACATGCATTAGGTATTTGTCCTAATGCTCTCCCTCCCCTTTCCCTCACCCCTGACAGGCCCCGGTGTGTGATGTTTCCCTCCTTGTGTCCATGTGTGCTCATTGTTCAACTCTCACTTATGAGTGAGAACATGTGGTGTTTGGTTTTCTGTTCCTGTGTTAGTTTGCTGAGAATGATGGTTTCCAGCTTCATCCATGTCCCTGCAAAGGACACGAACTCATTCTTTTTTATGCCTGCATAGTATTCCATGGTGTATATGTGTCACATTTTCTTCATTCAGTCTATCATTGATGAGCATTTGGGTTGGTTCCAAGTCTTTGCTTTAAATTAAATGCCTTTTTACTTTTGAATTGAAACATGCTGTCATTGCTTCAATTTGCCTTTCTTTGGTAACTACTAGTTGATTATATTGCATATGTCCTTGTGGATTTGTGTTTCTTCTTTTGGAAATGTATTGTTCATTTCTATTCCCTTTCTATTGGAGGTTTTGTCTTTTTTACACCGAGGGAGGTGAATCACAATCTTTATTTTATGTCCCCTCCTCGGTGACATTGCTAAATATCCAGCCATTGGCAACCTTATACTTATTTTACGTTTAGGAATTCAGACTTGCTGTTCCATTGCCTATCATTATCTTCCTGTTTGATACCTTATAGTCCTTCTTTCTCAACTTGATCGAAAGCTCCTTGAAAGCAGGATCATGTGTTGAGTAGTTAAACTGTGTGATTCAACACATCATCGCAGGAATGTGCCATTCAAAGTAGCCGAGGTTTTGCCTTCGAAGCGTGAGACCTCATGAGCTACCAAGAAACATCTCATGTTTCTCATGAGGGGTTTTCCTCATTCCCCCTCAACCACATGGCATAGGACAGCCTTGGGACTGAAGAGCCTTTCAAGATCCTCTGAGGTTCAGCTAACGATTTGCCCTGAAGGATTCTTTCTTTAGGCACTTGTTCACCCCCTGTCTTTTCTGCTGCTAGAACATTCTATTCCATGCATTCATTTATCAGACTTTAGCTCACAGCCTAGTTGTTGATAGCATCGTGTTGTGTGCTGGGGGCTCCCCTGTCTCCAAGGGACATGCTCTTTGCCTCCTGAGGATTGTGGTTTAGTGGAGACAGACACCTGGGGCAGGAGCAGGGCAAGGGCAGAGGGTTGAGGGGCCTCTGGAGTGGTGAAGGAAGGCATCCCACATGGGTTCCGCAGTCAACTGGTGTTTTCTTGTAGTATTTGACACATCTTAGCACTCCCCTGTCTTGATGTCCTCCCTTCCCTTGCCTCCTCACATGTCACACTGTTCAGGTCCCCTTTCTTAGTCTCCATGCAGGCCCTCTTTGTCTCTTTGCAGAATCATTCTTCTATATGAGATGAGCCAATGCAGGAGCTCCCCTTCTCATCCTTTTCCTTCTTCTGCCCTCTATCCCCTCCCTCCTTTCTTTTCTTCCTTCTCCTTTCTCTTCCTCTAGTTTCCTTTCTCTCTTGTTCTCTTCTCTTACTCCCCCTTCCTCTTCTCTTCTTTTTTTTCTCTCTTTCCTGGCAAATGTCGTCCACATCTGTGTCTTAAATTACCAAGTGTATATGCAGTCTATACTTTGCCCCGAGCTTCAACCTCACACGTCAGACTGCTTACTCTGACTGTCCGTCATACCTCAAACTCAACACAGCCAAGGCTGAACTTCAGAGCTTCCTTCACAACCTGGCCTCCTCCAGCATTCACTAATATCCATCTAATTACGCAAATCGACAATCTAGATGCTATCCATTCTACCTCCCTTTCCTTCCACCTTTAAATCCTTTCCATCCCCACATCTGGTCGATATTTCTGGAATGCATCATTCTCTCCCATCCCACCATCACCACCCTAGTCCAAGCTGCCAGCCTCTCTCCCTGACATCTGTAAGGCCTCCTACCTTAGTCACTACCCACCCTCCCCACCCGGCACCTCTCCCACTGTCCTCCACTCTGGATGTTCAATACTCTTTTTAATGCAAATCGCATAATGGCACAGACCTTGCTTACCATCCCCCTTGGCAACCCCTCACTTTCAGCGTAATGACCCACAGCCTTTTCCTGGTCTGCAAGGCCTGGTCTGGCCCCCACCTGCCCTCAGACCTTGTGCTTCTCATTCTCCATGCTTATTAACAGTCACTGTACCACCATGCTCTGCCTTGACACAGGGCCTCTTCCCGGGTGTCCCTTGGTTGACCACCTGCCTGTGACCATGAGCTCCTACCCAGTCTCTATCTCACAGAGCAGAACACATTGCTTCCCAGAAGCATTTCAAACCCCAGCCCAGGATAGTTTCATTTAAAAAATATATTCTCATGGTGCCATATCCCTTCCTCCAAGGGTACTCAATCGACTTGTAATTATACATTCAATCTTGTGGTCTGTACTTTAAAGCCTCCCTCCTGGACGGTGAGCAGATTCCATCTAGTTGCTGCCCAATGTGCTGGCCCTATCTCTTAGCACAGGGCTGTAGGGTACAGGAGATGCTGGCCAAATGGATGGGTGTCTGGTCCATGCCACCAGCTTCATCCCATCCTATCCTATTCCATGTGTTCCAGCTAGGAAACGGGGTACACAGGGCTGAGGGGCTGAGACACCCCGAAGCAGAAGTCATCAGTGTACTGTTCGCAGGCTTGAGACAAAAGCCTATATTCATAGTGGTTTCTAAAGAGGTGGGTTGTTTGTTCTCTTTGGAAATTAATTTATCTGTGAGAGTTGCAGAGTCTTATAAACCCTAAGGGATGGTGATTATCTGCTAATTAACTTTGCTGATTAATGGTTAACTGGCATTTGACTGCATTGTGAAACTCTTAAGCCCACCCCCCTGGCCTTTGGGTCATCCTATCTGCTTTCAGGAAGATTTCCCTGACTTATTTCCTGCTTTGATCATACACTCTCTCCTGCAGAGCCAAATCTGGAGAAGATGTTTCTCCTTCAGGGTGGTCTTGCTCACACATTTCCTACGTCAGGAAGTGACAGGCATGAACCCTGCCCCTGCCCCTCCTTTCCCCCACCAACCCCACTGGGCTTCCTCCACTAGCTTTCCTGCTCCTAACTTGGATGAATGATCTCTGTTTATTTGTGTGAAAGTTGGAGGTGTTAAGGAAAATTATCTAACACTTGCAAATAAGGCAAAAAGATTCCTGAATATATTTTCAGTGGCATGCCAATGCAGTGCTTCTCCAAGCGTGGGCTGAAACACTAGGGAATCCCAATACCCTTTCAGGACCTCGGTAAGGTCAACACTGTTTTCCTCATAACAGGAAGATGTTACTTGCCCTTTTCACTATGTTGACATTTGCACACTGGTACAAAACCAACAGTGGGTAAAACTGCTTGTGCCTTAGTACAAATCAAGGTAGGGCAGGAAACTTTGCTATTAGTCATTATATACTTCCCCACCACCACCTCTCAGTGAAAAAAAAAAAAACAAAACAAAAAAAAACAAAACTAGTTTCATGAACAAAACCAGTGGTAATATTCATTAATATCATTAAAATTCATTACTTTTTGGAAATCGTATAATGACGTATGTCAACATTCATTTGCACAACAATCTGTACAATTCAGTGGACTGATATTTTCTAAGTACCCATTGTGAGACAATCACATATGGGTAAGAGATCCATTTGAAGTGTAAGATAGACCCACGGATTTTATTCTAACAGAGTACAAAAGTTCACTGATATGGTTTTAAGTTGCATGTTGCAAGTCACCTGTAGAAACTACCACTTGTCCAGTGGCACTTTAGAGAAGTATCAGATAAAACAATCCACAATTTTCCAAAAAGCTTATTAAAATATCCCTCCTCCCTATTTCAATAACATGTGTATGAGGCTGGATTTCCTTCACAGACTTCAACCAACTTCAATCTGTTACATATTGTAACAGATTGAAAGCAGGAGCAGCTACCAGAATCCAGCTGTCTCCTATTAAACTAGACATTAAAGAGATTTACAAAGATGTAGAACATTCTTACTCTTCTCCCTGAAACTTTTTTCTTTTGTTTTGGAAAATGTAGTTAGCTTTCATAAAAGCATTTTGTTTATGGTACATTATAGTAGGTTTATTATTGTTATTTTAAAATGAATAAAAAACAATTTAAAATGTTTCTAAGTTTTAATTTTTACTATAGCAAATACTGACAGATGTGACTCACATCAGCAAAGTTCTTTGGGACTTTAATTCATTTAAAAAGTTATTTAAAAGGGTAAAGAGATACTGAGACCAAAAAGCATGAGAACCACCGTGCTGGAACATTTTTTAACGAGTCAGCTTAAGGATTATCTTCTCTAGGGATGAAACTTTGTTTGCACAATGATTAGGGCTCAGACATTACTCAGTTCTGTAAAACCAGTAAGATGTGACAATTTTGCTGTCAGTTTGAAAAGAGAACCCTGAAAGTTATGGTTTTATTATCCTGTAAGGAATTAATCTTTTTTTTTTTTTTTTTTTTTTTTTTT
>NW_016810434.1:3182754-3274577 GCF_001698545.2 Rhinopithecus bieti
TTTTTTTTTTTTTTTTTTTTTTTTGTCTAACTTAGCAATCTTGTCTCAACATTTCTTTCTTTTCCACTGAGTGTGAAAGATCACTTTTACATATTCTGTTTGGAAGCAGACGTGCCTTTCTGCTGGATCCTTGATTAATCGGTTAAATACAACCTTGATGTGTGCTTACTCTTGGTGTGAAAATTGTGTTTGTTAAATACATTATGAGACTTTCATTTGGACAAGGGACAAGGGTGGAAATGCTGGTGGAACTTCCTCTCCTGCCTCGGTTTCTCAGTATGCACATTGGAGAGAACATCGGCTTTGGAGATGTTCTCCAAAACACCAGACCCCTGAGAGCCCAGGTCTGGCTGCTTCCGGCCATGTGGCCCTCTGCTGTTATCTGATCTCTGAGATTCAGCTGTCTCCCCGTGCTCTGGGGCTTACAGGGCCAATTGCCTAGAGTTGTGATGAGGACTCAGTGAAGCACATATGTAAAGCGCCCAGCAGAATACTGCATCTCGTCAAAGCCTCAGAAATGCAGTGGGTATTAGTTTGCTGCAGCTGCCGTAACAAAGTACCACAGACTGGATGGCTTAAACAAAAAAATGTATTTCCTCACTGTTCAGGAAGCTGGAGGCCCATGATCAGGGGATCAGCAGTGTTGGTTTTCTCTAAGGGCCATCATGGAAAGACCCATTCAAGGACTTTCTCCTCGGCTTGCAAATGCCACCTTGTTGCTGTGCCTGCATGGCCTTTTCTCTGTGCACACGTGCCCCTGGTGTCTCTACAGGTGTCCAAATGTCCTTTTCTTATAAGGACAGATTGGATCAGGGTCCATCCTAACAGCCTCATTTTATCTAGTTATCTCTCTAAAGTTCCCATCTCCAAGTGCAGTTGCATTGTGAGGTACTGGTGGTCACAGTTTTAACATATGAATTTTGGAGGGATATGATTCAGCCCATGACACCAGGTCACTTAACTATTACAATATGCTCATGTAGCAACCAACCTGAGCACGTCACCGGTGTTTGACTCTAAACAGCATTTCACTCATGGGTTGGGTGTGCTCCTGTGTTGGGGCTCAGCTGCAGGCTGGACAGGAGATCCCAACTCGGGTTTCCCATATTTCTAGGGGTTGGCTAGCTGTTATCTCACCTATGCTGAGATGACTGAAATGACTGGGCTCTCCTCCCTTGTGTGTTCTCTTCCAGCAGGCTGGCCAGGCCATGTCCTCACTGGTCCTACAGTTAATTTCTCCACTGGGTTTCCTTTAGGGACTTTGGGAACAGCCTAGCAAGGGGAGGATAGCATTCATTCTGGGCCTTTGAGGTCTGTTGCTTAAATGTTCCTTTAAACACCCTCACAGACACAAGGTGATGGCACAGGGCACACCAGACCAAGTTCAGAGTGCACATACATTTAAAGCCTCTACCTCACGTTGGCTCAAGCCAGTCATATGGCCAAGTCCCTAGTCAGAGAAGGAGGGCCATGCAAAGGCACCCAGCAGAGGGTGGGGCAGGTGGGGGAAGAACTGGATCTATTAATGCCATCGGCTACCACAGGCCCATAGCTCACAGCTCTTGTAAACCCTTCTTAAATCTATTTGAATTCTATTTGCTTCTATCTTATAAAAAAGGTGAAGGAAATAAGGGTTTATCAAGTTTCAACTCTACACTACACATTTTATTATACTATACCACTTAATTCAAAGTTGTCCCACCTGTGGCCCATGGGCTGCATTCGGCCTAGGATGGCTTTGAATGTGGCCCAACACAAATTCGTACACTTTCTTAAAACATTACGAGATTTTTTTGCAATTTTTTTTTTGTTTTTAGCTCATTGGCTATTGTTAGTGTTAGTGTATTTTATGTGTGGGCCAAGACAATTCCTTTTCCAGCGTGGCCCAGGGAAGCCAAAAGATTAGACACCGTTGATTTAATTCTCCCCTCAGCTCCAGGAAGTAGGCATTCTTATCCACCTTTAACAGATGAGAAACTGAGGCTCAGACAAGTTAAATCACTCATCCCAAGTGACTCTGTGTATTAGTCAGAGTTCTTTTAGAGGGACAGAACTAATAGGTTATATATATACACACACATATATATGTATATATTACACACACATATATATACAGAACTAATAGGATATATGTGTGTGTGTATATATAGAACTAATAGGATATATATATCCTATTATTTCTTTCAGACTTTTATTATTGATATGAAAGCTGGCTTATGAGTGCTTTGGATGTGAAAGATTTCTATCTCAACATACCGTTAGGATTATATTATAGGACATATATATAGGACATATATATAATAGGATATGTCCTATTATATATATGTCCTATATATATCCTATAACAGGATATATAAAGGATATATATATGAATGAACATATAAATACATATAAGTGAACATATATGGAGATATATATGGAGATAGATATATATACAGAACTATAGGATATATATATGCCCTTCGTATATATGTCCTATATATATCCTATAACAGGATATATATAGGACATATATATCCTATAGTTCTGTGTATATATATCCTATAGTTCTGTATATATATCTATCTCCATATATATATGTTCCTTTAAAATTGACCCATTTTCTTTCAGACTTTTATTACTTATTGACATCAAAGCTGGCTTATGAGTGCTTTAGATGTGAAAGATTTCTATCTCAACATACCATTAGGATACGATATATATGATATCCTATCATATATATGATATATATGTGTATATAGATGGAGATTATATATATGGAGATATGTATATATATGGAGATATATGTATGGATTATATATGGATATATATATGGGTATACATATATATAGGAGTTTCTTAAGTATTAACTTACACGATCACAAGGTGCCACAATAGGCTATCTGCAAGCTGAGGAACAAGGAGAGCCAGTCTGAGTCCCAAAACTGAAGAACTTGGAGTTTGATGTTCGAGGGCAGGAAGCATCCAGCACGGGAGTAAGCTGTAGGCTGGGAGCCTGGCCCATCTTGTCCTTTTCATGTTTTTCTGCCTGCTTTATATTAGCTGGCAGCTGATTAGATCATGCCCATCAGATTAAGGATGGGTCTGACTTCCCCCACCCACTGACTCAAATGTTAATCTCTTTTGGCAACGCTCTCACAGACACACCCAAGATCAATACTTTGTGTCCTTCAGTCCAGTCAAGTTGACACTCAGTATTAACCATCACACTCTGCTCAGACGAATTTCTAAAACCCAGATCTGTGTGACTGCAAAGAGCTTTTTCCCTCATCAGAGCGTTCTAAACCTTTCCATTAAAATTACTCTACAGGCAGAGGAGAGCGAATTCATACCCCTAGGGGGCCTGAGGGCTACTGCCCAAACTGCCCATCACAGTATGAAAACTCCTCATAGCTGTAAATTTTATCTTAAAAATTAATATAAATTTGGCATTTGACTCTATAAGATAGATTTCAAATAAAAAAATCCCCGATATTTTTAAGCATGATAGATGCTCCTGGCGTACACGCATGTGTAAGGGGCGTTTCTCAGTACCTCTGGCACACACCTGCATCTTTCAGAACTCGCCCCGCTTGGTCTGGGAAGTGTGGCATTGCACCAAGCAGCCTGTCTGGAACAATGAATTTGAACGGCAGGGTTTGCCTGTTGTTAATATGCTCCATTGCAAATGGATGTGACAGATTTTTGGCACCACCTGTCACATTTTTGACATTCCCAGATACTTCATTGGTCCTACAGTTAATTTGTCCACTGGGTTTCCTTTAAGGACTTGGAGAACAGCCTAGCAAGGAGAGGACAGCATTGATTCTGGGCTTTTGAGATCTGCTGCTTAAATGTTCCCTTAAAATGGACCCATTTTCTTTCAGACTTTTATTACTTATTGACATCAAAGCTGGCTTATGAGTGCTTTAGATGTGAAAGATTTCTATCTCAGCATACCGTTAGGATATGATATTGTCCATGTCGTCAAGGAGCGCAGCTTCCTGTTAACATTAATATTCGAGATTACCTTGTGACCCCAAGGTAAAGCTGGAATTTTGCATGGAAAATTTTATATTTTGGACTTCAAGGCAATAGGTAAATGAGTCTCTGATTAGAACCTTGAGTCTCTGATTAGATGGTGATGAGAGAAGCTTGGGCTCCTTAAGTCTTTCAGAAATGGGGTTATTATTATATCCTGAGACCATGGAATAAGTATTAGCATTAGGGGATCCAGCTCCAAATCTGTGGTTTATAGTGGACTCCTCTGGTGCCCAAATTGCATCCTTTTATCTCCCTTCTGAGTTCAGCCGTTGTCAGATGGATAGTGCAATGCTGGCTTTGGTTCTCTTTGTGCTGATGGTGTCTGGCCTCAAGCATGCATCCCTTGGTTTGACTTTCTGCTTTAGGGCTTTTTCAATAGTGGAGTAGTAAGAGCATGCACAGCTAATGTGTGCAGAAGTGCAGGGCGGTTAAAACCTCCCAGGACAATCCTTTACTACGGGGGAACAGACTTCGTGGACAAATGCTCCTGTTTCTCCTCCTTTGGCAGATAACCGTGGGGGTCATTCTGTGCACTGCTCAGGGGGCCTTTTGGAATATGAGCTTTGGTTGCCCATAGCAGTGACCTTGGTGATGGCCCCTACCGCTGGCTTTTCATTCCTGCCTCACTTTCCCTAGCCCCTGCTTCCTGGGATCACCGCGTGCATCACCTCCTGCCCCCACGCCTTTGTCTCAAGCTCCATTCTCCAGGGAGAACGGGCTAAGATGCTGTCCTCTCAGCTGGGTTTCTCTGGGCAAGTTTCTTCACTTCTCTGGTCTGGCTCAGTCGTCTCACCTATTTGAGGGCTATTGATTGCGGAAGTCCCTTCCAATTGTGGAACTCTGTGGCTCTGTTTAACTGTTTCTTCTTTCCTGGGGATATCTTTCTTTCCTTTATTCATTCATAAACCAACCCTTTGACATTCCAATTGACTGTTTTTTAAATTTCGGATGAGTCACTTTAACACTTAGGTGCTAGAGAATGTTGAGAAGCATCATCCCTCCCTTGGTGACCTTTTCTTTTCGGTGGAGGACACTCATTGCATCCCATTTTTGAAACAAGAGGCAGACATCCTTTTTAATCTGGGCTTCAGTGCCAAGGCACTGATGCCCAGGCACTGATGCCCACTGTGGGGCTCATAGCCAGATATTTCTTACTGACAATTTTTCTGTCTTTTTTTTTTAACCCTAGAACTTAAAGTATAATTAAAAAAAAATTCTACCCCTTTTCCATTTGGTTATGACTAATTAAAGGCTGCCCTTGTAGAAAAGGCTAATGGCTGCATGACATGGAGACTTTGCTCTCACCGATAGCGCTGGGTTGTTTAGGATGGAAAATGGCTTTGATAATGGGCAGTTTTGCATTTCCGCCTCTGTTCCCCCAGCTCCCATCATGTGCAGAAGATCACACAATCATTTGAAGATCCTTTGCTGTAGCTTTGTGACCTGCGTAAATGATGATGTCGAGAAGGAGTGGTGGTAGGGTGAGACTCACTTCATTTTCATCTTTTACTGAACATTTTCTGAGTTGTAGGAATCCACCCTAATTCCTGATGCTACAAATGATTGTGTCGGGCCCCAAATGATGTGTCCAACTTGCAGGAAATGGTGCCATTTATCAAGTACGTGTGCTAGACCATATGCTAGGCATTTTATCTAAATCCTCACAGTGACCCTGCAAGGAAGGTATTGTTGTCGTCATTTTGACTAGCAGGGAAACTGAGGCACATTTCATCGACTCTAGTACTCTAGTGCTTACTTGGACTCAGGAGTTGCTTAATAAATATTTACTGAAGAAATGAATGAATAAATGAGGCTTAGAAGTGAAGAACTTTGCTAGGTGGCTTAGCTGGCTGAGATTTAAACTCATGTCTGGCCGTGTCCTAACCCTGTCTTCCCATCAGGCACCTGTTTTGCTTCACAGAGTATCTACACTGTCCAGTCATTCTCACCACTGCCCTTGTGAGCCAGGAGTCTTTCTGCATTGGTACATTGGTTCACATGTCTCTATCAGCCCCCAGTGTCTCCTTTCTGTTTATCCAATTGCCTGCCTTCCTTCAAAGTCAGATGT
This sequence comes from Rhinopithecus bieti, assembly GCF_001698545.2. Lineage (NCBI taxonomy): Eukaryota > Metazoa > Chordata > Mammalia > Primates > Cercopithecidae > Rhinopithecus > Rhinopithecus bieti. The sequence continues at coordinate 3,188,846 of NW_016810434.1, forward strand.
TGGTTACACACACACACACACACACACACACACACACACACACACACACACACACACAGAGAGAGAGAGAGAGAGAGAGAGAACAGTGGAGATTATACTGCATCTATAATCTGGTAACATTTTCGCTTGGCACAAATTAATGTAAACTCTGTAAATACCACCCTTTAGGGTGGTGTGTGTGGGATGGCAGGGTGGATCAGGATTTTGGGTTGACTCACAAGTCATTCTACTGGATTACAGTATGGTATAGAACACTATAGCTAGTAAACAGCTAAAGACCTCAGGGTTCAGAGAGCTGGCTCTAGTCCAATTTTTGACTCTGTCATTAGAAAGTCCACCTTCCCAAACCTTAATATTTTCACTTGCAAACTGGGGGAATTGGCCCCCTCAATTTCAATTCTCTTACATGCCAAGTTATGAAATCGAGAGCAACGAAATGAATGGTGATCACAATGTCCATTTATAGAACAAGCTTTGCCCTTAACGGATGCTCACTGCAGTGCCATGTTGATCACAGCTTCTGCCAGAGGAAGGCAGGGCCATGCTGACCTCCAGAGCTGTGCCTGACCCCCTTCCTCTTCCTGGCATGGTTATTGTTCCTTCTCTGTGCAGTCAGACCCTCTGTGATATTCACCAAGGGGTGTGGAAATAGCAGTTCAGCCTTCTTCCCCACTGGGCAGGAGCTGCTCCAGGGAAGGTGCCATTTCTCCTTCAGCTCTATCCCCCAGTGCTTGCCTAGCAGAGCACCTGTTCCCATCCGAGGGAGGGCCCAACCTCAGAGCCCGGGGCTGGGTTCTTCTGTTTCCCACTCTCACATTCTTTCCATCACAGAAATATGTTACCAACTTTCCTAAAACGGGGCTTCTGCATGGCCATCCACTGTCACTTGTAGTCCGCAGGTGCTTCAGCTCATGGTACAAGGAGGTCTAGCACATGTTTTCAAGTGCGAGAATTACAGCCTCCAACAGTGACATCATTCCAACATCCATCAGTGGTCGCCAGGTCCGTCCCTCTCAGGACATTCTAATCAACAGTACTTAGCTGTCCCTAATGAAACATTCCCATACCACAATTGCCTTTTAATTAAACTATCATTGTCTCTAGAGCTTAACGATCCTTATCTTCCTGAAAAGGAGGAAAAAGACAACAGTTTTCACCAGGTGGTGTTCTTGGGTTTACATAGACCTATGAATTTGAATGAGCTCCACTGCTTTGAATAAGAAACGGTGTCAGTGAATGTGGATCCCCTGGCTAGCTCTTCCATAGGCATCTTAGGTTGCTGTCTCATCGTGTGAGTGGTTTAAAGTGCTGGTTATGTGCACAGTCTCTGGAAGCAGACTGCCTGGGTCCAAATCTTACTTTTGTCACTTACATACTGTGACATGGGCAAGGTGGTTAACCTCTCTGTGTCTCAGCTTCAACTATCATATTTCTCTATTTTACCTCTCTTTGTTTAGAACTTTCTGGTGGTTCCCTGTAGCTTCAAGGCAAAGTTAAAATGCTTAGCATGGTATACAAGGCATTTCTGATTCTGTCTCATTTCTAATCACCCCAGTAACAGCATGGTACTCTCAGGCTGATGGGAATGCATGTTTTCAATGATGACTCTGGTTCCTTGATAAAGAGTATTTATTTATTTTTTTCTTTCTGAGACAGAGTCTCACTCTGTCACCCAGGCTGGAGTGCAGTGGCGCAATCTCTGCTCACTGCAACCTCTGCCTTCTGGGTTTAAGTGATTCTCCTGCCTCAGTCTCCCAAGTAGCTAGGATTACAGTCACATGCCACCAGACCTGACTAATTTTTTTTTGTATTTTTAGTGGAGACGGGGTTTCACCATGTTGGCTAAGCTGGTCTCAAACTCCTGGCTTCAACTGATCCACCCACTTCGGCCTCCCAAAGTGCTGGGATTACAGGTCTGAGTCACCGTGCCTGGCCTCATTGATAAAGATCTTGGTGGATGAAGTCTACCCCTTATTCTGGGAGCAAAAATAGTACAAAGCTATTATGCACAACTTTATACTAAAAGATATGACTTTTAGATCATTGAGGAAGGTGGGATTCCATATCCTCAAAACCTTACTCTCAGACATTTGTATAACTTCCTGAATTCTAAATTGATGCAGCCCTCACTAACATTAGCCATTTCTTGGGTATTTATCACCAATACATAAAGTGAAATATCTTTCCTCTTCTTTCTCTCTCTTTTACAAGATAGGCCCCAGGATGAGCGGCAATTAGGGTTCCTCATATCACAGAATATTTTCCTAGATGGGAAGACAGACAAAAGCATGTTAGTAAAGAGTAAATTTGTCAGTAGACAGTTAAATAAAAATTTTCATATGGTATAAGTACTATACAGAAAATTAAAAAAGGACTGAGAATTATAAAGACAATAGCCACTAGCTATGTGTGGTTACTGAGCACTGAAAATGTGGCTAGTGTGACCACTTTTCATAGAAACTAAATTTTAAATTTTATTTAATTTTAATTAAATTAAATTTTAAATAGCATGTGTGTCTAGTGGCCACCATATTGCCCTTTTGCCATTTGTTAAGACTTGCTTTCCAACTTACAATATGGCCAATTAAAAAATAATTACGTATCCTCAGTTGTTGAGTGCTGTGCTTTGTGTATTTGTTTCCACAGAGTCAAGTTTGTTGTGTTGTTCTATTCTTCTGTATCGTTACTTTATTTTTTCCCATGGTGTTTACATTCTTTTTTATTTTATTTTATTTTTTTTATTACACTTTAAGTTCTAGGGTACATGTGCACAACGTGCAGGTTTGTTACATATGTATACTTGTGCCATGTTGGTGTGCTGCACCCATCAACTCGTCATCACCCATCAACTTGTCATTTACATCAGGTATAACTCCCAATGCAATTCCTCCCCCCTCCCCCCTCCCCATGATAGGCCCCGGTGTGTGATGCTCCCCCTCCAGAGTCCAAGTGATCTCATTGTTCAATTCCCACCTATGAGTGGGAACATGCGCTGTTTGGTTTTCTGTTCTTGTGATAGTTTGCTGAGAATGATGGTTTCCAGCTGCATCCATGTCCCTACAAAGGACGTGAACTCATCCTTTTTTATGGCTGCATAGTATTCCATGGTGTATATGTGCCACGTTTTCTTAATCCAGTCTGTCACTGATGGACATTTGGGTTGATTCCAAGTCTTTGCTATTGTGAATAGTGCTGCAATAAACATACGTGTGCATGTGTCTTTGTAGCAGCATGATTTATAATCCTTTGGGTATATACCCAGTAATGGGATGGCTGGGTCATATGGTACTTCTAGTTCTAGATCCTTGAGGAATCGCCATACTGTTTTCCATAATGGTTGAACTAGTTTACAATCCCACCAACAGTGTAAAAGTGTTCCTATTTCTCCACATCCTCTCCAGCACCTGTTGTTTCCTGACTTTTTAATGATTGCCATTCTAACTGGTGTGAGATGGTATCTCATTGTGGTTTTGATTTGCATTTCTCTGATGGCCAGTGATGATGAGCATTTTTTCATGTGTCTGTTGGCTGTATGAATGTCTTCTTTTGAGAAATGTCTGTTCATATCCTTTGCCCACTTTTTGATGGGGTTGTTTGTTTTTTTCTTGTAAATTTGTTTGAGTTCTTTGTAGATTCTGGATATTAGCCCTTTGTCAGATGAGTAGATTGCAAAAATTTTCTCCCATTCTGTAGGTTGCCTGTTCACTCTGATGGTAGTTTCTTTTGCTGTGCAGAAGCTCTTTAGTTTAATTAGATCCCATTTGTCAATTTTGGCTTTTGCTGCCGTTGCTTTTGGTGTTTTAGACATGAAGTCCTTGCCCATGCCTATGTCCTGAATGGTACTACCTAGATTTTCTTCTAGGGTTTTTATGGTATTAGGTCTAACATTTAAGTCTCTAATCCATCTTGAATTAATCTTCGTATAAGGAGTAAGGAAAGGATCCAGTTTCAGCTTTCTACTTATGGCTAGCCAATTTTCCCAGCACCATTTATTAAATAGGGAATCCTTTCCCCATTTCTTGTTTCTCTCAGGTTTGTCAAAGATCAGATGGCTGTAGATGTGTGGTATTATTTCTGAGGACTCTGTTCTGTTCCATTGGTCTATATCTCTGTTTTGGTACCAGTACCATGCTGTTTTGGTTACTGTAGCCTTGTAGTATAGTTTGAAGTCAGGTAGCGTGACGCCTCCAGCTTTGTCCTTTTGACTTAGGATTGTCTTGGCAATGCGGGCTCTTTTTTGGTTCCATATGAACTTTAAAGCAGTTTTTTCCAATTCTGTGAAGAAACTCATTGGTAGCTTGATGGGGATGGCATTGAATCTATAAATAACCTTGGGCAGTATGGCCATTTTCACGATATTGATTCTTCCTATCCATGAGCATGGTATGTTCTTCCATTTGTTTGTGTCCTCTTTGATTTCACTGAGCAGTGGTTTGTAGTTCTCCTTGAAGAGGTCCTTTACATCCCTTGTAAGTTGGATTCCTAGGTATTTTATTCTCTTTGAAGCAATTGTGAATGGAAGTTCATTCCTGATTTGGCTCTCTGCTTGTCTGTTACTGGTGTATAAGAATGCTTGTGATTTTTGCACATTAATTTTGTATCCTGAGACTTTGCTGAATGTAACGTTACTTTTTAAAATGTTGCCTGCTAATTTTATCAATTACTGAGAGAGTATGTTAACATCTGCCATTTTAATTTAAATATGTCTGTTTCTCCTTTTTGTTGTGTAAATATTTGCTTTATATATTTTTGTTACAGGAAAGGGGTCTCGATTCAGACCCCAAGAGAGGGTTCTTGGATCTCGTGCAAGAAAGAATTCAGGGCGAGTCCATAAAGTGAAAGTAAGTTTATTAAGAAAACAAAGGAATAAAAGAATGGCTACTCCATAGCAGAGCAGCCCTGAGGGCTGCAAGTTGGCTATTTTTATGATTATTTCTTGATTATACGCTAAAAGAGGGGCAGATTACTCCTGAGTTTTCTGAAAAAGGGGTGAGCAATTCCCCAGAAGTGAAGGTTCCTCCCCTTTTTAGACCATATAGGGTAACTTTCTGACATTGTGAACTGTCATGGTGCTGGTGGGATGTCTTTTAGAATGCTAGTGGATCGTAATTAGCTTATAATGAGCAATAAGGATGACCAGAGGTCACTTTCATTGCCATTTTGGGTTGGTGGGTTTTGGCCAGCTTCTTTACTGCAACCTGTGTTATCAGCAGGGTCTTTGTGACTTGTATCTTGTGCTGACCTCATATCTCATCCTGTGACTTAGAATGCCCAGCCTTCTAGGAATGCAGCCCAGTAGGTATCAGCCTCATTTTACCCAGCTCCTCTTCCAGATGGAGTCACTCTTGTTCAAATGCTTCTGACATTTTGAGGCCATGTTATTAGGCGCATCCAAATTTAGAATTGTTATTATTACTGGCCAATTGATTTTTTTTTCACTAAGAAGTGATTCTCTTTATTTCTAGGAATGCTTTTTGCCCTTAATTCTATTTTAATATTATTAATATAGCTGTACTGGCTACTTTTAGTTTGTGTTTGCATAGATATCCTTTTCCATTCTTTTACTTTCAGCCTGTCTATTGCTTTATATTTTAGATGCAGCTCTTTTAAATAGTATATAATGTTTGGATATATTTTAAATCCAGCATGATAATCTTTGTCTTTTACTTGGCAGATTTTAAAAATTGATATTTACTGAAATGACTGATATATTTCCCTTCAAATCTACCTCTTACGTTGTGCTTTTTATTTGCCTGTCCTGTTCTACCTTTCTGCTTTTGTTCTTTCTCAAAATCTTTTTTGACTAAAAAAAAACATTCAATTTCTCCCCTCTCTTTTTTTTTCTTTTGTAACCTCATGCTTCAGTCTCGATAGTCTTTTTCTTACCTACGTCTAACCTGCTGTGAATTAACACACAAAGTTCTTAATTTAAATCATTGCATATTTCAGGATTAGAATTTTACTTAATTCTACTAAAAGTAGACCTCTATGATGTCACCTTTTAGACTTTCTGACTCTTTGTGAAACTAAAACTTGGCTTGTGTATCATCGAAAGTGTAAGTAGTTGTTTTATAGTCTATATCTACTCATTTTAATATCTGGAGTCTCTATGGGTCTGTTTCTGCTGTTGGATTTTTCTGCTAGCTCATACAGTTTTGTCTTCACATCTACCTGATTATCTTTGATAACAATACAGATATGACACTGAAATTTATTTGCCGAAATAACTTCAGGCTTAGCATGACATTCTCTACAGTTAGAGATTTACATTGTTTTTGCTATGCACTTAGCGGCTCTGGTTATTCTAAGCCATTTTAATTTAAATGGATTTTATTATTTTTTATTTATTTGTTTTTTGAGATGGAGTCTTGCTCTGTCTCGCAGGCTGGAGAGCAGTGGCACGATCTTGGCTCACTGCAACCTCCACCTCCCAGGTTCAAGAGATTCTCCTGCCTCAGCCTCCTGAGTGGCTGGGATTACAGGAACATGCCACCGTTCATGGCTAATTTTTGTATTTTTAGTAGAGATGGGGTTTCACCATGTTGGTCAGGCTGGTCTCAAAGTGCTGACCTCATGATCTGTCCACCTTGGCCTCCCAAAGTGCTGGAATTACAAGCGTGAGCCACCAAGCCCTGCCTTAAATGCATTTTAATCTAAGTTGAGGTTTTCTGGGTCATCAGTGATGTGAAGTCAGACTGATAGCCATGAAAAGGCTGATTCATGTCTAAAACACTCTCAGTTCTAAGGTACAGCCCTTGGTCATACCTCCTATTCCAAACTGAAAAGTGGTTTACTTGTATTTTCTCCTTTGAAAGACACCGGGTTATAATTTTGTTCCCCTAGTTCCACAACACTTTGAAAAGCACAGCTCAGTCTTTTAGCTACCTCATCTAGACCAGAAAATACTTCGTAGCAAAAGTAAACTTGAGTGCTGGTCTCAGCTTTCAGGGTTCCAGCCCTTTACTGGATCTCAAACAAATAATTTTCACTATCTTGTTAGTGGATTGATGCTTTCAAGAAGATTTTTTTTCTTTGTCTTTTAACTAGCTTTTTAAATGGTCTTTAATGGGAAGATTAGTCTTACCTGGTTCACCCTTGCTGGAAATAGAAACTTAGTACTGTGTGTCTTTAAGCAAATTACTTAATCTTTCTGAGTCTTAGTTTTCCATTAGTATTATTACTTTTAAAACTATTGTTTTGGTGACAGTTCTCACTGATACAGCTCTTTAGCATCTGCTCTTAGATCTCTATTGTAACATGTTCCCAGAAAGAAATTTATGTCTTCTTCTTGAATGGCAACTTTGGCATTAGCAACAAGTCATGGGATCAAGACTAGTGAGATACTCCACTGAGCATTTTATCTTGTGTTTCTATTCTTGTTTTATTTATGTGTTTATTTTATTATTGTGTTTTTATGGAATCCATAATGTGGATGAACATGCTTTTTTTTTTTTTTTTTCTTCTCCATTACGCTGCAAAGACTTGAACATGGAATTTTGTACAATGCATGTGTGTGGGAGATTACACCCTTGCTCAGCCATTGAGGTGGAAATTGTTAGTAAATTACATTTGGCTGCTCCACAGATGAGATGGAAGCAACAGTACCAGTAGGTATCTACTTGTATAATATAATGCATGATGGGATTAAAGCATGATCCATTTGCACAGGTTGAAAGGTCAAATATGATACACAGTTTTGATATGATAAAGCAGGTCAAACTTGTAAATAGTTTTCTTCAAACTTGATGATTAAAAAGAAATCACAACTGTCTTTTTACTTTCCATGTATGGGAAAACTAGAACAAGATATGCCAATATATAGTATTTGTTGAGCACTGACCAAGTGAGAGAAACTTTTCAAAAAGCTTCAGAAGTGTCAGCTCACATGATGCCTTATTAAGCCCACCTTTCAGATGAGGAAAGTGAGGCACAGGGAGGTTGCCTGCATTTGTATGGTTAGTGCATATCTGAGTCAGGAGCCAAAGGTGGGCAACCCAGGCCCTTGTTCAGTCTCTCATAGTGTTAATTTCTTTCTGACTTGCACTGTAATTCTGTGAGCCCAGGGACTAACTCTCCATGATTTTGTGCCTTCCGTGGGGTCACTGGAGTATCTAGATGAGATGAGATGAGATATCTAGAGCCACATCTGTTCAGCTTTATGTATAGCTTGGCTCAGCAGGGTGGATGAGTCTGGGTCCCTGAGGCTGTGGTGTGTACCCACAAACCATCCCACCTTTCCTAGGACACAGGGACTGTACATGCACCCCAGCTCCCTTCCTCAATCCTTTATAGGTTCTCTTTATCCAGTCTGACCCTTGACTGTAAACCCCAACACTCGATTTGGGAAGGAGGCAGCCCCTCCACCCCCTGGCTGGACTACAGGATCTGTGGTGGGAAGTGATGAGAAGTACCTTAGGGCAGGGGAAGATGCCTATGGGGCAGCAGGAAGCTTGGGGAAGCACTGATCTAGGAGCTGGCCTGGGTCTGGCAAACTGAACGGCTTTGGAATCCAGGAAGCTGGACTTCAGATTCTGCACAGACCATTCACCAGTGATGGGGTTCTGTGGGCATTATTCGTTTCTGTCAGTCTCAGGATCTGCATTTCTCAGATGGAGATAAAACTCCTAAATCTGGTTGTTGTGAGATTGAATGATAGAAAGAGCTCTTAGAGTGTTCCTGGCCCATTTTAGAGGCTCGGTACATGCTGACTATAATAGATCCGGATTTGGATTTCCCTGCTTGGGGCGGTTCTCTTCCGTAGCTTTGCTCTGTTCCAATGTGGGTCAGGGACCAGAACTACATATGCTACTCCAGGTGCAAGTGAACTGCGGTTTTATGGGAGGGAGGGATAATGACTCCTCTCTGCTTTCCAGGCTGCCCTTCCTGACATGGCCAGCAGTTTGTTGGTGTATTTGGCAGCTGCAGCACATTGGTCTAACATTTTCTGGGCACAGTCTATAAAGACAAGCCCATTCTCAGTCTGAGTGGAAATTGACCGCTCAGAGCTCATTGCTTCAGAAGTACTGTTTGAATTACTTCTTCCCAAGTGCAGCATCCCTCACCTGTTGAAGCTCTCCTGGGGCCCTTTTACTTTCTCACTGAGTCCCAAGGGTGTCTGCCATTGGACCCCATTGGATTTCACTACCTGGAAGTGTTTGGTGGCAGCTGTTGACCTGGTTTCTCTGGGCTTTCCCAGTTCCAGAGGTTTTTGGCAGTAGTAAATACTCTTGCTCCCAGAATGAATTCCACAAAACAATTCCCCTTTATTATTGCAGCTCAAGTCTCCAGTCTGGTTGTTTAGCATGGAAAGATAGTTTTCCCCAATCCTAGTGTGTATTTTCTTTTAAGTCCTGTGGGGAAGATGGATGGTGCAGGGTAGAAAGACCATGGTCTTTAGAGTAGAAATGGGATTTGAATCCCCACTGTGGGACTCTGAGCATGTTACTTGGCCTTGCTAAGCCTCAGCTTCTTTATCTGTAAAATGGGCTAAGAATATCTGCATCATAAGGATGTTAGATGAATAAATGAGATATCCTAAGCTTGATTAATGCTAATATACTTATTTATTAGTTGAAGGGCTAGCCAAGCTTTTTTTTTTTTTTTTTGCTGTGTCACCCACGTTGGAGTGCAGTGGTGCAATCATAGCTCATTGCAGCCTTAAACTTGTGGCCTCAAGCAATCCTCCCATCTCAGCCTCTTGAGTAGCTGGGAATTCAGGCATGTGCCAGCACACCTGGCTATTTTTTTTGAACAATCCTTTTTTGTAGAGACATGGTCTCACTATGTTGTCCAGGCTGGTCTCAAACTCCTGGGATCAAGTCATCCTTCTTCCTTAGCTTCCCAGAGTGATGGGATTACAGGTGCGAGCTGCTGCTCCTGGCCTGCAAAACATTTGGAACAGCTAAATAAATAAACGTAGAACAGACTTCTTTTGGTTTACTTTCTCGAAGACTTCTAAAAGAGTAGGTTAACATTTCCTCATGTCAGGAAGACAACTCCCTGCCTCGTGCTCCCCAGTGGATTATACTGGGTGGGTCTATACCGTATAATGTTCAGCCGCATGGACCCTAAAGCCAGGCTGCCCACTTTAAATCCTGCCTCCACAGGTTGCTGATTGTGGAATTCTGAGCAAGTTGCTTAACCTCTCTGTGGCTAAGTTTCCTCACTTATATAATAAGGGTAGCAATAGTAGCCACTTAGTGTTGTTGTTGCAAGGATTAAATACATTAATACATTCAAATTCTGGTAACCATTTTTGGCAATAGGTTGTTAACTGGCTTTCCTCTTTCACTCCTATAGTCTCTCCTCGAAATAGCAGACAGCAGGGTGGGGTGACATATGCCTGTAATTCTGGCACTTTGAGACGCTGCGGCGGAAGGATCACTTGAAGCCAGGAGTTCAAGATCAGCGTAGGCAAAATAGTGAGACTCCGTCTCTACAGAAAAAAAAAAATTAGCCAAGCATAGTGGTGCATGCCTGTAGTCCCAGCTATTCAAGAGGCAAAGGAGAGAGGATCTCTTGAGCTCAGGACTTTGAGGCTGCAGTGAGTTGTGATTGCATCACTGCATTCCAGCCTGTGCAACAAAGCAAGACACTATCTAAAAGAAAGAAGGAACTAGCGGACAGAGGGGTCTGCCCAAAACTCCCAGTGAGTTCAGTCCAGCCCATCCCCATGCTCTCTCCCTCCCAATCTCCCTTGCCCCTGCTCTCTGCAGGACAATCCGAGCACCCTATTTTCTATCCTCTCTGGAGACATTTCCCCCCATAGGTGACCACCTGGCTCCCCTACCGTGTTGAAATCTGCTCCAACTGCTTTATCAGAGAGACCCTTCTTAGTCACTGCGTGGAAACCAGCCCTGCCACTTTGCCATCCTCCAACTCTCTAACCCGAGTTCTTTGAAAACAGCACTTACCAGTGCCCAGCACGTTTTAGACTTCCGTGTTATCTGCTTATGACCTGTCTCCTCCTATTACAGTGTAAACCGTATGAAGGCAGGCTTTGATCTGCTTTGTAACTGCTCTATCTTCATCATAGAGAATAGTGCCTGGCATATGGTATAAATCGAAAAGGTATTTGTGATTGTAACTAAGTGAACAAATTATCTGAAGCCCCACTGATTGGTGGTCTGCTGGTGTCTGAGTGTTGACCATGAGTGAGGCATGTAGCAGACCCTCACTCAGCAACCAGGCTTGTGCTGAAGAACACATACTTATACAGTGGGTGATGGGGGTGCTGGGAGCACTGTCATCCTGCCAAGCTCCATGCTTGATTGGGCACGTAAGACCAGGGCAGGAGATGGGAGAGGCTAAGAGCACCCGTTAGCTTTGGTTTCTTCATCCAATGAATCAATAAATAATATCTACCATGTGGACGACTGAATGCTATAGAGCTCCGTGCCTCACAGACAGTCATTACTAAGTAGGTGACAGCTACAGGTCTTTTGAAATTCTGGATTTTGACCTCTGTTTACAAACTGGGCTAAGATACTCACTTCTCTCTAAAAGGGTTGCCTCCCTATGAATTTTGTTTTTAATGAATTCACCCATATATCCATTTAGTTATTTCACAAGCATTTAATGAGAAGACACTAGGCACAGAGCATCTCAGGGTGAGGATAATGGCTATTGTTTATCAAGCCTCTGCTAAACACCTTTGCCACCCTCCCTCAATTATTACAGCACTGCCAAGAGGTAGGTGTTCTCATGCCCCTCGCATGAAGGAAAAAACGGAGATGCAGAGCAGGTGATTTGCCCAGGGTCGTGACTAGTAGACAGCGGTGCACATCCCATCTTGCACTGTGCCAGACAGAGTCGTGCCCTGGCGTCTGTTCCTCCTGACCACCCCTGTCTGCACCTGGCAGTGGCCAGGCTCCAAGTGCTCCTGATATTGTGAATACAGTGGCTTTTCATCATTCAAGGCGATGGAGATGGCCCCAGGGAAGCACATCCAGCTCATCCCAGATCCGTCTTTCTTCATTCATAAACTTTCCATGCTTCTCCAAACGAGGCCTGGAAGACAGAGAACTTGACTTTGCAAAAGGTTTGGGAAAACTGGGCATGATGCTTAACACAAGGCTCCCAGCCCAGCTGGGCCATTAGCCATCTGCACCACGTTCAGCCTCTCCTGCAAAGGTGGGTGGATCCAGGACTTTCTTGTTGCCTCCTGGCAGGGGGTGGGCTGGACATTTGGCACCGAGCTGTCCCTGTGCAGTGCGCTGGGCAGATGCAAGCCATGAGATAGGTCAGTTTGACTTTCAGGCAGGCATGGCTCCACATTCGATAGCATAGTATCTTGGTGTTTCCAGAAGCAGAGCTGGCCCAGGACCTCCAGGAACCTGAGGAGGCAGTCTGGAGGTGGGATGTCTAGAGAAGTCACAGGGTTTAGTGTTCCTTCAGGCCCCCTGGGAGCTAATGTGGCTTATGCACCCTTCCTATTAGGCTGGTGATGGAATGTTGGCTGCAAATGGCGGTGTTTAAGAATGATTAACTGTCAGCTCTGGGCAAGGTGCTGGGGGCACAGAGACAGAAGACGTGGTTCCGGCCCTCCAGGCCTCACAGGTTGAAGTCACCAGATTTCTTTTCAGAGACACAGACAGCAGCATCTGCTGCTAAGCACTAGATTTACTAAATAGCTGTGGTTCAGTCACTGCGAATGACTCTTCCTGGTGAGCAAACGGCACTCTCCTTTATCTGAGATGGGAAGACGCAGAGGAAAGAGTGCAGGCTCCAGTTTCCAGGGAATCTCAGTCCTGGCTGTGAAGATATCGTGCTCATGCTCCTGCCTGGAGGCACTGATTGGATTGGGCCCGGTAGGGTCCAGGCATTGGCCTTTCTGAAGCTCCCCAGGTGCTAACGTGCCCACCTTTGTGAGCGTGTCATGATTGGAATCCTGTGGGGGAAATTAACATCAGAGATATCCTGGGCTCACTCTAGACCCATGAGTCACAGCCTTCAGTGGGATGGGGCTTGCATGCTTGTGGTTATTTAAAAAGCTCCACTATTATTCCTTCATACAGCTACAATGGGCAATTACGAGTTAGGTTTATTTTTGCACCTTTGTTGGGCAAGTTGCCTTTTTGAGGGTCAGCTATCTTCTGTGAAATGGGCTGATCTGGAGCGGGCTGCAGCCATTCTGCCAGATCAGTTACAACCTATACTTAGCACATGTTCATGGACCTGGGCGTTCAACAAACTGTCGTCCTCTCTGGTATTTTTAGCCTTTTAGTGGCCAGTGGATTCTGGCTGGTTTACACAATGGATGTGATTCACCTGAACCTTTTCTTGTTCTATATGTGGAATCTAAATGGCCTGCGACTCTTGTCCTGCTGCTCATCCAGCCATCCAAAAGTGTAGATTTTCTATTTTGGATGAAAATGAATTTAGTAAACGGAATTCACTTTTCTATCACTTTGTTTGGGGTTCTTGATCTCATCTATTCACTCAAGAAACACAGGAGAGGATGATGTTTATTATGTGTTAGGCATGGCTCCAGACTGGAGACTCATCCCACGCTTCAAGGGACCCACAGTCTTTCAGAGAGGAGACAAATGTATCAGCAAATAATGATGCTAACCATTTTGCGAGATTTCTAGGATGCCTAGATGAAGATGCACTCCACTTTTCCACTTTTTTTTTTCTTTTTTCTGGACACAGAGTCTTGTGCTGTCACCCAGGTTGGAGTGCAGTGGCCTGATCTCAGCTCACTGCAACCTCCACCTCCTGGGTTCAAGCAACTCTCCTGCCTCAGCCTCCCAAGTAGCTGGGACTACAGGCACATGCCTCTATGCCTGGCTCATTTTTTGTATTTTAGTAGAGACAGGGTTTCAACATGTTGCCCAGGCTGGTCTTGAACTCCTGAGCTCAGGCAATCCACCTGCCTCAGTCTCCCAAAGTGCTAGGATTACAGGTGTGAGCCACTGCACCTGGCTTTTTTTTTAACAAATTTTTACAAGAGCAAGATTGCAATACATTTTGAAACAACAAAAAGTGACTCTTGAATGCCTCAAAATTAGTTGCTATCTCCTCCCCTAGAGTTCTAAAATCAAGACATTTTTATTTATGATCGATAGAAATCTTAACTGACAGATATAAACTGCTTTCTTTTCTGAATGGGGCATTCTGGTGTCAGGGGAAGACATGTAGTTTGGTGAACTGGGTCTTGGTGGTGGTGGTAGGGGTCTCTGCTGTGTTCTGTGTGGATTGAGAAGAAAAACATGGGATTAAGAGATAACTGCGTGTCTGGAACAGTATTCTGAAGGGAAGTCTTTTGACTAGGCAAGCCAGAGAGGCAGAGATGCTTGCTTTTTAGATAAGTAAATAAATTATTCTACAACTATTAACTGAGAACATTGTAGCAGGCTTGTTCTCGGATGTAAAAAATGTCTACTTTGTTTGCACCTGGCCCCAAGAACTCCATTCCAGAGTCTTCTTTCCCTTCACTCAGTGTTTTGAATACAAATATTTGAATAAGAATTACACCCACACCAAGGAATGTTCATTGAAAATGCACTGTTCAGAATAAACTCTGATATCCAATTTAATTTCTTGGTCCATTTTCTATGAAGTGGAGTTAAGCTGTCTCCAATTGTTTCCACTTTTATTTCCCTGAAGTTATTTTTTATCTAAATCAATTCTTTTCATATAATTTTTGCTCTGGAGGCTTAATTTTTTGGCCAGTTTTATTATGAATACGAAATTTTTACTGATTATGGCTTCCATCGTTGTGAGTTTTCTTTTGTGGTCATTAATTCCAAAAAGTCCTATTTTCTGGGTCAAATTTTGCATGTATAAATTTTACTGTGTGCGATGGTAGCCATTGCTGGTTTCATTTTGTGTTGATTATTTCCACCAGTATTACTTGCTATGAATTGGATAAAAGACTGATTGTATTCATTTCTTCACCAATCTGTCAGAAAATAAGGACAATTCCCTAGTACACAATTCCAATTGTGTCCTGCTGTCCAGTCCAGTCTATTGTTTGGCGAATCCACATTTTCCACCTATTTCTATCACTTTGCAAACTAGGAATGAATGTGTTCACACTGCTCTTAGACCAACACATAGATCTGCTGATGAGATCAAGACAGCAGATTTCTTTTTTTTTTTTTTTGAGACGGAGTCTCGCTCTGTCGCCCGGGCTGGAGTGCAGTGGCCGGATCTCAGCTCACTGCAAGCTGATCTTTGCACATTGCTGAGCCTGCTCTCACTCAGTGACATCACTTGATTCTGGGAGAGAGCCCTGGGTGTCTGACCCCTCACCACGTCCACTGCTGTTCAGATTCTGTAGCCCAGGTGAGAACTCCACAGGGAACCCTCAGGGTCTTCCCTGTTGAGACTCTTGTCCAACAAAGTAACAGGATTTATCTGATGAGATGTCAGGAGGCATAGACAAGCTTACTCATGAACTCCCTTTAGGGAGAACACTGGATTCCTTTGGAAGAATTACTTTGAAAAGTCTCTTAGAATAGACAAAGAGAACTCATGCTCAACTTCCAAAATGTAGTGGTGGAACCAGCAAGCAAAAATGAAGAAGAAAAGCTGGGAGGAAATCCCCGGGGAGGAATGAGATGGCAGAAATGATGAAGCTTGAGAGAGTTGGGCCATCACCAGCTCCATCAGAGACGTCACCCCAGAGTCCCAGATCAAGTTGGCTAAGCTCACCAGAGCTGGGGTGGGTTACATTTCCTGCAGAAATCAGTGAAGGGGCTTCAAGGAGGTTTTCTCAAGAATCTGTGGAAATTGTAGGAAGGGTTTTGTTCTATAAGTCACAGAATCAGAGACTCAGGCCAAATTTAATTATTTTTCAGAGGACTGTAATATCTATATTGACATTATAAAAATATATACGTACATGTGTTGGGTATATTTACTATTTATTTCTACTTGCAGATATCTTGAGGAGGCTTATAGAAAAATATGAAAATTATCAGATGAAGAAATCAGGGAAGAGAGAAAAATTAAGGAAGTAAACATTCGTAAGGTTGGCATACAGAAATGGAAAGGAACATAGATAATTTCAGATTGTGTAGACTGCATATTGGTGTAAAGCTTCCTGTAGCCAAGGCAGAGAGCAGGCAATAAGCAGCTAAAACCATTTATGATGTCTCTAAGAGGCATATTATACCTAAAGGGCCAGTGACCTCAATTATTTTCTGCTTCCCCAAAGTATTTAATGAGGTTAGTCAATTTTGGTAGCAAAGGTGACTATTTAAAACTGAGATATGTATGTTAAACTTTTAGCAACGCTTCTAAACTTTAAATAAAATTCCCAGATGTAGTCTTTAATCCCAGAAGAGACTTAAGACATGAACATCTCAGAGAGGAGCCTTCCCTCTTGGATTAATTCACTAAGTGTTTATCTACGTCTGCTGGGTACCAGGCCTTGTGCCTGAGATAGTGTAGACTGTGTCATTGTCTTTCCTGACATAAATCCAGGCCTTTCATGATGGACTAGAGATGACTTAGTTTATTTTTGCCCTATTTATTTATTCCATAAACATCTACCTTGTCTGCTATGTGCCGGGCATTGCTCTTGTTGCTGGAGGTACAGAGAATAAGTGCGCTACCTTCCTGAACTCAGAGTAGGGGGCAGGCTAGTGCACTGAGATGGCAACAGTGAGGAGTGGCCCGTGGGGGGGTTGGAGTGTCTGGGAGCTGTGAGCATGCTCCATCCGGGTGGGTGGCCATTGGCCACGGGGAGGGCTCCCTGTTGGGAAGACATGGGCTTACTCTGCTCAGAGCTTGCTCTTTGGTCCTTCCAGGTTGTTGTGCCAAACCCCTATTAACCTACATAGAGAAGGCACCAGGTTCAAGAGGCCAAAGAAGAGATTTAGAGTCAGTGCACGAGACATATTACAGGGGGCTTATATACAGGGGAGAAAGTCCAGCTGGGCAGAAGAACCATCTTACCTGCAGTCCAGTGGTGGCAGCCTGGACAAGGTATCCTTACCGCCTAGCAGCAGCAGGCTAAGCAGGAAACCTCCTGCAAACGGCGTGCACTTTATATTGCATTTTCACTTAACACCCTCCCCCTAAAAACCTCCACCTGGTAACCTTCATTTAACCCAAAGCTCAGGGCCTCTGTCCCCTGTACAGTCCATGTTCCCTGGGACAGGCTGGTCGCTCAGCTGTTTATCATAGATAAAGAATGAATGTGCAGGTTGGCCACTCCTGGATTTCCTAACTCGGAACACACATTCAAGTGCATCTGCCACACGGGGTTATTCTAAGCATACGCTTAAGTTATGGCTGTCAGGTGCATTTACTCTACACAGGTGCAGCTGTGAGGGGTAGACCCTGACCCTGTGTTGTGTGTACACTTTAAGCCATGCTGGGGCGTTGTCTCTGCTGTCCAGATGATTCTGGGCTTTTTCACTCAAACTTGCTCAGCAGATGTGGGCTCAGAGACTCCCACTTGGTGTGATTATAGAAGGAATAAGACTCAGCCCTAGGCAGGTGTGGTGGCTTACACTTGTGGTCCCAGGACTTTGGGAGGCTGAGGTAAAAAGAATGCTTGAGCTCGGGAATTCCAGAACGAGCAACATAATGAGACCTCATGTCTATAAAAAGTAAACAAAATTAGCCAGGTGTGGTGGCATGTGCCTGTGGTCCCAGCTACTTGGGAGGCTGAGGTGGGAGGATTGCGTGAGCTTGGGAGATTGAGGCTGCAGTGAGCCAAGATCACGTCACTGCACTCCAGCCTGGGCAACAAAGTGAGATCCTTTCTCAAAACAAAACAAACAAACAAAAAAAGACCCAGCCCCGGTGTCTGGCTTCCGAGACAAAGACATTACCAATGGACACTAACTCTCTAAAATGCGGTCACAGAGGTCCAGTTCAGGTGTGGTCGTGAGGGGTGAGGTCCTCCCTCTGCTGTCACTTCACCTCCCACGGCACCCACCCACACATTTTGCAAGCCTCGGACACCGACAGCCAAATAACAGCCCAAGTTTTCTTCTCTGAAAAAGATTAATTGAAAGATAAGGACCCAACATACGAAGACAACCATCCTTTCCTGCTCAAATATATATATATCTTTTGCTCTCCTTAGGCCTGAGTGACAACTGAGTCCCCCTCGGTCCATCCCTGGAACCATGATGATGGCAGCACTTACGTTACATTCGCTGCTTACTCTAGCTACGCCACATTGGCAAGCACCCTACATACTTCGCGGGATCTCATGATGTTCCTGTGAGACAGAGATTGTCAGTATCTCCATTACAAAGGAAAAACTGAGCAGAGGGAGGGGGTAGGCTGGGATTTGTGGTCCAGCTCCAGAGTCAGGATTCTTCACCATGACATGGTGCTGGCTCTCAAACAGCCAGGGATTGGAAGGGCCCTAGCTGCCAGCTAGTAGAAGACCTCTGGATGCATGGTTTTGGGGGGACCTTAGGTGGCTCAGTACTGACAGTGTCTGTCAGCTGTAGTAGTGTTGAAATGGCCTGTTCACCAAGATCGTTTAAGGTGTCCCTGGGGCCAACATGTAAGTGGTGAAATTCCTGTTGGTCGGGTTGGGGATTTTGCAGGAGGGTCTGCCAGAAGCACTTGCACCCCTAAGTACACAGGTATGTACACTTGTCAAAACTCATTGATCTGACCAGATGTAGTGGCTCACATTTGTAACCCCAGCACTTTGGGAGGCTGGGGTGAGTGGATCACTTGAGGTCAGGAGTTTGAGACCAGCCTGACCAACATAATGAAACCCCGTCTCTACAAAAAAATACAAAAATTAGCTGGGCGTGGAGGCATACACCTGTAATCCCAACTACTCAGGAGGCTGAGGCAGGAGAATCGCTTGAACCTGGGAGGCGGAGGTTGCAGTGAGCCAAGATCATGCCATTGCACTCCAGCCTGGGTGACAAAGCGAGACTCTGTCTCAAAACAACGACAACACCACAAAACAACTCACTGAACTATATGCTTTAAACAAGTGCATCTTATAATATGTCAATTATAACTCAATGAAGTTGATTTTAAAAGAGGAAAAAACATGCCCCAAACGTTAAACATCTGGAATCCCACACCCCACATTGCTCAGGTGCCCTCTGTCCCCCATTAGGCAAAGCTCTCTCTGACCCATGACCTCCCCTGATAATTCGCAGTTGGTGTGTGACAGCTGAGGGAGGCTTATGTAGGTGTTTAGTGATGGCCGTGGAGCCGGGAGTCCTTGGCCAGCTCTACTCCAATCTATTTTATTCCCTAAGGCTGCCTCCTGCTGCTGCCGCAGAGCTATCGCTGGAGTTGCAGGAGGGAGACAGCCAGCCAAGCAGATCCAAGACAGTAGGGCTTTTGGGACTGGAGCTGCAGCTTTATGGGAAGACCCCACTTTTCTGGAAGAACTTCTCTTACATCACCGGCCATCTGATACATGGAAAGATAACACTCGGGAGCTTCTCCTCAAACACTTAGACATTCAGTGATTATCTGAGGCCCAGTAACACCAGATTTTTCATGCGGCTAAGCATGAGCAAAGACCCCTGGCACCACTGTTTACCAGCGGCAAAATTGCAGGCATCTGTGTCTCAGTTTTCTTGTCTACAAAATGGGTACAATGAGGCCTGGCTCACAGAAGCTGTTTGGGGTTGATGACTCTCCAGGATACTCATATTTCTCACCTGGTTCCAGGTGCTCTCCTCTGAGATGTATCTTCAGTGATGCCACCTTCTCTGCCTCCTGTGCCCTGAAGACTTGCAGCCCGGATGGTCTGAATCACACTATGTGATAATGTTGCTTGGGTCTGTCACTGTGGTTGAGTCCAGTGTTTTTGTCAATCTGAGTATAAGCTCCTTGTGGGCAGCGACGGACTTTTATTTCCCCTAGTCCTCATGTCATTGCCTGGCTATATTTTTTCTGTAGCACTAAACCACCATTTAGAATGATCTTATTATGTATTGTTTTCTCACTTATCACCTGTCTCTCCAACTAGATTGTAACCTTTTGGTTATAAACCATTTACTGTCTTACCCCTGGAAACTACAGTGGTTGGTGGCAGAGACCCCATGGGCCCTGCCTAAGTGTTTGGGATGAATGAACACCTCCCTTATGCCTTACTATAGAAGGAATAAGACTCAGCCCCAGGCAGGAGAGGTGGTTCACGCTTGTAATCCCAGCACTTTGGGAGGCAGAGGTTCAGCATCTCCCCACTCCCAATGCAGATCTGAGTGGAATGTGCACTCGGCACATACTTTCTGGGCTGTTAGCTGGCTTATTGAATTACACACAGGGCCACCCCTGTCAACAGATGGTCACGGATGAGATTATGAAGGTCCCCAGGTGTCTGGCATGAATGGGACGTGGGGGACATGACTGACTTTATGGGCTCACTTGTGGTTGCTGATAGAAGTGATATCAACACAAATGGTTTCAGCTGCAAAGGACAGCACCATCTATCACCAGTGTCTGAAAACCGATTTTTATGAAAGAGAATTTTAATGGAAATGCCGGGTTTGTGAAATGGAAGGCAAAGATAAAGTTGAGGGGATGCTTTGAGGCCAACAGTTACTTTTATTTTATTTTATTTTAGATTTAGGAGGTGAATTCTAAAGGGAGCATTGACAGGTTTTATCCCTCTTCAATTTTCAAATGGCAGATGTCTTGCTTCCTCAGTAGGATTCTAGGTTAGGCCATCAATTTCCTCTCAAGAAGAAGCCCATTGTGTGGGAATAACCTTTGCCCTGATCTGTATGACAAGAACAGGTTTGCTGCAGGTTGTTAGGGATCAACATGACCAGCATCTCATTCTCCCTGTGCTACTTCTGCTCCCTCTGCCAAGAGTGGACTATCCTAGAGTCAGTGGGTCTGGCTCTGAGGAATCCCTGTCTTAGAGTGTGCAGGACTCCTACCATCTGCTCCTCAATGATGTCAGCTCACAGGCCTGAAACTCCATTGAAACTTGCCTAAACTCACAGAGCCTGTTAGTGGTGGGGTTGGAGTTTGCTGCCTGCTGGACTCTAGATCCTAGCAGGTAACCAGTATGTTATGTAGTCCTGCCTCTCAGAAGGGAAGAAAGCAGCCAGAGGTGAGAGCCCTTTCTTCGATGTGGGCCAGACCCTCTTAGCCTGGTGGGTCTCTTCCATAGCAGCTACCATTTATTTGCACATTGCCTCTAATAGAAACTATATGAAATCTGGTCGGGTGCAGTGGCTCACGCCAGTAATCCCAGCATTTTGGGTGGTCGAGGCAGGCCAATCACGTGAGGTCAGGAGTTAGAGATCAGTAGGGCCAACATGGTGAAACCGGGTCTCCACTAAAAATAAAAAAATTAGCTGGGTGTAGTGGTGGGTGCCTGTAGTCGCAGCTATTCAGGAGGCTGAGGCAGGAGAATCGCTTGAACCTGGGTGTCAGAGGTTGTGGTGAGCCTAGATCATGCCACTGCACTCCAGTCTGGGCAACAGAGTGAGGCTCTGTCTCAAAACAAAACAAAACAAAACAAAACAAAACAGAAACAAAAAACAAAACAAAACAAACCAAAAAACCCAAACCAACCAACCAAACAACCAAACAAACAAAATCTATATGAAATCTAGCAGATCCCCAAAAATCTCAGAATGTGGTTTCTGATCCCACTTGATCTCGGAGGCAGGGCAGCCACAAAAAGACAGGAACCTGCCGAACAGAACCTGGCACCCAAGGCAGAAGCTCTAGATGCCAGCAGAGGGTGGGAGCTCTGTAAGTTGCTGTGGTGATACTGGGCTTCCTAGAAGAGGCAGACTTAATGGATTTCAAAGGATGGGTGGTAGTTTGAGAAACTGAAAGTCGATAGCCTAAGGTAACTAGTTGGCCATGGTAGAGCCAGGGGGAGTTTAGCCTAACCACCATACGTGCTAGTAGACGGGCAAAAGTATGACAGAGGACTGTGAATTCACATTTGGGCCCTGATTCAGCTTCCTAGGTGACTCGGTCCCTCACCTCCATCTGGCCCCTGTGTTCTTCTTGGCATCCCAGGGCATCCAGCCTCGAACTGCCTGGACGGTGGGGTCTGCGGTGAGAACCACACACCCAATGATAAGAACCGTGTCTGCAGCTGGAGAGTCCCCGGCATAGACCAAGAAGTGAGGCTTGAGTTCTTATCTGCTTGAGTTTATTGAGCATTTATCTGCTGCTATCTGGATCCTATTTCTTTGACAGGAAGAAGCTCTCACCTTTGCAATGTGGTAACCACCCCAGGACAAAACCAGATGCAGCCAGGGAACAATGCCATCTGATTGCGATGGGACTTTCTCCAGCCCTCTCCAGCTGAACTTGCCATTGCTGCCAAGAGGCAGCTGTATGGGGGATCACATTCAGTTGTTTAAGATTCAAACAAAAACCCAGCTTTGTACCAAGGGGTTAGAGAACTTCCCATAAAAGTCAGCAAAAGAAAGAAGTAAAAACAGGAGGCAATGCCCTCTTTCACTATCAGTAAAGGGCCATGAGCCTGGCAGGTCATGGAATTGGAAAGCAGAGAATGTCAGGGATAGGCTCCATTGCCTTCATTTCTCATCCTTCCTCTTCTTTCAGCAATAAGGACATGTTTTTAAATGGTTTTGCTCTTGGATGCTTTTCTCTGTATCACTAAAAATGGCTTATGCTGAAAAGAAGACAAAAAACGTATTCATACACCATATGCTGAAAATTGCTGTTGCAAAAACCTGTGTATAGCTATTCACTGGAACTCCTGTGGTCCTGGGCCATAGTCATCTCTATAATTTCCCTCAGAAGAAACATGCTAGGAACTGTATTTAAGAGACGTTTAAGTGTTTTGTCTTTCTCTGGTGTCACTGATAATGAAATATAAAAATACTAACATGCTAGGCATTGTGAAAACCTGTCTAATCCCTGTAAAAACGTATGAGTGATTATTAACCCCATTTTACAAGAGATTGGGTAAAGTACCCAAGATCAGCCAGGTGGGGAATATCAGCTGACATTTAAACCTAGATTCTTTTGGCTTCAAAGGCCCTGAGGTTTTGCTCTGATGTTGCCTCTCGTCTTCAAGAGGAATGAACAATGCTTTTTAGCAAAGAATTCCCAATTTCTCTCCAACCTGGTGATTCCTAAGAACATGATATCAATAACATTAATTAATAAGTCACCAATCTCCTCCAGAAAATCCACTGATGGAAAATTATAACCTTGTAAGTGACACATTTTTATTTAATTACACAAACTCCGGAGATGGAATGTAATTTCATGCTACGTCTCCTTGGCTCACTTATTGCTTTATAGCAACTGTATCACAGAAAGTATTTAAAAGAGAAATTGCTCCAGGGGATATAAAAATCCTTAGATGTTTGCATCTAAATAAACTGGCAATGCCATTAAAGGATAGATAAAGGAATATTATTCAGCAGTTTGTAATTAAAATATCAATTCTTTCCGCATGACTAAAAGGCAAAAGGTATTAATTAGCGATTAATATAATCTGAGATTAGGCTAGGAAGATACTAAAGGAAAGCACTCAATCCAATATTGAGCCATATGTTGTTTTCCAATTAGAAGGTTTATATTTGAGGAAGAATTATAAAAAGGTAAGTTCATGTTTCTACTCAACTTAAAGCTACATATTTTTTTTTGGAACACTTTGGGGGCCCCGCTTCCTTCCTTCCTTCCTTCCTCCTTCCTTCCTCCTTCCTTCCTTCCTTCCTTCCTTCTCCTCCTTTCCTTTCCTTCCTGTCTTTCTCTGCTTTCTCTTCTCTCTCTCTTCTCTCTCTCTCTCTCTCTTTCTCTCTTTCTCTCTTTCTCTCTTTCTCTCTCTCTCTCTCTCTCTCTCTCTCTCTCTTTCTCTTTCGCATATCCATGAATTCTGGGAGCTTCCAGTATGAGCTGAAAAACATGACTATTTTGTTTTGGAACTGCCTGGTGATCAGGAAGCAATAGGATCCAAGCTTCACAGCCTGAGTACTTGTCATTATGACTGGTGAGCCGTCAGGTGGTGGGCCAGCCTCTCAAATCTCACTCCTGTATCTTCACCCATGAGGGACAGTTCTCTCACTTTGAAACAAAACATTGTATTCCACTATGAGATTCAGCTTAAAAGGCAAAATTTTCAGGGAGCGTAAGTGGCTGTATCAATGACATCTAGCAGGCCAGTTCCTGCAGCCGGATCTGGGTTTTTTGTTTTTGATTTTTTTTTCCAGGGGGACAGTGGGTTCAGGCAGGACACAATTTGGATACTTGATCTGCCACTCCACAGCTGGGTGCTCTGGACAAGCCTTGGACAGCTTCAATTTCCTCTTTGAAAAATCCGGAAAGGCATTCCTCCCTCCCTGCTGTCATATGGAGCAACATTTGAAGAGCACCTGAAGAGCACTTCAAATCCCATTGCTCATCAACTGCCGGTTTCCTTCCCTCTCCTGCAGACAGGCCAGCATCTTTGCCTGCAGTCTGTGCAGTGGCTCAGAGCCTCGTGCTGGTGTGATGCTCTGCCGTCATGTCTCGACGATTTGAACGAGGGTCTCTGCATTTTCATTTTGCACTCATCCCTGCAGATGATGTAGTGAATTCTGCCTGCAGACATCCTTCTCCCTCCTCACAATTCTGCCAGAGGCTGTTCTGTCCTTACCATCAATCTGTCCACTGAGAATTCTTTCCTTCTTTGGGGGCACCTGGCTGACCTCCTTTGCTGGCTATTCTTGGAAATAGTCATGTTCACATACAAACTCATACAAATGAAATCACCAATATAAATAATCGAACAGCCATAGAATGGGTATTCATTTAAGTCTGTAAAACAAGCTGTTTTCTTTTCCTGTTACAGCAGTTGTCCAAGGGGCTTGAATGGGTTTCTCTCATTCCCATTTGTTGTGTTGAAAAACGAATGCAGTGCTTGAGTAGAATGCACATGAAACAAACATTGAGTTGTTAGTATGTGAAATAATTTGATACCTTGCAGATTATGGAGTGCATTTGCAAACTCTTAATGTTCTAGAAAGAAGCTTACATAATCAGAAAGGGAAAAAGCGAAAAACATTGTGAAAGTAAAGCAGAGTGGCATTGCTGAGCTGGGGGCATTGCTGAGCTTGGAGTGTGTTGGGACAATTGGGAATACATGGTGTTTTCGGTGACCTAAAGTGTTGCTCATGTTCCTGAGCGAGCTGGGACAGGTTGTCTTAGAAGTTGTCCAAGAGGACCCCAATGGAGAAGGCTCTTCTGCAGAAAGAAGCCGGAGGTGACTGTGGGTGTTTAGGGGCCAAGGAAGGGCTTTTTTTCCCAATCAAGAGAAAGTCAGGTACCACATTCCTTCTAGGGACAGGCAACTTTGAAAAATTTATGCATGATTCCAATGAAAGAGTTGGCTGTAAATCTCTGCTAAACCCAGAGAACTCTGATGCTAAGCCATCCAGAAAGGATGCATCAAACGTGAACTTTTCTGCCCTTCATGTCTTCTTCCTTCCTTGAGCTCCAACACTGGGGTAGTCGGAAACTTAATTAGCAAGGCATATGGAGTCACAAAAGGGGAAGATGGAGAATGAGGGAAGCCCATCCAAAACATCTTCCTATCTCACCTCTGCCACTGGCTTCTTTTGTGGCTTCTTTGGTAAAGTAAAGGGAGGATGGCTAAGTTTCTCAGGATGGCCAACTTCTTTGCCATGAGGCTCAGCTGGGTTCTGGCCACTGGAGCAATCAGTTTTCATGGCAGGGGCTGTAATTTCTGCCTCTTTCTATTGAGTCCAGATTTAACTGGCAGGACCAAATGGATGGAGCTCCTCTGCCCATCACACCAGGCAACATGCCACCCCTGCAGGTGGGCACCATTGGGGCATGTGCCAGGGAAGCAGAGGTCTGAGGATTAGGTCCAGACACCTGTCACCAAGCATCAGCACAGCCCCTAGGGCTGAGCCCCTCCCATGTGATGGCAGGGAAGGCAATGGCCATGAGGCATTACCATTTCCCATTACATCCTCCACAGGCAGCTGCTGCTTCTGGCTGCTGGTGACAATTTTTGGTTGGATTTGTCTCTAGATTCTTTGCTTATTGAAAAAAGTCAGACATTAGCCCCTCCTCTTGGAGTGAAGGCTGCCAGGGCCAAACACTAGCAAGTCATTTGCTGTACCCTTTATGGCTGAAGAATCTAGGTCTGTTTTTGCATTATCCAGACATCCATTTTCATCTACTCACCAGTAAGAAGTCTTACCCTCCCCAAGCTGTTGTCAGGCTGGTTCTCAGACACACATTCTGAAATGAGTTATATCATGATTAATGAATGAGGTGAGCTCAGCTTGGGCCAATGTAGGTATTTTCCTCCACAGCAGGACCTCTGTTTCCTAGACATGTGCAAAGCACTGAATGTTTGTGTACCCCACCCTCCCCAATTCGTATAATGAAACCTAATCCCCAAGGTGATGGTGTTAGAGGGTGGGGGGCCTTGGGAGATGATTAGGTCATGTGGGTGGAGCCCTTGTGAATGGGATTAGTGATGGTCTTTGTTTATTTTAGGCTGCTGTAATAGAATATTAGAGATTGGTTAATTTGTAAAGAAAATACATTTGGCTCATGGCTCTAAAGGCTGGAAAGTCCAAGAGCATGGCACTAGTATCTGGCAAGTGCCTTCATGCTGTGTCATCCCATGATGAAAGGCAGAGGGGCAAAGACCATGAGAACAAGAGAGCGAAGGAGCCAAAATCATTCTTCTTTTTTTTTTTTTTTTGAAGGAGTTTCTCTCTTGTTGCCCAGGCTGGAGTGCAATGGTGCGATCTTGGCTTGCCGCAACCTCCACTTCCCAGATTCAAGTGATTCTCCTGCTTCAGCCTCCCAGGTAGTTGGGTTTACAGCACACACCACCATGCATGGCTAATTTTGTAGTTTTAGTAGAGATGGGGTTTCTCCATGTTGATCAGGCTGGTCTCGAGTGCCCAACCTCGGGTGATCTGCCCACCTTGGCCTCCCAAAATACTGGAATTACAGGTGTGAGCCTCTGAACCTGGCCTAAAATCATTCTTTTGTCAATCACCCACTCCTGTGATATAACTAATCCACTCCAGGGATAAACCACTTCTGTAATGATGGTATTAGTCTGTTGGTAAGGACAGAACCCTCATGACCTAATCATCTCATAAAGGTCCCACTTCTCAACACTGTTGCATTGGGGATTAAGTTTTCAACACGTTAACTTTGGAGGACGTATTCAGACCCCAGCAATTACCTTATAAAAGAGGCACCAGAGAGCTGTGTGCCATGTGAGGACACAGAGAGAAAATGGCCACCTGTGACTCAGGAAATAGGTCCTCACCAGATACCAAATCTGCCTGTGCTTTGATCTTGAACATCTCACCCTCCAGAACTGTGAGAAATAAATTTCTGTTGCTATAAGCCGTCTCATTTACAGTAGTGTGTTATAGGAGCCCAAGTGGACAAAACATGCACACATGCCTGCAGTTATTAATATATTGTCCTCAGTACTTTGCCAGCATCAGACCTAATTAATGTGTCCTGCCAAGAATAACTCTCACTGAGATACATTTTGTGTTAATGGTAGAGATGTTGTCACAGTGTTTTTCATTACTCGATGTTTGTACAAGATCTGGAAGAGGCATCCTTTTTGATCCAGAAATCTTAAACAAAACACCAAAACTTCCTTTATTTTATCCTCAAACAACTGCTAAGACTTTCTCTCATATGTAAAGTAAATCAAATGATTTATATGCTATTACTTCTTGTTTTGAGTGCCAGGAAGATCAGTGCCAAGTTTGCAGACTAACTTTTACATCTTATTTTATTTTATAAATTATTTTTATTTTAATAGTTTTGGAGGTATAGGTGGTTTTGGTTACATGGATAAGTTCTTTAGTGACGATTTCTGAGATTTTGGTGCACCCATCATCTGAGCAGTGTATGCTGTATCCAATATATAATGTTTTATCACTCCCACCCTTCCCCTTGCCACGTCCCCAAAGTCCATTATATCATTCTTATGCCTTTGCATCCTCATAGCTTAGCTCCCCCTTATAAGTGAGCACATACAATATTTGTTTTTCCATTCCTGAGTTAGAATTCATTTAGAATAATGGCCTCCAGCTCCATCCAAGTGGCTGCAAAAGACATCATTTTATTCTGTTTTATGGCTGAATAGTATTCCATTTTCTCTATATACCACATTTCCTCCCTTCCTTCCTTCCTTCCTTTTTTTTTTTTTTTTTTTTTTTATGAAGTCTCACTCTGTTGCCCAGGCTGGAGTGCAGTGGTGTGATCTCAGCTCACTTCAACCTCTGCCTCTTGGGTTTAAGCAATTCTCCTACCTCAGCCTCCTGAGTAGCTGGGACTACAGGAGTTTGCCACCATGCTTGGCTAATCTTTGTAATTTTGTAGAGATGAGGTTTTGCCATATTGGCCAGGTTGGTCTCAAACTCCTGACCTCAGGTAATCCACCTACCTTGATGCCCCGAAATGCTGAGATTACAGGTATGAGCCACCATGTTCAGCCTACCACATTTTCTTTGTTTAGTCCTTGGTTGATGGGCACTTAGAGTGATTCCATATATTTGCAATTGCAAATTGTGCTGCTATAAACATGTGCGTGCATGTGTCTTTTTAACATACTAACTTATTTTCATGTGGGTAGACACCCAGTGGTGGGATTGCTGGCCAATGATAGTTTTACTTTTAGTTCTTTAAGTAATCTCCATACTGTTACCTGTAGTGGTTGTACTAGTTTATATTCTCACCAGCAGTGTAAAAGTGTTCCCTTTTTGCCATACCCATGGCAACATCGATTATTTTTTCACTTTTTAATTATAGTCATTCTTGGAAGAGTAAGGTGGTATCCCATTGTGGTTTTAATTTTCATTTCCCTGATAATAAGTGACACTGAGCATTTTTTTTTATATGTTTGTTGGCTATTTGTATATATTCTTTTGAGAATTGTCTATTCATGTCCTTTGCCTACTTTGTGATGGGATTATTTGTTTTTTTTTCTTGCTTTGTTTGAGTTCCTTGTCGATTTTGGATATTAGTCCTTTGCGGGATGCATGACTTACAAATATTTCCTTCCACTGTATGGGTTGTCTGTTTACTCTGCTGATTATTTCTTTTGCCGTGCAGAAATTTTTAGTTTAATTAGGTCCCATTCATTTATTTTTGTTCTTGTTACATTTCCTTTTGGGGTGTTAGTCATGAATTATTTACCTAAGCCGACGTCTAAAAGAGTTTTTCCGATGTTATCTTCTAGAATTTTTACGGTTTTGGGTTAGATTTAAGTCTTTGATCCATCTTGAGTTGATTTTTGTTTTAGGTAAGAGATGAGGATCCAGTTTCATTCTTCTACACGCAGTTTGCCAGTTTTCCCGGCACCATTTATTGAACAGGGTGTCCTTTCCCCACTTTATGTTTTTGTTTGCTTTGTCAAACAAAAGTTGACAAATATTTCCGGGTTCTCTATTCTGTTCCATTGGTCTACATGCCTATTTTTCTACCAGTATCATGCTGTTTTGGTAACTATAGCCTTATAATATACTTAGAAGTTGGATAACGTGATGCCTCCAGATTTTTGCTTAGCCTTGCTTTAGCTATGCAGGCTCTTTTTTGGTTCCATATGAATTTTAAGATTGGTTTTTCTAGTTCTGTGAAGAATAATAATGGTATTTTGATAGGAATTGCACTGACTCTTTAGTTTGCTTTGGGAAGGATGGCCATTTTTGTAATATTGATGCTACCCATCCATGAGCATGGGATGTGTTTCCATTTGTTTGTGTCATCTGTGATTTATTTCATCAGTGTTTTGTAGTTTTTTTCTGTAGACATTTTTCACCTCTTCAGTTGAATATATTCCTAAGTATTTTATTTTTTGCAGCTGTTGTAAAGGGGATTGAGTTTTTGATTTGATTCTCTGCTTGGTCATTGTTAGTATATAGTAGTGCTACTGATTTGTGTACATTGATTTTTGTATCCTGAGACTTTACTGAATTTGTCAGATCTAGGAGCTTTTTGGGTGAATCTTTAAGGTTTTCTAGGTTTGTGATCATATCATAGGTGAAGAGCAGCAGTTTGACTTCCTCTTTTCCAATTTGGATGCCCTTTATTTCTCTCTGTTGTTTGACTGCTCTGACCAGGACTTCCAATACTTCCAATAAATAAAGGTGGTGATAATGGGCACTCTTGTCTTGTTCCAGTTCTCAGGGGGAATGCTTTCAACTTTTTCCCATTCAGTATGATGTTGGCTGTGGGTTTTGTTACTTTGGCTTTAATTGATAGATGGCCTTTATTACTTTGAGGTATGTTCCTTCTATACCAATTTGTTGAGGGTTTTTATCACAAAGAGATGCTAAATGTTGTCAGATGCTCTTCTGCATTTATTGAGTTTATTGATTTCTGTTTTTAATTCTGTTTTTGTGATGTGTCATATTTGTTGACTTGTGTATGCTCACATCCCTGCTATGAAACCCACTTAATCATGATTAATCATAATGTATTCTTTTTGATACACCAGTTGAATTTGGGTAGCTAGTATTTTGTTGAGGATTTTTGCATATCTGTTCATTAGGGATATTGGTCTGTAGTGTTCCTTTTTGTGAAGTTCTTTCCCGGTTTTGGTATTAGGGTGATAATGGCTTAATAGAATGATTTAGGGAGGATTTTGTCTTTCCCTATCTTTCTCTATCCTTTTCTCTATCTTTCTTTATCTTAGAATAGTTTCAGTAGGATTGGTATCAATTCTTCTTTGAACATCTGATAGAATTCAGCTGTAAATCCGTCTGGTCCTGGCCACTTTTTTTTGTTGACTTTTTTTATTTATTATTATTACTGATTCACTTTTGCTGCTTATTAATGGTCTGTTCAGGGTTTTTATTTCTTCTTGATTTAATCTAGGAGGGCTGTATATTTCCAGTAATTTATTCATCTCCTCTGGATTTTATAGTTTATGCATGTAAAGCTGTTTATAGTAATCGTGAATGATCTTTTGTATTTCTGTGGCATTGGTTTCAGTATCTCCAGTTTCATTTATATTTGAGCTTATTTGGATCTTCTCTCTTCTTTCCTTGGTTAATTTTGCTCATGATCTATCAATTTTGCTTATCTTTTCAAAGAACTAGTTTTTTGTTTCACTTATATTTTGTATTGCTTTTTTGTTTGTTTCAATTTTATTTAATTCTGCTCTGATCTTTGTGATTTCTTTTTTTTCTTCTGGGTTTGGGTTTGGGTTTGGTTTATTCTTGCTCCTCTAGTTCTCTGAGGCATTACATTAGGTTGTCTATTTGTGCTCTTTCAGATTTTTTAATGTAGACATTTAATGCTATGAATTTTCCTCTTAGCACTGCATTTGCTGTATCCCACAGGTTTTGATAAGTTGTGTCAGTATTATCATTCATTTTGAAGAATTTTACAATTTCCATCCTGATTTCATTGTTAACCCAAAAACCATTCAAGAGAAGACTATTTAATTTCTATGTATTTGTATAGTTTTGAGGGTTCCTTTTGGAATTGATTTTTAGTTTTATTCCACTGTGGTCTAAGAAGATACTTGCTATGATTTTGATTTTTTAAAATTTATTGAGACTTGTTTTATGGTCTGTCATATGGTCTGTCTTGGAGAATGTTCCATGTGCTGATGAGAAGAATGGGTATTCTGCATTTTTTTGGGAAAGAATATTCAGTAAATATCTGTTAAGTCCATTTATTCTAGGGTATAGTTTAAGTCCTTTTTTTGTTGATTTCCTGTCTCAATGATCTGTCTAGTGCTGTCAGTGGAGTACCGGAATCCCCCACTATTACTGTGTTGCTGTCTATCTCATTTCTTAGGTCTAGTAGTAATTGCTTTATGTTTGGCAGCTCCAGGGCTAGGTGCATACAAATATAAGATTGTAATATCTTCCTGTTAGACTAATTCTTTTATCATTATCTAAAGTCTTTCTTTGTCTTTTTTTTTTTTTTAAACTGCTGTTGCTTTAGTGTCTGTTTTGTCTGATATAAGAGTAGCTACTCCTGCTCGCTTTTGGTTTCCATTTGTGTGGAATATCTTTTTCCACACCTTTACCTAAAGTTTACATGAGTCCTTAGATGCTAGGCGAGTCTCATGAAGACAGTAAATTTTAATTTTTAATCCATTCTGCCATTCTGCATCTTTTAAGTGGAACACTTAGGCCATTTACATTTAATGTTAGTATAGAGGTGTAAGATACTGCTCTATTCATCAGGTTAGTTGTTGTCTAGATACTTTTTTTAATTGTGTTATTGTTTTATAGGCCTTGTGAGAATGATGCTT
Organism: Rhinopithecus bieti; assembly: GCF_001698545.2. Classification (NCBI taxonomy): domain Eukaryota; kingdom Metazoa; phylum Chordata; class Mammalia; order Primates; family Cercopithecidae; genus Rhinopithecus; species Rhinopithecus bieti. Next base: position 3,221,019 of record NW_016810434.1, read on the forward strand.
GAAGGAGGTTCTATTTTGGTGTATATCAAGTTTTTGTTTCAAGAGTTAGAATTCCTTTTAGCATCTCTTGTAGTTTCAATTTGGTAGAGGCAAATTCTCTCAGCATTTATTTGTCTGAAAAAGACTTTATCGTTCCTTCATTTATGAAGCTTAGTTTTGCTAGATACAAAATTCTTGGCTGACAATTCCTTTGTTTAAAGAGACTAAAGATAGGACCCCAATCTCTTCTGGCTTTTAAGGTTTCTGCTGAGAATCTGCGGTTAATCTGATAGGTTTTCCATTACAGGTTACTTGATGCTTTTTTCTCACAGCTTTTTTTTTTTTTTTTTTTTTTTCCCCAGAGTCTTGCTCTGTTTGCCCAGTCTGGAGTGCAGTGGCATGATCTCAGCTCACTGCAACCTCTGCCTCCTGCGTTCAGGCAATTCTTCTGCCTTAGCCTCCTGAGTCACTGGGACTATAGGCAAGCACCACTACACCTGGCTAATATTTGTATTTTTAATAGAGAGAGGGTTTCACCATACTGGCCAGGTTGGTCTTGAACTCCTGACCTCCTGATCTGCCCGCTTCGGCCTCCCAAAGTGCTGATTACAGGCGTGAGCCACCACACCTGGCCTCACAGCTCTTAAGATTCTTTCCTTCATCTTTACTTTAGATAACCTGATGGCTATGTGCCTTGATGATAATCTTTTTGTGATATATTTCCCAGGAGTTCTCTGAACTTCTTGTACTTGGATGTCTATAACTCCAGCGAGGGCAGGGAAGTTTTCCTTGATTATTCCCTCAAATAAGGTCTCCAAACTTTTAGACTTCTCTTCTCCCACAAGAACACCAATTATTTATAGGTTTGGCCATTTTACATAATCCCATATTTCTTAGAAACTTTGTTCATTCTTTTAAAATTCTTCTTTCTTTTTCTTTGTCTGATTGAGTTAATTCAAAAGCCTTGTTGATGAGCTCTGAAATTCTTTCTTCTTCTTGCTCTAGTCATTGTTGAAACTTTCCACTGTGTTTTGTATTTTCCTAAGTGTGTCTTTCATTTTCAGAATTTGTTTTTCTCTTTATGATTTCTATTTCTCTAGAAAAGTATTTATTCCTATCCTGAATTACGTTTTAAATTACTTTGAGTTGTCTTTCATCTTTCTCTGGTATCTCCTTGAGTAGCTTAATAATCAGTCTTCTGAATTCTTTTTCTAGCATTTCAGAGATTTCTTCTTGGCTTGGATCCATTGCTGGGGAGCTAGTAGTCTTTTGGGAGTGTTGTAGAACTTTGTTTTGTCATATTACCAGAATTGTTTTTCTGTTCTTTCTTATTTGGGTAGACTATTTCTTAAAATTGTTCATGAATTTGTTTTTGATTGGAGCGTTTTTAAAAATTTCTTTTTTTTCCTCTTAAGATTCAGACTTTAATGTTTGTAATTTATTTTAGCCTAGTTTGATTCTTGCTGTTTGTCGGGGTGAAGATTCTGAATGACTTCCTTCGTTATAGAGAGTCTTTGTGTCCTAGCTTTCCCGGATGCTGGTTGTAGTAGCTATGTACTTGGTGTGTGGGCAAGTTACTGTATTCTATGGGGTTGGAATGGCAGGGATCTCTTGAAGCTTATCTTGTTCTCTTGTGGTATATGCTTTATTTATTTATTTAATTTTTACCCAGTATTTAATTTACTGAGTTGATAATTCAGGCTTCATGCCAATAGGGGAAGTATCCTTGGGTAGGAACCAGTTGTAGCTAAGACAGGTGGGTAAAAGTAATACCCAATGATGGTCAGAGGTCCAAGCCTTGATGAAGGTGGTTGGGGGATCTCTTAATTAGATGTGCTAAGGTTTTATCAGGGTGAAGAGTGGTAACTACCCCAGCTCCCCTGCCAGACCAGCAGGAAAGCTAACCAACTCACAGCCTTCACCTGTCCCAGTATTCTGGCTATTCAGATCAGACAGGCACCTCTTTTCATCTGTATGATGTCCCAAGTAGGGAGGAATTGTGACTTGCAGATGTTGATGTCCCAAGTAGGGAGGAATTGTGACTTGCAGATGTTGATGTCCCAAGTAGGGAGGAATTGTGACTTGCAGATGTTGATGTCCCAAGTAGGGAGGAATTGGCTGACTTGCACGGATGTTGCTGCCAAGTTAGGAGGAATTTTGTGACTTATGTTGATGTCCCAAGTAGGGAGGAATTGTGACTTGCAGATGTTGATGTCCCAAGTAGGGAGGAATTGTGACTTGCAGACTAATTTGAAACAACTTTCTTTGCTCATCCGTAAGAAGCAACTCCTTATTCATTCAAGTTTTGTCATGAGATTGCAGCATTTCAGTCATATTTTCAGGTTCCATTTCTAATTCTAGCTCTCTACTATTTCCACCACATCTGTAGTTACTTTCTCCACTGAAGTCTTGAACCCCTCAAAGTCACCATAGAATTGGAATCAACTTCTTTCAAACTCCTGTATTTTTTTTTTAACTTTTAATTTCAAGGGTACATGTGCATGATTTGCATTTTTGCTACATAGGTAAAAGTGTGTCTTGGGTGTTTGTTCTACAGGTTATTTCGTCACCCAGGTATTAAGCCTAATATCAGTTAGTTATTTTTCCTGATCCTCTCCCTTCTGCTACCCTACACCCTCCACTAGTCCCCAGTGTGCATCCTTCCCCTCTATGTGTTCATGTGTTCTTGCCATTCAGCTCCCACTTATAAGTGAGAACATGTGGCATCTGGTTTTCCGTTCCTGTGTTAGTTTGTTAAGGATAATGGCCTCCAGCTCCATCTATGTCCCTGTGAAAAATATGAACTCATTCTTTTCTATGGCTGCATAGTATTTGACAGTGTATACGTACCACATTTTCTTTATCCAGTCTATCACTGATGGACGTTCAGATTGATTCCATGTCTTTGCTATTCTGAATAGTGCTGCAATGAACATATGCGTGCATGTGTCTTTATAGCAGAATGATTTATATTCCTTTGGGTACATACCCAGTAATGGGATTGCTGGCTTGAGTGGTAGTTCTGTCTTTAGGTCTTTGAGGAGGAATTGTCATACCGTCTTCCACAATGGTTGAACTAATTTACACTCCGACCAGCAGTGAAAGAGTGTTCCTTTTTCTCCCCAACCTCACTAGCATCTGTTATTTCTTGTCATTTTAATAATAGCTATTCTGACTGGTGTGAGATGGTATCTCATTGTGGTTTTGATTTACATTTCTCTAATGGTCAGTGATATTGAACTTTTTTTCATATGATTGTTGGCCACATGTATATCTTCTTTTGAGAAGTGTCTGTTCACGTCCTTTATTCACTTTTTAATGAGGTTGTTTGTTTTTTTCTTGTAAATTTGTTTAAGTTCCTTATAGATGCTGGATACTAGACCTTTGCCAGATGCATAGTTTGCAAAAACTTTCTCCCATTCTGTAGCTTGTGTATTTACTCTGATAATAGTTTCTTCTGCTGTGCAGAAGCTCTTTAGTTTAATTAGGTCTCATTTGTTAATATTTCTTTGGTTGCAATTACTTTTGGCATCTTCATTATGAAATCTTTGCCTGTGCCTATGTCCTGAATGGTATTTCCTAGGTTTTCTTCTAGGATTTTTATAGTTAAACTCCTGGTAATGTTAATACTCTTCCCTCCTCCCATAAATCATAAAGATTCTTAATGGTATCTAGCATGGTGAATTCTCTCCAGAGGTTTTAAATCTGCTTTGCCCATATCCATCAGAGGATTCACTATCTATGGCAACTATAGCCTAACTAAATGTATTTCTTAAATAGCAAGACTTGAAAGTTGAAATTACTCCTTGATACATGGATGTTGTGTTAGCAGCTATGAAAACAATATTAATTTTCTTGTACATCTTCATCAGAGCTCTTGGGTGAACAGGTGCCTTGTTAATTAGCAGTAACATTTTAACAATTTTTTTTTCTGAGAAGTAGGTTTCCTCTAATAGTGGGCTTACAATATTCAGTATACCATGCTGTAAACAGATGCTCTGTCATCCAGGCTTTGTTGTTCCATTTATAGAGTGCATGCAGAGTAGGTTTAGCATAACTTTGAAGGACCCTAGGATTTTCGAAATGGCCAATGAGCACTGGCTTCTACTTGAAATCACCAGCTGTAGTAGCCCCTAACAAGAGAGTCAGCCTGTTCTTTGAAGCTTTGGAACCAAACTTTGACTTTTCTTTAGCTATGAAAGTCTCAGTTGGTATCTTCTTTCAATGTAAGTAAGGCTGCTTTGGCTGTAATGAAAATCTGTTATTAGTTGAGACACCTTCATCAATGATCTCAGCTACATTTTCTGGATAATGTGCTGCAGCTTCTATATCATCACTTGTTGCTTCACCTTGCACTTTTATGTTATGGAGGTGGCTTCTTTCCTTAAACCTCATGACTCAATCTCTGTTAGCTTCCAACCTTTCTTCTGCAGCTTCCTCATCTCTCTCAGGCTTCAATACATTGAAGAGAGCTGGGGCCTTGATGTGGATTAGGCTTTGGCTTAAAACAATGTTGTGGCTGGGCCGGGCGCAGTGGCTCATGACTGTAATCCCAGCACTTTGGGAGGCTGAGGTGGGTGGATCATGAGGTCAGGAGATCGAGACCTTCCTGGCTAACATGATGAAACCCTGTCTCTACTAAAAATAAAAAAAAATTAGCCACGCGTGGTGGTGGGCGCCTGTAGTCCCAGCTATTCAGGAGGTTGAGGCAGGAGAATGGCGTGAACCCGGGAGGTGGAGCTTGCTGGGTGACAGAGCAAGAGTCCATCTCAAAAAAATAAATAAATAATAAATAAATAAAGGAGAATGTTGTGGCTGGTTCAATCTTCTATTCAGACCACTAAAACTTTCTCCATATCATCAAGAAGGCTGTTTCACTTTCTTATTATGTGTATGTTTACTGGAGTATCACTTTTAATTTCCTTCAAGAGGTTTTTACAACCTTGATAGCTGTCTGGTGCAAGAGGCCTAGCTATTGGCCAACCTTGGCTTTCTACATGCCTTCCTCACTAAGCTTAATCATTTCTAGCTTTTGATTTAAAGTGAGAGATCTGTGATTCTTCCTTTCACTTGAATGCTAAATGCCATTGTAGGGTTATTAATTGGCCTAATTTGAATACTGTTGTGTCTTGCAAAAAGGGGAGGCCTCAGGAGGGGAGAAAGATGGGGGAACGGCTGGTTCGTGCAGTCAGAATACACATACAACATTGATCGATGAAGTTCGCCATCTTATATGGGTGTGATTGGTGGTGTCCCTAAAACAATTACAACAGTAACATCAAAGGCCACTAATCACAGATTACTATTACAGATGTAATAGTAATGAAAAAGTTAGAAATATTGTGGAAGTCACCAAAAGGTGACGCAGAGACACAAAGCAACCACATTCTGTTGGAAAAATGGCACTGATAGACTTGCTTGAGGCAGGATTTCCACAAATTTTCAATTGGTTAAAAAAATGCCATATCTGTGAAGCACGATAAAGCAAAGTGCAATAAAGCGAGCTGTGCTTGTATATTTGAGAGGTGTGGGGAGGGGATTCCCAGTGCTTTTCTAATTATATAACATAAGAAGGTAATAAAGAGCTGTTTGAGACGTGAAAATTGGAAGGATACTCAGTCATATTTTTTTCCAGGAAAAATATATTCAAGCTTTTATATATCCTAATAGGATTGATAAGCAAACTATACTTTTTCATGTGAAATTGACTAAAGAGAACTTTTTTTACTAATCCTTTCACATGTCATTGGAAATAGACTTAAATATTTAGGAAATTTGACAAAGGTAGTGCTTTTAGGGACAATGCCTTAGTAAATTGGAGGACTGGGGGGGAAGTTCTTCTAGGAAGTGCACAGACAGACTTCAAATCACGGTGAGTTTGCTGCAGTGACACCAATGGATTAATTGAAGAATTTTCACGACCATATCTGAAGCAAGAATCATATATCAATCTCATATTTAAAGAATGGACTGCTCTTCTATTTTACAAAATGATTTTCCATTTTGGGGTTGAAGTGTATATTGGTAAAAGCAAAATTTAGAGCTCCCTGAACTGCTAGAAAATGACCAGAGTTTCATAAAACTCATAAATGGCATGGGCTTGCTGCCGCACCTCCAGGAGGAAGGGAGCACATATTGATTAGTTCTCTTTCAGGCATCTGCTGTAAATTTGAAACAAGCCAGCTCCTAACAGGGTTATTGATACTGTGATGGTTTTTATTTTTTTCCCCCCACTTTAGATGATGCTCTCTGTTATGTGAGTGCCCAAAGAAAACGAGACAAGAGAGAGATAGAAAAAGGGAAGTGGCAGTAGGAAATGCCCACCACATTTAAGATACACAGATCAGCGCAGTGTGATGGAGGAAGCACAGACTTGGGCAACAGGCAGTCTGGGGTTCAAATCTTGCTGTGCCCCAGCTCACCTGTGCAGCTGCCCATCATCACTCCTGTGCTTCCTCAGCAAAGCAAAGGGACCAGAACACCTCCATCCAGACTTGGCCTCCCTGGATCCCAGCCTGACAGAGTGGTCTTTCTGATACACCAGGAATGACAGGAAACAGGGGGTTCTTCTCGTGGACTTGGTAAGACTCAATGTAGTCACTTGGGACACCAGAATAGAATGAATCATTGAATTACACGTTGAGAAAAACCTGTTCCTTCCAAAACCCAGGCAGCATCCACTCTGGCTGAATAAAGCCATCAGATGGGTCAGTTCACTGTTTTAGCCAAGTGGATAATTCTCTCATCCTGAAAGAATGACCGCTTTGGGTTTATGTTCTAACTCACACAACATGCAGGGTTTATAAGTCAGAGCATTAATTAAAATTTTATTACTTGATATAAATCAATGTTTCTAAGTGCCTTCTATAAATGTAAGGCAATCTTTAAAAAAAGAGTCTCCGTAGCAGCCTAGAAGCTGCCATAACCTGGCTTTCAGAGGCATGTTGACCACCAATACGTTGAAATTGCCTTTTGAGGGAATTGGATGAGTCACATCCTGATATTTGACTGACAGGCTTTCTCCTGAGGAAAAGCTGCAGCAGTGAGAGCAAGGATGGATTAGTTGGGCTGAGTTTGTGAGTGTGCCTTTCTGGCGCTGAAATAGCTACATATTTCCAAGGGAATTAGCGATAAGAAATGGTGCAGTGGCTTGGCCAGCTCCAGTCTGGCGGCGTACCTCTCATGGGCTGTGCTGCTGTCTCTGCTCTCCCTTCGAGGGCAAGACTGCTGTCTCCTTCCTCGGTGATTCCTGGACCAATTCCTACATTTGATGCATGTGGTTCCCTGAGCTGGGAATAGCCTGCAGGGTTTGCCTGGTTGAAGTTTCCATATTCAGCTTCACTTGAGGCAACTCGGAAGTAAAGGCTATGCTTCTGTTGGCAAGGAGTATACTTTAATGTTTAGAATTTAAATATAGACATCTCAAGCCTCTATATTTATGAAAGTAAATGTTTCTGAGGCAGGGAAAGAATTGCAACTACATCATAAGAACCAAACCTGTGGTTCAGCAGCTGCATTCAGTTTCTCAGTATTTATTATAAAGCCTATGAGATTGATCGCCTCAACAATCAATCAGTGTTGGTTCTTAATGTGTATTCATCATACTTTTGCCTAAGGTCAAGACCTCATTGTCAGTCTCCCTTTGGAATCTTATGATAACTTAAAAAAAGATCAAGTCCCACTTGGCTCACAGGTCTTCAGGGATGTCATTGATCCTTGTATAGATCCCAGGTGGAATCTGGGATATCTCCTCAGCACAGTCTTCTCTCAATTTCAGGCCCTTTCTATCATCATCACAAATAGGGAGTCTGCCAGTTGGAGTCAGCCTGTTTGTGACTGTCACTTGGTCACATATATTCCCCTTTCCCATTATCTCCTAGTGAGCTCGTGGTATCTTGGTGCATTCACCCTGATGTCTTGCATTTGAGTATACCCATGCTATATCAGACAAGTAAACTGCATGACATAGATGACACATCACTTAAGTGAAAATCCAAATGTTTTAAGGCAAAGGGACTTGGCATCATATGTGGCTTCACTGAATGCTAAGAATTTGTAGCGCGAATGTGTGTAAACTTGCTTAGTCCTGGAGCAAATCTGACTCCACATTGTTGGCTCTGATCTAGGTCTCCCAGGTCTCATGGAGCCCTGCTCAGCATTATTGTCTTATTGTGGTTCTGTTGTTGGTGGGTTCTCACAAGATCACCTCCCTGGGAGTAACTGGCATACATCACTGCTGGGCATCAATGTCTGCTCTTCCTTCCCTTGTGGGCACATGGACATCACACTGCCCTACCCTCTGCAGTTAGACTGTGCCTGTGAAATGAGGGTAGCCATGATGTGTGCTGGTCTCGGTTGAGGCAGTGACAAACCTACATGTGATTCTCTTAGTTTCTCTCTTCCCTGCTGCAGTGAGCTTGGAAGACTCCTGCAGATGTGCGGATCCACCAAAGCACCCTGGATCGCCAAAGTCCCAGGGAGCCACCCAGCTCCACACAGGAGTGAGCAAGAAATAGAATTCTGTCTTATTAAACTATTGAGATTGTGGGGTTATTTGTTACTATAGTGTATGCTTGTCTTATCCTGATAACTGTGATAAAAAGTGCATTGGTATGATGTTGTATGTGTGTGTGGGTGTGTGCACATAGCTGTGAGTGAGTCTTCAAAGGGACACGCAAGAGTGAGCCCTCAAAGAACATTCCATGGTTAAATGAAGATGGTGACCTATGAAAGGCAGGGCTTGGTTTTCCAGCAAGACTCAAGGAAACCCATCACTGAGAAGTGGATGCCATAGGACAGAAATCCAAAGTAGTAGGAGAGTCATACAGGAACATTCAAAGCAGAAAAGTGTGTAACATATATGGAATTACAGATTGGTCTATGATATTTGGCTTGTAAGAAATGGAACAATTCATCATGTTTCAAAAGCACATCAAACCCAATTTAAGCAACCACTTGGCAAGGATGATTCTAAGGGTAGATGCTCACACCCCCGTGGGCCTTATTATTTTAGTGCATGATTTTAAAATGCCAGGGCCATTGCCTGAGGGTTATCTTGGGTGACCAGAGCCAGCTCTGCCCAATGGAAATGTCAGAACTAACACACCCTTCTCAGGTGTTGGTGTCTCTCAGTCAGTGAGCAAAGGGAGTAAATGCATGGATGGACTGGCTTCCTGTGCCGTGCGCTGTGGGCTTACTGTGTCCCAGAGCTCCTGTGCAGGTCTAAGCTCTGGTCACCCACACTGGCACCCTGTTTGATAACACACTCTTTATTGGTCTTCTTTTCTGACTTTTCTGCTTCTCCACTCCCCTGCTGAGGTTTCTTGGGGTCACTTTACAAAAAAATCTGCACGCTCAAATGCTTATCTCAGGCTTTGCTTCTCAGGAAACCCAAACTATGACAATTTTTTTTGGAGAAGGACTGTCCACATCAGCGGATGTAAAAGGAAACCAGGAAAATGAATTTTGCATTCTTGCATTGAAAAAGAGTGACGATCACATACATATTGGCTAATATTTGCCCATATTAGCATTGTGCTCCATAATTTGTAAAAGTCTTTCAAATGGAATCAAAATGACCAACTTGTGAAGCAGATTTTACCTCAGTTTTACAGAAGAACTATTGGAACTTCCAAGAAGTTTTGTGACTTTGCTGAAAGAGAGAATTTGCAGCCTGTGGAGTTCTGGTTCTGGGTGAAATGGAGATCATGAGGAACGGGAAACAAAAGGGGAGTCCTTTGGAGGTTGTGTTGCAGGTCGTGCCTCTGCCCGTGCCTTCCCATTCCAGAGAGTTCAGCTGATCATCTCCATTCAGCAGCAGGGCCTATGTTTTGGTGAGAGTTGGTTTGGCACAAAATAGGCACACTTTGTGTCCCATTCTGTGCAACTCAATTCATGAGGTTCTAAAGGTCCTTCCCACAGACGACCTCACTTCAAGCCTACCCAGTATGTTTGTCCTTAATTTTACACAGATCTTTGTACTCTTGGGTCCTGGATTTTAAATTGGAATGTATGATTTCCATACTAGTTTGTTAGGGCTGCCATAACCCAGGCCCATCGACTGGGTGCTTTAAAGAGCAGAAATTTATTTTTGCACAATTCTGGAGGCTAGAAGTTTAAGATCAAGGTGTTGGCAGGGTTGGTTGCTTTTGAGGCCTCTTTCCTTGGCTTGCAGATGGCCGTCTTCTCCCTGGGTCTTCCATGATCTTATGTGCTTGTCTGTGTCCCAATCTCTTCTCCTTATAAAGAAACCAGTTATATTGGATTAAGGCCCACTCATTTTATTTTGATAATCTCTATAAAGGCCCTAGCTCCCAATACAGTCACATTCTGAGGTTCTACAGGCTAATATGCCAAAAAAGGAATTATAAAGGGATACATTTCAGCCCATAACAGTCTTTATAAATGAGGGCCCTGGAAATTTCATTCCAAAAGGAAGTCTGACCTCACCTCTTCTACCAGCATCGTTGGGTTAGAAGTTCTTTGGCAGCATATCTCCAGTAACTCTTTAAATTTTTTTTTCATGTGTAATAGTGTTAATTATGCACCTACTATGGGTTAGGCCCTATGAATGGAAGATGAAACATGCTTGAATAAGGGTCAAGATGTAGTGGGAGAGGGTGAGGCTGTGTGTCCTGTGCTAAGAGTTATGCTAGAGCTCGAGCAAGGACAAAGGCATTCCCTTTTCCCCTCTCTCCAGGAGGTCTGTCTGATGTCCTATTTACAGCATTCCTGTAGTTGTTTCTGGGTGCTAAACTGCCCGTATCCCTGCCTGCCAAACAGGATGTTTCAGCCCCTCTCCACCAGTGAGCTAGGTCAGCAGAACTGAGGATCCTCAGCTGACAAGAGAAGTTAAAGTTGGAGAAACTGCTCCCAGGGAGCTCTAGGCAAGACCTGAGGCTGGCAGCTTAATGGGGCTGAAATAAGGATTGGGCAGCAGGGCTGGCCAACCTTAGCTTCCAGGGCCTGTGAAATGTTCACTGATGGATGGAAAGAGAGCTACACTTTCGCTCTGAAATGGCACCTTGGGCATAAGCAAATATAGCAGAATCTCCTCCCAGGAGTCTGCAGCTTTGAATTCATTTTTGGGGTCAGCTTGGTTCAGATGATTGCCGGAGTTGAGTCCTTTATGAGTCAGGATCTGGTCAGGAACATGGGAATAATACTATATATTTCCTAAAGGGAATTTAATATGGGAAGTTGGACACACAGGTCTTAGGAGGCTGAATAAGAGCAAAAACAAAACACTAAGTAAGAACAAAGATGTGTTTGAAGAAAACACTGTCCAGCCCTAAGGCTGTGGAAACAAAGGGAGAGGTTAGGATTAACACAAGTTAGTAGCCCAGAGAAGGGTCCCTGCAGGGCCTGGTGCTCCCCAGCTGGAGCTGCTATCCAGGAGATGGAAGGCCCTGCAGAGCTGGGGCTGGTGCCTTGGCAGCTTAGCTCAGAGAAGAGTGTCAGGGAAGCTAGACCTCTGAGGAGACGGCACTGCCTGACTGCTACTGGTACCTTGAAGGAGTCAAAATAAAGTTGGTCTGTAAGTGCTAAAATACCCTGAAGACTGGAATCAACTATTGTTGCTTGAAATAAGGCCATTCCTGGGGACACTGTGGGGCCATTCCTAGGGGCAAGGAAAAGGGATAGAGCACGTCTCTGCTCCCCAGCTCCTGTCTGCCAGTCTCCCCCTAGTGGCCGCTCTGGGCAGAGTCCATCTGACAAAGGGAAAAGGAGGTCTGCTGAGTCAGAGTTCTAGGGCCACAAAGCAGAGGCAATTTGGAAGCAAGAGATTATCTTAGTCATCTTGGGCTGCTATAATGAGATATCAAACATCTGGGTCGCTTATAAACAACAGAAATATATTTCTTACAGTTCTGGAGGCTGGGATGTCCAAGGTCAAAGTACTGGTTGATTTGGCACCTGGTGAAGGCCTACTTCCTGGTTCACAGACGGCGCCTTCTTGCTGCATCTTCACGCGGTGGAAGGGGTAAAGCAACTCTCTGGGATCTTTTGCATAAAGGCACTAGTCCTATTTATAAGGGATGTACTCTTATGATCTAATTGACCTAATTAACTTCCAAAGATCTCATCTCCTAATGCCATTGTCTTGGTGATTAAGTTTCAGCATAAGAATTAGGAGGGGGCACAAACATTCAGATCATGCTGGAAATCATACCTTAGTAGCTGGTGCAGGTTGGACCAGTTCAGATCTGAGCTGAGCACCTTGAGTTATTCCTAGGAAGGGTAGAGTCTCTGTTGCTAATGGTCAAAGAACGTGGAGATCAGAATCTTGACTTGAAGGTGAGCTTATGAAATTCTCCTCTGGTGCAGTGTGAGGAATAAGGACTTGGAATCACATTGATGTGGATTCACCCACTGCTCACCGTGTGGGACTGTGCATGACATTCAGTGCCTCTGTGTTAGTCCATTCTCATATGATTATAAAGAAATATCTGGGCTGGGTGCAGTGGCTCACGCCTGTAATCCCAGCGCTTTAGGAGGCCAAAGTGGGCAGATCTCAAGGTCAGGAGTTTGAGACCAGCCTGGCCAACATGGTGAAACCCCACTTCTACTAAAAACACAAAAATCAGCTGGTTGTGGTGGTGGGTGCCTGTAAGCCCAGCTACTCGGGAGGCTGAGGCAGGAGAATCCTTTGAATTCGGGAGGTGGATGTTGCGGTGAGCTGAGATTGTGCCATTGAACTCCAGCGTGGGTGACAGGGCAATTTTCCATCTCAAAAAAAAAAAAAAAAAAAAAAAGAAATATTTGAGGCTGGGTAATTTATAAAGAAAAAAGGTTTAGTTGGCTCTTATTAAAGGTTCTGCAAGCTGTAAAAGCATGGCACCATCATCTACTCGGCTTCTGGTGAAGGCCTTAGGAAGCTTCCAATTATGGTGGAAGTGACAGGGAAGCTAACATGTCACATGGCGAGAGTGAGAGCAAGACAGAAAGAAGAGCGAGGTCCCAGATTCTTTTAAACAACCAAGTCTCACGTCAACTAATTGAGCAAGAACTCACTTATCACCAAAGGGATGGTACTAAACCATTCATGGGGTATCTGCCCCTATGATCCAAACACTTCCCACCAGGCCCCATGTTCAATATTTGGGAATCACATTTCAATATGAGATTTGGAGGGGACAAATATCCAAGCCATATCATTCTACCTCTGGCCCCCTAAATCTCATTTCTTTTTCACCTTTGGAAATACAATCATGCCTTTATAATAGTCCTCCAAAGTCTTAACTTATTCAAGCACTGACTCAAAAATCCCAAGTCCCAAATCCCAAGTCTCGTCTGGAGATGAGTACCTTCCACCTAGAAGCCTGTGAGATAAAAAAATAAGTTATTTATTTTCTAGATACAATAGTGGCACAGGCATTGAGTATATATTTCCATCCCAAAAGGGAGAAATTGTCCAAAAGAAAGAGGCACCAGGCCTCACTCAAGTCTGAAACCCAGGAGGGCAGATGTTAAATCTTAAAGTTTGAAAATAACGCTTGACTCCATGTTTCACTTCCAGGACACACTGCTGTGAGGAGTGGGCTCCCAAGGCCTTGGGCAGCTCTGCCCGTGTGGCTTTGTAGAATGCAGCCCTTGAGTCTGCTGTTATGGTTTGAGTTGAGTGATAGCAGTTTTTCCAGGTTAAGGATGCAAGTTGCCCATGGCTCTACCATTCTCAGGTCTAGAGGGTGGTGGCCCCATTCCCATAGCTCCACAAGGCAGTGCCCTTGTGGGGGACTCTGTGTGGGGCCTCCAACTATATATTTCCCCTCAACATTGGCCTAGTAGAGGCTATCTTCAGGGGCTCTTCTCCTGTGGCAGGATTCTGCTTGAGCACCTAGGCTTTCCCATACATCCTTTGAAATCTAGGTGGAAGCTGCCAAGCCTCCTTCACTCTTGAATTCCATGTGCCTGCATACTTAACACCATGTTGAAGCTGCCAAGCCTCATGGCTTGTGTTCTCTGGAGTGGTGGCCCAAGTGTGGCCTTTTGAGCCGAGGCTACAGCCAGAGCTACCAGGATTCTGGGAGCAATGTCCCAAGGTTGAGCAGGGCAATGACGCTGTGGGCCTGGCCCCTGACATTATTCTTTCCTCCTAGGCCTTTGGACCTGTGATAGGCAGAGCTGCCTTGAAGATCTTTGAAATACATTCAAGACCTTTTCCCTATTGTTTTGGCTGTTAGCACTTGGCTTCTTTTCAGACATGCTAATCTCTCTAGCAAGTTGTTGCTCAGCAGTCTGCTTGTATTCCTCTTCTGAAAATGCTCTTTCTTTCTCTACCACATGGCCAAGATGCAAATTTTCCAAACTTTTAATGTCTGCTTCCCTTTTAAATGTATGCTCCTTTGCTCCCATATCTGATCATAGGTTGTTACAAGTAGCCAGGCCACATTTTGAACATTTTGCTGCTTAGAAATTTCTTCCACTAGATGCTGTAAGTCATCACTCTTAATTTCAAACTTCTATAGATCCCTAAAATGTGGATACAATGCACCAAGTTCTTTGCTAGGGTGGAACACAGGTGACCGTTACTTCAGTTCCCAAAAACTTCCTTATTTTCATCTGTGACCTCAGCAACTAGGACTTCACTGTCCATATCTCTATCAGCACTTTGGTCACAATCATTTGACCAGTCTGAAGGAAGTTCCAAACTTTACTTCATCTTCCTGTCTTCTTCTGAGTCCTCCAAACTCTTTCAACCTCTGCCCATCACGTAGTCCTAAAGCCACCTTCACATTTCCAGGTATCTTTATAGCAACACCCTACTCCTCAGTACCAATTTTTTGTAGTAATCCAGTCTTGCATTGCTATAAAGAAATACCTGAGACTGGGTCATTTATAAAGCAAAAAGGTTTATTTTGGCTCACATTTTTGCAGGCTATATAGGAAGCATGGTGCTGACATCTACTTGGCTTCTGGTGAGGCCTCAGGGAGCTTACACTCATGGTGGAAGTCAAAAGGGAGTTGGCATATCACATAGTGAGAAAAGGAGCAAGAGACAGGGGAGGAGGTACCACACACTTTAAGCAACTAGATCTTGTGTAAACCAACTGAGAAACCACTGATCACCAAGGAGATGGTGCTAAATCATTCATGAGGGGATCCGCCCTCCGCCACCATGATCTAATCACCTCCCACCAGGCCCCACCTCCAACATTGGGAATTACATTTCAACACGAGATTTGGAGGGGATGCACATCCAAATCGTATCAGCCTCTAAGCTTGCCTTCCTTTTCTGTTTACTTGTTTCCACCCTCTTCTGTTATTCCTTTTCTGTTAACTTGTTTTCACCCTTTCAATGCTGTATAATTCATAACATTTCCCATCTGAGGTCAGGGTGGAGTTAGACTCACAATGTCTTCTTGCCCTTGCTGACCAAAAGCAGACTTGTGATGCTGGCTTCCTGGCCGTCTTTGTCAGGCATACGCATTTCTCTCAGGAGTGACACAGGGAGGTACAGAGTGACCTGGGGCAGCGCTATTCAGGTGGGTGGCATCAAATCTTCTCATCATGGTCATGTGATGTGAACTCTCAAACAGAATAGGGCCAGCCTTGGAATCTCTGTGGAGTGAAAAGCATGATCCTTTTTCCTAGATAATTAGGCTTTTATTTGCTCCTAAGCTAATTCACTGTAAGAGGGGAAGATACCCCTAAGGTATTGCATTTTAATTCTAATTTTTAATGCATGGTTGAACACTTAGTTGGCATGGTTTCAGTCCTGGAGATGTGCTGGAAGAGCTGTGGTGTCTTTGTGAGGGGATTTAGATGTAGTCTTGTTTTCCATCATTGAAGAGAACCCTTTGTTCCTGGGGATGCCCTCACACACAGGTCAGTACACACATGCACCCTCTACACAAATGTTAACACACACACAATTAGCATAAGATCTTGCAGGAAATTTAAAAAGAGACCCACAAAGAGAAATGAGATTTGCTAGACAGGCTGTGGTGAGGATCTAAACCGCCAGGGCTGCATTCTTTCTCTGTCTCTGTCTCTCTCTCTCTTTTCATTTTCTTTAAATGTTTCCTTTGTGAGAGATAATTCCTTGACAGAAACAGCCTTCATTTCCTTTTAACTTAGAATAGCATTTCCCCCAAACTGCTCAGGGGAATGTTAGTTCTGCAGAAGTCTAAGTGAAGTTACGCAGAAAAGACCATTGTGGAGCCAAATAAATTTGGGTTGAATCCAGTTAAACAGGTTTCTTTATCACAGGATTCTTCAGAGCCTTTGTAGGACTAATGTACTCTGTGAACCACCAGAGGGGACTCCCATTCCAGGATTCCTTTCCAGGTTTATTGGCCACCTAACCTCTCCTTCCTTTCTTTTCTCATGCTGCATCTTTCATTCTCAGTGTCCCAGGGCTGCCACTTGGAGACTCATGTCTCTGCATCCTGTTCCTCTCATTTGTGTTAAGGTGTGGTTGGTGAGAGCAGCACTGTTCAGGGTCGGGAAACTTGTTCTTTGTCTGGGGCAGGAAACTTGACTCTGGTCATAAAAAACTAGGAGGGGATGGGTCCTAATTCCAAGCACTGGTTTGGCAGTGCGTGTGGATGTCCCCAAGAAAAGATACCCCCCAACTGGGAACCCACCTCATGTTTTAAGCTCTGGTAATGGGTCCTGTTTATGATAGAGTGTAGGTGGCTCTGAGTGTAGAGGTGGAGGTGGGTGTAGGAAGATAAGGTAGTGTGGAGGGGAGCTCAACGTAAAATATTTTGTAAAACTCATGTCGTTGAGCTGGGTTGAGCCAGTGCTATCCCACTTTTCATTCAGCTAGGAGACTTGGGGTTGGCGGTTAATTTGTAGTTTAAAGGTCTTTGGTTCTCCACGTTTTTGGAGACCTCAGGAGGCCAAGTCTACTGGGTGTAGGTATGCAGTAGCCACATGTTCTGAGGCACCCCTTCACACATGTCCACAGAACACATCTCAACACATACACGTCAGCATGTGCACAGATGTATTCAAACATGTATTCACACGTGTCAGGGCGATCATCTCAGTTAGAAAATTGCAACATTTGCCCATTTGCTGTTTTAGCTTGTTAAGACTCAGGAAAATGAGTTGTGGCAGAAAGTTGTGAAATGCTAATTTGGGGGATAATGAAGCTTTGGTTGGTCAATCAGAACTATCTATCCCCCTGCTACATTAAACTGGATATTTTCAACTTCCATGCTTTTTTTTTTTTTTTCCCCATAAGCCCAGGGAAAGTTCATTACTCCAAGGACAATGACAGAAAATGTGCAGAGTGGGCAAGAGGGAGATTTACCTAATTTGTTTTTAAAGGAGTGTTTGGAATTGCAAGCAACAAGGACAGGCTGGAGGTAATTAGCAAGGCACTGAAGGAATCATGTTTGAGAAAGAAAAAGAATGCAGTGGTATCACTCACAATGTATGGAGGAAATTGTCAGCTGCAAGCCAAGAGGTAGTAAGCATGACTTCTATGTGGTTGTCAGAAAGTCCAGTGAGTCTGCTTCTTAACCAAGGAACCATCAGACCAGGCTTATGCACCACTCTCAGGAGAGTTGTGCCTGATACAGCAGTGAACAAAGTTTAGGATGCATGAGGAGACTGCTGCTGATTAGAGCAAAAAAAAAAAGAAAAAAAAAAAAAAAAAAAAAAAAAAAAAAAGAAAAAAAAATCAAAAGGCAACACGGAAGCTGGGTTAACAAAAGTTTTGGAGCCTGTTACATCCTGGGTTCAAATCACGCCTGAGTCACTTACCAGCTGGATAAAGCACATTATTTTTTTGAACCTCGGTTTCTTCATCTACAAAATAGGGACAATGATGCTTCCTTAGTGGAGTTGTTTTGAAGTTTAGAAATAACATGTGTATAGTGCGTTTCTCAGTGCTCAGCAAATGGCTGATTAAAAAATAGAAAGTGTTGTGAAGATGATGGGGCTGTGTCTGCAAGCGTGTTGATTCTCAGCTGGGGATGAATGGTGCCCACTGTGAGTTGGCAGAGATGACTTCAGAAGGGAATTCATTTCTTTCTGGAGAGAATGGAGAGTGAGATGAGGTCACACACATTTCCGACGGAATAGCTTTATGTGAGAGACTACGATACCAAACCTTTCTTTTCATTGCAGAATATAAATACGCTTGCTGAAGGATGGAAAGTAGGTGGATGAAATCAAATAGCTTAAAGGTAGCATAAAAGAAAAATAAAGTACAAAACCAGATTAAAAAAAGGACACCATTTTATATCCAGTAAATCCATGCAGCATCTGATTTACCATTTTCCTGATTGCTTTTCAGAGTTTATTGGAGCCTACAGTATCTATGAATCAGATGACCAGCTTTAAGGTGGGGAGGAAGGGGGCTATCTCCCTCTTCTTGTCTTGCTGTGATATCCAGGAGCACAAGCCAGATAAATGAATAGAATGGCATGCATTCCTCAGCTTTCTCCATTCCGTACCCCTTCCTTCTTGCTCTGGGATTGCTTTGGGGGTGACCACTTGCTTCATTTGCCTCCCAGGCTGTTGCCAGTTCAGCAGTTTCTTTTCACAGAACTCTGCCTTTCTCCCTGCTTTATAATCTGTTGCCTGCTCTCTGATGTGGCTCCTGGAAAGACTGTATTTCCATGGGTGACTGCTTCAGCTGGGCTTATCAACCCACTCCAGGGGCAGCCCTGGCGGAGCTGCTTTCCCTCTCTGAGGACAAGTGGCAGGTCCCCAAGTCCTTTCAAGGGGATCCCTGAAGTCAGAACTCTTTCCATAGTAACACTAATATGTTAGTTGCCCCTTTCACTCTTATTCTCTGATAAGTGTGCAGTGGAGTTTCTCAGCACCTCCATGATAGGTGATGGCATCATTTTTGTGTGGTGTGTACTTTTGTAATTCAAAAATTTCCCAGTTTGAATTTCTCATTTGACATGGACAGATAAAAGTCACATAAACAAAAGCTCTTTGATGGTTTTCAACAAATTTGGGGTCCTGAGACCACATGTTTGACACTTGCTGTTCTAGATTATGACTGTGCTTTCTACTGAGGGGTGCAGTTGGGAGAGAAATTCACCAGGTGTGGGGTTATGAAGATTTCCTAGGCTTTGTCATTACAAGGATGGATGCAGAAGAGACACTTGGCCATTGCGTTAGTTACACTTGTTCATTCCTTTGCTTATTGCACAAGGCATTTGACTGTATTGTTTTAAGCATACAGACTTTGGTGTCAGACTGCCTGCATATGAATCCTGGTTCAGCCACTTTGTTACTCTGTGACTTTGGGCAAGTTAATGGATCTCCATATGCCTTAGTTTCCTCATTGTGAATGAGGATCAAAATCCTTTCTCCTGGGATTATGGTGAAGGGTAAGCTGCTCAGCCAGTGCCTGCCTGTGCTGGTAATTTTCCATTTGCCCCTCTCCTTTCTTCCCCTAATACATTCTCCTCCTTTCTTTACCTTGCTCTGGATCCTGGGAAGGTGAAGGGAGGGCTAATCTCTATGGACTCCATTATTTAGATTTCTTTGCCTTCTGGCTTCCTGTTGAGTTTGAGCAATGGGAGGCACTGGCAAAAGATGAGAGGTGGAAGGAGAGAGAGATGGGGATATGTGCTCCCCTGCTTCCTTCCTGCTTTGGTGCCAGATGTTACACTGGTTGGGTCCTTCTCCAGTCCCAGTTGCAGTCACAGTTTCTATGGCTGTGGTTTTTCATGGTTCAGGGGCTCATGAATCCCCGGCTACAGCATCCTCCCCTTCCCTTCAGTCTAGGTATGTTGCCTGTCCTGGGACATCGGGCAGTCCTTCCTGTTTCCCTTGCCACTGTACATCTGCTTAAGTACACCTGTAAATGGTCTTTTTTTTATTTTTTATTATACTTTAAGTTCTAGGGTACATGTGCATAACGTGCAGGTTTGTTACATATGTATATTTGTGCCATGTTGGTGTGCTGCACCCATCAACTCGTCAGCACCCATCAATTCATCATTTATATCATGTATAACTCCCCAATGCAATCCCTCCCCCCTCCCCCCTCCCCATGATAGGCCCCAGTGTGTGATGTTCCCCTTCCCGAGTCCAAGTGATCTCATTGTTCAGTTCCCACCTATGAGTGAGAACATGCGGTGTTTGGTTTTCTGTTCTTGTGATAGTTTGCTAAGAATGATGGTTTCCAGCTGCATCCATGTCCCTACAAAGGACGCAAACTCATCCTTTTTTATGGCTGCATAGTATTCCATGGTGTATATGTGCCACATTTTCTTAATCCAGTCTGTCACAGATGGACATTTGGGTTGATTCCAAGTCTTTGCTATTGTGAATAGTGCCGCAATAAACATACGTGTGCATGTGTCTTTGTAGTAGAATAATTTATAATCCTTTGGGTATATACCCAGTAGTGGGATGGCTGGGTCATATGGTACATCTAGTTCTAGATCCTTGAGGAATTGCCATACTGTTTTCCATAATGGTTGAACTAGTTTACAATCCCACCAACAGTGTAAAAGTGTTCCTATTTCTCCACATCCTCTCCAACACCTGTTGTTTCCTGACTTTTTAATGATTGCCATTCTAACTGGTGTGAGATGGTATCTCATTGTGGTTTTGATTTGCATTTCTCTGATGGCGAGTGATGATGAGCATTTTTTCATGTGTCTGTTGGCTGTATGAATGTCTTCTTTTGAGAAATGTCTGTTCATATCCTTTGCCCACTTTTTGATGGGGTTGTTTGTTTTTTTCTTGTATATTTGTTTGAGTTCTTTGTAGATTCTGGATATTAGCCCTTTGTCAGATGAGTAGATTGCAAAAATTTTCTCCCATTCTGTAGGTTGCCTGTTCACTCTGATGGTAGTTTCTTTTGCTGTGCAAAAGCTCTTTAGTTTAATTAGATCCCATTTGTCAATTTTGGCTTTTGCTGCCGTTGCTTTTGGTGTTTTAGACATGAAGTCCTTGCCCATGCCTATGTCCTGAATGGTACTACCTAGATTTTCTTCTAGGGTTTTTATGGTATTAGGTCTAACATTTAAGTCTCTAATCCATCTTGAATTAATCTTCGTATAAGGAGTAAGGAAAGGATCCAGTTTCAGCTTTCTACTTATGGCTAGCCAGTTTTCCCAGCACCGTAAATGGACTTTTATTAAGCTCTTTGCAAGATTCTTGTGAGCACACCTTGTTTCTGCTGCATCCTAGCTGACGCCCTGGCAAAGTAGCATGTTCTCAGGAGGCGTTAGTGGCTGTGACGAGTCTGACTCTGGCACTTGCTGCTCCAGGTGCTTCCTTGCAGGCTGCTACCAAGGCTTCCCAGAGTTTCCTCTGTGCTTTCTCCCATGCTTGGCACAGACAGGGCAGTGTTTGCTCCCAGAAAGCTTGTGCGAAGGGACTGGACATTTAGGAATCAAAGAGTTCGGCAGAAACCTGAAGCCATAAATGACAAGTAGCAATATGGCCAACGCTGAAACAAGTTCTCCTGGAGTTCAGAGGAGGAAGAATGGGCTGTTAGGAAGGGTGTCACTTTTCAACAGGGTGGGAAAAGTGGATCTGCAGCGAAGCTCCACGTCTGAGGAAGTTTCGCTCAGATGCATAGAGCAGAGAGGGGACATGTGATTGACTTGACAGGAGCCTGTGGAGAAGGTCAAGTGACCCAGCTACAGTCTTGTCCCAGGGATGGACAGAGGAATCAGGGCTTCTTCCCCATGGAGTCCCTGAAGGTTTGTGTGCAGTGGCTGGAGTGAAGACAGCGGTGGAGGAGATGTGAAGATAGCTAGGAAGGTGAAGGCAGGGCTAATCCCTACGGACTCCATCATTTAGATTTCTTTGCCTTCTGGCTTCTTGTTGAGTTTGACCAATGGGAGGCACTGGCAAGAGATGAGAGGTAGAAGGAGAGAGAGATGGGGATGGAGAGGACATGTGGTCCACATGCTGTTGGAGGAGGAGGATGTGAAGGCAGGTGGAGGTGTGTGACCATCCAAGGGAAGATCTCAGGGGTGGGGTGCTGGACTGGGAAATGGTAGGAAAAGGATAGGGGAGCTGGGCAGGAGAGGGATTCTGAGGCTGAGGTCTCCTCTCCAAGCTTGTCTGACTGCTAAGCATCCCTCTCCCATCCCTCTCCCATCCCTCTCCTATCCCTCTCCCATCCCTCTCCCATCACGTCCTCCCTCCCCAGTGTGCCCCTCTCCCCAGCCCATGACAGGGTCAGCAGATGCTTCTCCAGACCCTGGGGTACAGTCTGTTCTTTCTGTCACTGACTCCCTGAGTAACTGTGTGCTAGTTGCTTTTTCTCTCTGGGCACCAGTCTCTTCATCTGGAAGATAAAGGTGTAAAGTCCATGATCCGTAGAACCTCCTGGTTTGACATCTTGTGAGTCCATGCTGCAAATATCACATTGACTTTCACCCCCTCTGATAGTACTTCATCTCCAGGAGAGATTTTGCCTTCAAAAGGTAGAGTGATAAGAGGAAGGACTAACATTGTGCTCCTGCTATTTTTTAGGTACTGTGCATGCAATGTTCATATTTTATTTAATTGTCCTAACACCCTTCCTTCAGTTAGCATTGAATTTGGCAGAATCAACAGAAAACCCGACTCAGTGTGGTTAAATCAATAAACTGAATTGTTCTCATAGAACAAGAAATCTGGAGGCAATTATCTGCTGGCCTTAATTTCAATGGCTGAGATATGTCAGGACAGGCACCTGCATGCTTGTCTTGGCCTTTCCCTCATGACCACAGAAGGGCTGCTGCAGCTCCAACCACCATCTTTGTAAAGGAATGATGTGGGGAAAGGGAAACTGCCAGGCCTGTCCATTGGTCCTTTTTTTTTTTTTTTCTATCAGTAAAGGAAAGCATTATTAGTTTCCCTCATTGACAGAAGAAATGAATGAGGCTAGAGAGACTGAGCCACTTCTAAACACAGAGAGTCAGCATGACTCTGCCCCAGAGTCTCAGCTCCCTTTCCTTTCCAGTGCTGGGTTAGCAAAACTGGTTTGCAGGAGCCTTACTGCACCAGAAGTCCTCTGCATCCTAGTGCAACCAAATATCAAGGCAGGTTAGCGACTGGAGGGGAATCCTCACTGGGGGATGTCCTTTTTCATTCCTGGAAGTGTTCTGAAGCTGGGTTTGTGTGCTGGGACCAGACCTCCCTTTCTTAATGGGAATAAATGATACTAAACAGTATTCAGGAAAAGAGCACAGCATTTCATTGTGATTGAGAGACAGGCAACCTTCTTCCCCAGTTATCCTGCCCAAGCCTGCTTGGGGAATCCTGTTCCTCCCTGTCACCTGCTGCATCCCACCTCTTTCCTTCTTCCTGAGTCTCCTATATGGCTCCCTGATGCCCAGGAGGAAGATTCCTGTCCATGCTGAAGTGCAACGCTTGCTGACTCAGCTGTGCCCCGCCCTTGACCACGGGTGAACATGTTTTTTGTTTTGTTTTGCTTTTTTCTCTACTGAAAAATTACTAGATAATTTTTTTTGTAGGGATTTAATTGAAATGAAACCAGAGACCTTGAAACAAATTGCAAATTATAACAAGTGTGGAGAATCGGAAACATGAAGGCCAAACTTCTGTTTTTTTTTGTTTTTTTGTTTTTTTTTTTTTTCTATTTCTGTTGAGAAGCCTCAGTAAGGCCAAGGTCAAGTTGAGGGGATGTCAGCCCAGGGCAGTATCCTCATCCCTCCCTTCCCAGTGGTTTTATTCCAATAATGTTTGGTTTCAAATGGGGCTTGTGGGAAGACCATTGTACTCATAACTAGGCCATCCGGGATGGGTTGTGTTGGTGTGAGTGGGACCACGGGTGGGACCCTGGATGTATTTTCTTGGTCACTAGCATTCCAGCAGATGGATGGAGGGGTTGTTTCCTGAGTTTGGAATGAAATCTGAGCATGAAACTGCCTGGTTTCAGCTCTTCCTGGCCTCTGCCCACCTTCAGGGCCCAACCCTACCTCCCACCTTCCCTCCTGCCAGAGAGGAACACGGTGAACTACTCGAGCACACAACACTGTTTCTCAGGATCCTTTGCTCACGTTCTCCCTGCAACACCTTTCTGATCTACACCTGGCTGGCACTCACTCACCTGTCAGGACTCACGAACCCATGCTTGAGTTCTCAGAACTAGCAAGGGGCTTCTTTGGGCTCCTGCCAAGCTTCCATGATGCGTTCCTCCATAGCACTGAAATTCGCTCCTCGCTTTTCTTTCTTTTCATGGATTTGTGAGATGCGTGAGAACAGGGTCTGTGCCTCGATCATTTTAGAGTCCCCAGCCCCTAGCACGGTGCTTGGCCCAGAATGGCCCTCAATAATGCAGCATTGAATGACTCTAAACACACAGCAAGGGTGTACAGTTTGTTTTTGGCAGATGAGCAGCTGAGGTCCCTCTGCAGCATGGATCCCCTGTAAGCCAAGCTCTGCTGCTGTGGATCTCCAGCCTTCTGCATGATCCTCTCTTCAGACAAAAATGGTGCTTGAGCCGGTGCAGCAAGCACGTCCTTCTGTATTCCTCTCTTGAGACTGTTCCCATTTAATATTTGTGCCTACACGCACCCGTTCCTGCTGGAGGGTTTTAATAGCCCACTTGACATTTTCTATTTTTTGGATGGTTGTTTCTATTAAATTGTTGTAATGAAACAAATGAACATTACTTGTTTTTTTTTCTTTCCTTCTTCTTCAAAATCTCTTTCTAAATGGACTGTATACCAAGCTTGCAACAGCAGTAGATTTTCCCTGAATGACCGAGCCAGGCAGTGCCTTGAAAGAAACAGCATTCAAAGTGGGCATTAGAACCAGGGCCCTGAGAAGATGGACTCCAGCTGTTTCATTTCGGAGGCGAGGTAATGAGACTAGAGACCAAGAAACTGCCCCTCACATTGTTAGTGACAGAGTTGGCCTTATAACCCATGAGGCTTATCACTTCAAAGTTTATTTATTTTTCAATTATCAATAACATTGTCTTGTACTAAAGGCTCTTCTTAACTACTGAAGTCTAGGAATAAGAATAAAAAAAAATCAGCCCGTATTTTCAGCACCTGAAATAATATTTTGCTACCTTTATTGGTCACTTGTTCTCTGTGTACATATTTTATGCTTATTTTAATAAACACATATACCTAAAACATGTAAAGTATGAAGAAGAAAATGAATTACCCAAACTCAAGTCCCTAGAGTGAAGTGCTGCAAGCGATTGGATATGTGGTTCTGCAAAATGCTGTTTTCTTTCTCTAAATAGATAAGTGCGATCACACTATATCTCTTGTTTGGTAACTTGCATTTTGCATCTTGCTAATATAGTATGAACAGCTTTTAAACCAAAAAGTACTCACAGCCTCATTTTTGATGACTGGATAGCAGCTTATTGTCTACATGTGCCGTGTGCCACAATTTATTTATCAAAATTGTTGTTAGACATGTAAGTTGTTCCTTGTTTTTTTCACTATTATACATAGTACTTTGATAAATATCTTTGACTATGGAAGAATACGGTTTTTCACTCATTTGTTATTTTGCTAGAATAATTTGCACGAGGGTAGTAATTTATAGGTCAATGTGCTTGCACATGTTAGAGATATTTGACATGGGCCTTCAAATTGCATTTCAGAAGAACAATGTGAGGTTATTTCTTACAGAAGCATATGAGAAAGCTCATTTTCCACATCCCTGCCTTGCTGCATTCAAATGTACTTCTCATTTTCTCAGTTTTGGTGAATTCGTGTCTTTGAAAAATCAGCCATTTCACTGAAATTTTAAAATTCATTATCATACAGTTGTACATAGTTTTCTCTTACAATGAACAAACAACCATTTCATGCCTGTGGTTGTAATCCCCTTCTCATTCTTAATATGTTATTAAGAAGAGCAGGATGCTCTGGGCAGATTTCAAAATGGTTAGTTTTCTCTCCCCGCTGCTGTAAGCAAAAGTGGATTTTTTTCTTCAGTATGTACTGTGAGAACTTGAGATTGCTCCTGGAGATAAGGCTCACGAAAGTGTGGGGACCCCTCTAAGACTAGGTTCCCCTGGAGTTTATAAACTCTCAAACTTCGTCCACATAGGACCTCCAGCAATTCATGAATTATAGTTCAGGTTTTCCTACCTTGGCACTGCTTCTGGTGGAGATTTCTCCTCCTGGGATTCTGCTCCAGTGAGCTGCGATTCCTTGTATCCACCTGGCTGTCTCATCAATTTTGGGGGCAGCAGTTTGCCCTATCACCTGAGTTATCTGACGGATCTAAGAAGAACTGCTGACTTTCAGTTTTTTCAACTCTTCCTTTGTTGTGAGGATGGGAGTGACAACATTCAAGCTCCTTACACGTGGGACTGGAAACAGGAAGATCTTCATTCTCAATGTTTTCCGTTATTGTTTGTCTTCCTTCCTCTCTCCCTCCCTCCCTCTCTCCTTCCCTCCCTTTCTCCCTTTCTCCCTTTCTTCTCTGTCCTTTCTTTCTATCAATTAGCTTTGTAAGATGGTCATCTATATTATTGGTCTTTTCACAAATTCTTTTCATTCATTCTGCTTTTTAGGATTTGAATAAATTACTTCCAGCTTTTATATTTAATAATTCCTCCCTCTTTCTTTCTTTAGGTTATATTTTGCTGTTATTCTAGCTGTTCGAGTGAGACAGTTTATTTTACTGTTATCTCTTGCATTTACTTCTATTCCTTTGTTCAGTGAATCTCTTTAGGGAAATGGATTATCTGTATGCCTAGGTCATAAGCTTCTTTTGGGCGAAGATCTGGTTTTCTTCAGATCATGGCACAGTGCTCCGCTCAAGGTGAACGATCCACCGTGGCTGAATGCATAAATGAAGGAGAAAATGCATGTGAGATTTAGGGTGTCTGTCCTCCTATCTCACATTTTTTAAATTTAAATTTATTTTGCCATTTCTTCAATATTTTACACATTTTTGCATTTAAAAGCATTGCTCCCTTTGGCCCAAATGTACCATATATGCAATTTTATATCTCACTTTGTAAAATTTAATCTGGTTATCATATTTTAAATAAAGTTTTATAATGTTATTATGGATTCATTTCCTTTCATTGGGTGTGTTATAGTTTACTTAACTGTAACGTATTGATGTAAATTTGAGATAGTGCCAATTATTTTTGCTATTAAAAGAAATCATATGAGTATTTTACAAAGTATTATGGAAACTTTCTTCATGATAAAATTACGGTAGTGACATTTATGGGTCAAAGACCTGAATATTTAATTGTTACATTTTGACAAATGGTTTTTCAAAAGGGTAATACAAAATTCGGCATCCACCAACAATGCATGAATGTTAATTGCTTCTCCACAGATTTGCTAATTTGGGGTGCTGTCTACCCCTGCCTTCCAACTCTGGCTCAGTACTCCTGACACTACACTATAACACCCCGTCTCTCTTTAGATCTTTGAAATGTTTTTCCAGTTTCTTGAATGGAACGAGGGTGAGAGTGAGAAAGATCAAGAATTAAGATGATACACTTGGCCAGGCACAGTGGCTCACGCCTGTAATCCCAGCACTTTGGGAGGCTGAGGAGGCGGGGGGATCACCTGAGGTCAGGAGTTCAAGATCAGCCTGGCCAACATGGCG
This sequence comes from Rhinopithecus bieti, assembly GCF_001698545.2. Classification (NCBI taxonomy): domain Eukaryota; kingdom Metazoa; phylum Chordata; class Mammalia; order Primates; family Cercopithecidae; genus Rhinopithecus; species Rhinopithecus bieti. The sequence continues at coordinate 3,248,496 of NW_016810434.1, forward strand.
AAACTTCATCTCTGCTAAAAGTACAAAAATTAGCCGGGTGTGGTGATGGGCACTGTGACAGGCATCTGTAATCCCAGCTACTCAGGAGGAGGGGGCAGGAGAATTGCTTGAACCTAGGAGGAGGAGGTTGCAGTGAGCTGAGATTGCACCACTGCACTGCAGCCTGGGTGACAGACAGAGACTCCTTCTTGGAAAAAAAAAAAAAAAGATAATTTACTTCGCTTATTCTTCTATTTTTTTTTAAACTAAGATTGATTGAGCCTTTTTAAAGTTACGAAATATAAAGAAGAAAATAAGCTGCAAATGATCCATTTATTCTTGAATTCATTTCACAAGTTGGAAAAGCCAAACAGGGTGGAGTGGAAGAAAATGGACAGCAAAAGCCTCATTTCCCATTTTCTGTTCCTCTCCTTGGAGGTAATTACTTATGAATGTGTCTTTGATTGTTTCCAGAATACACATGCTAGCAAACTTATTATATTTCAGGATTTCAAGATGCTTTAGTGTTGACCTTTTCTGTAGCTGTCACCTGGCTGGAGTGGTTCTGGGAGATCCTATACTGTAAGAGGCATTGTTTCTTAAACTAAACAATTTTATCAGTACAAATGCATGGGTTGCATGTGACGTTTTGTTACATGTATATAATGCATAGTGATCAAGCCAGGATATTTAGGATGTCCATCGCCCAGTATAATACATTTTTGTCAATTACAGTCACCCTACTCTGCTACCAAACATTGAATTTATTCCTTTTATCTAACTGTGTGTTTGTACCCTTTAACCCACTTCTTTTTATCCTCCCTCCTGTCCTACTCATCCTTCCCAGTGTATTACCTATCTTCTACTCCCTACCTCCATCTGATAACATTTTTAGCTCACACATATAAGTGAGAACACTTGATATTTGTCTTTCTGTGCCTGGCTTATTTTACATAAGATAATGACCTTCCATACCATCCATGTGCTGAAAATGACATGATTTCATTCTTTTATATGTCTAAGTAGTATTCCAATGTGCATATGTACCACATTTTCTTTATCCATTCCTCCAATGATGAACACTTAGGTTGATTCAATATCTTTGCTATTGTGAATAAGTGCTTCAATAAACACGCAAGTATGGATATCTCTTTGATATACTGACTTCTATTCCTTTGGGTAGGTACTTGGTGTGGGGTTGCTGGATTGAACGGTAATTCTATTTTTAGTTCTTTTAGACATCTCCATAATGTTTTTGATAGTGACTGTACTAGTTTTTATTCCCACAGTTTATAAGAGTTCTCTTTTCTCCACACCCTTATCAACATCTGTTAATTTTTCTTCTTAATAGTAACCATTCCGACTGGATTAAGATATCTCATTGTATTTTTGGTTTGCTGTTCTCTAGTGATTAGTGACATTGACTATTTTTCATACACATGTTGGCTGTTTGTAGGTCTTCTTTCGAGAAATGTCCATTCACGTCCTTTGCCTACTTTTTAATGGGATTATTTGCTTCTTTTTCCTGTTGAGTTGCTTGAGTTTCTTACATAATCTGGATATTAGTCCTCTTTCAGATGAATAGCTTAAAGTACTATTTAATAATGTATTAAATATTATTAAATGGAAATATTATTTAATGCCTTAAATATTAAATGCAAATATTATTTAATATTTTTAATATTTTCTCCCATTCAATAGATTGTCTCTTCACTCTTCTGATTATTTCTTTTGGTATGCAGAAACATTTTAATTTAATTAAGTCCCATTGGTCTATTTTTGCTTCTGTTGCCTATGCTCTTGAGGTCTTAGTCATAAATTTTGTGTCTAGTCTGATGTCCAGAAGAGTTTTCTCTAGGTTTTCTCCCGGTATGTTTAAAGTTTTGAGTCATATCCTTAAATGTTTAATCCATTTTGAATTGAATTTTGCACATGCTGAGAGGTAGAGAGTCCAGCTGCATTATTCTGCATGTCGCTATCCAATTTTCCTGGTATCATTTACTGAAGAGGGTGTCCTTTTCCCAGTGTAAGTTCTTGTTGGCTTTGTTGAAAATCAAATGGCTATAAATATGTGGCTTTATTTCTGGATTCTCTATTCTGTTCCATTGGTCTATGTGTCTATTTTTATATCAATACTGTGCTGTTTTGGTTACATATGTTTAGAAGTCAGGTAACGTTATGCCTCCAGCTTTGTTCTTAATGCTCAGGATTGCTTTGGCTATTCAGGCTTTTTTTTTTTGGTTCTGTATGAATTTTAGAATTTTTTTGGTAGGTCTGTAAAGAGTGACATTGGTATTTTGATAAGGAGTGCATTGATTCTGTAGATTGCTTTGGGCAATACGGCCATTTTAACAATATTAGTTCTTCTGATGCATAAGTGGGGGATGTTTTTCTATTGTTTGTATCCTCTTCATTTTTTTCATTAGTGTTTCATAGTTTTCGTTGTAAATATCTTTAGCTTTCTGGTTAGATTTTTCCCTAGGTATTTTATTTTATTTTAGTAGCTATTGTAAATGGGATTGCTGTCTTGATTTCTTTCTAGGCTAGGTTGTTATTAATGTATATAAAACTACTAATTTTCGTATGTTACTTTTGTATTCGGCAATTTCACGGAATTCATTTATCAGATCTACAAAATTTTTGGTAAAGTCTAGATTTTTCTAGATACGATTACATCATAAGCAAAGAGAGACAATTTTACTTACTCTTTTCTAATTTGGATTCTTTTTATTTCTTCTATTGCTTGATTGCTCTGGCTAGGACTTCCTGTACTATGCTGAATAGCAGTGATGAAAGTGAGCATCCTTGTTTTTTCTCGACTTTTCCCCAGTCATTGTGATGTTAGCTGTGGGTTTGTTGTATTCAGTCTTTATTATGTCGAGGTTCTTTTCTTCTACCCCTAATTTACTAAAGTTTTTATCATGAAGGGATGTTAAATTTTACCAGATGCTTTTTCTGCATCTATAGAGATGATCATATAGTTTTAAAATTATCATTATTTTATTATTATACTTTAAGTTCTGGGGTACATGTGCAGAATGTGCAGTTTTGTTACATAGGTATACATGTGCCATGGTAGTTTGCTGCATCCATCAACCCGTCACCTACATTATGTATTTCTGCTAAAGCTATCCCTCCACTAGTCCCCCACCTCCGGACAGGCCCTGGTGTGAGTTGTTCCCCTCCCTGTGTCCATGTGTTCTCATTGTTCAACTTCCACTTACGAGTGAGAACATGCGGTGTTTGGTTTTCTGTTCTTGTGTTAGTTTGCTGAGAATGATGGTTTGCAGTTTCATCCATGTCCCTGCAAAGGACATAAACTCATCCTTTTTTATTGCTGCATAGTATTCGATGGTATATATGTGCCACATTTTCTTTATCAAGTCTATCACTGATGGACATTTGGATTAGTTCTAAGTCTTTCCTATTGTGAACAGTGCCACAATAGACATACGTGTGCATGTGTCTTTATAGTAGAATGATTTATAATCCTTTGGGTATATACCCAGTAATGGGATTACTGGGTTAAGTGGTATTTCTAGTTCTAGATCCTTGAAGAATTGCCACACTGTATTCCAAAATGGTTGAACTAATTTACACTCCCACCAACAGTGTAAAAGCATTCCTATTTCTCCACATCCTCTCCAGCATTTGTGGTTTCCTGACTTTTTAATGATCGCCATTCTAACTGGCATGAGATGGTATTTCATTGTGGTTTTGATTTGCATTTCTCTAATGACCAGTGATGATGAGCTGTTTTTCATGTGGTTGTTGGCTGTATAAATGTCTTCTTTTGAGAAGTGTCTGTTTATATCTTTTGCCCACTTTTTGATTTTTTTTTCTTGTAAATTTGTTTAAATTCTTTGTAGATTCTGGATATTAGCCCTTTGTCAGATGGATAGAGTGCAAAAATTTTCTCCCATTCTGTAGGTTGCCTGTTCACTCTGATGATAGGTTCTTTTGCTGTGCAGAAACTCTTTAGTTTAATTAGATCCCATTTGTCAATTTTGGCTTTCGTTGCCATTGCTTTAGGTGTTTTAGACATGAAGTCTTTGCCTATGCCTATGTAGTGAATGGTATTGCCTAGGTTTTCTTCTAGGATTTTTATGGTTTTAGGTCTTACATTTAAGTCTTTAAATCATCTTGAGTTGATTTTTGTATAAGATGTAAGGAAGGGGTCCAGTTTCAGTTTTCTGCAAATAGCTAGCCAGATTTTCCAATACCATTTATTAAATAGGGAATCCTTTCCTCATTGCTTGTGTTTGACAGGTTTGTCAAAGATCAGATGGTTGTAGACGTGTAGTGTTATTTCTGAGGCCCCTGTTCTGTTCCACTGGTCTACATATCTGTTTTGGTACCAGTACCATGCTGTTTTGGTTACTGTAGCCTTGTAGTATACCTTGAAGTCAGGTAGCATGATGCCTCCACCTTTGTTCTTTTTGCTTAGGATTGTCTTGGCTATGTAGGCTCTTTTTCGATTCCATATGAACTTTAAAGTAGTTTTTTCCAATTCTGCGAAGAAAGTCAATAGTAGCTTGATGGGGATTGCATTAATTCTATAATTTACTTTGGGCAATATGGCCACTTTCATGACATTTGTTCTTCCTATCCATGAGCATGGAATGTTTTTTCATTTATTTTTGTCCTCTCTTATTTCCTTGAGCAGTGGCTTGTTCTCCTTGAAGAGGTCCTTTACATCCCTTGTAGGTTGGATTCCTAGATATTTTATTCTCTTAGCAGCAATTGCAAATGGTAGTTTACTCATGATTTGGCTCTCTTTTTGTCTGTTACTGGTGTGTAGAAATGCTTGTGATTTTTGCACTTTGATTTTGTATCCTTAGATTTTGCTGAAGTTGCTTATCAGCTTAAGGAGATTTTGGGCTGAGCTGGTGGGGTTTTGTAAATGTACATTCATGTCATCTGCAAGCAGAGAAAATTTGACTTCCACTTTTCCTATTTGAATACTCTTTATTTCTTTCTCTTGCCTGATTGCCCTGGCCAGAACTTCCAATACTATGTTGAATAGGAGTGGTGAGAGAGGGCATCCTCGTCTTGTGCCGGTTTTCAAAGGGAATGCTTCCAGTTTTTGACCATTCAGTATAATATTGGCTGTGGGTTTGTCACAAATAGCTCTTACTATTTTGAGGTGCGTTCCATCAATACCTAGTTTATTGAGAGTTTTTAGCATGAAGGGGTGTTGAATTTCGTCTAAGGCCTTTTTTGCATCTGTTGGATAATCATGTAGTTTTTGTCATTGGTTCTGTTTATGTGATGGATTATGTTTATTGATTTGCGTATGTTAAACCAGCCTTGCATCCCAGGTATGAAGCTGACTTGATTGTGGTGGATAAGATTTTGATATGCTGCTAGATTTGGATTGCCAGCATTTTATTGAGGATTTTCGCATTGATGTTCATCAGGGATATTGGCCTGAAATTTTCTTTTTTTGTTGTGTCTCTGCCAGGTTTTGGTATCAGGATGATGCTGGCCTCATAAAATGAATTAGGGAGGATTCTCTCTTTTTCAGTTGTTTGGAGTGGTTTCAGAAGCAATGGTAACAGCTCCTCTTTGTACCTCCGCTAGAAGTTGGCTGTGAATCCATCTGGTCCTTGACTTTTTTGGTTGGTAGGCTATTAATTACTGCCTCAATTTCAGAACTTGTTATTAGTTTATTCAGGGATTCAACTTCTTCTTTGTTTAGAGTTGGGAGGGTGTATGTGTCCAGGAATTTATCCATTTGTTCTAGATTTTCTAGTTTATTTGCATAGAGGTATTTATAGTATTCTCTGATGGTAGTTTGTATTTCCGTGGGATCAGTGGTGATATCTCCTTTATCATTTTTTATTGCATCTATTTGATTCTTCTCTCTTTTCTTCTTTATGAGTCTGACTAGCAGTCTATCTATTTTGTTGATCTTTTCCAAAAACCAACTCCTGGATTCATTGATTTTTTGAAGGGTTTTCTGTATCTCTATCTTCTTCAGTTCTGCTCTAATCTTAGCTATTTCCTGTATTCTGCTAGCTTTTGAATTTGTTTGCTCTCACTTCTCTAGTTCTTTTAATTGTGATGTTGGGATGTCGATTTTAGATCTTTCCTGCTTTCTCTAGTGGGCAGTTAGTGCTATAAATTTCCCTCTACACACTGCTTTAAACGTGTCTCAGCGATTCTGGTACATTGTGTCTTTGTTCTCATTGGTTTCAAAGAACATCTTTATTACTACTTTAATTTCGTTATTTACCCAGTAGTCACTCAGGAGCAGGTTGCTCAGTTTCCATATAGTTGTGCAGTTTTGAGTGAGTTTCTTAATCCTGAGTTCTAACTTGATTGCACTGTGGTCTGAGAGACTGTTTCTTATGATTTCCATTCTTTTGCATTTGCTGAGGAGTGTTTTACTTCCAATTATGTGGTCAATTTTAGAATAAGTGTAATGAGGTGCTGAGAAGAACGTATCTTCTGTTGATTTGGGGTGGAGAGTTCTGTAGCTGCCTATTAGGCCCGCTTGGTCCAGAGCTGAGTCCAAATCCTGAATATCCTTGTTAGTTTTCTGTGTTGTTGACCTGTCTAATATTGACAGTGGGGTGTTTAAAGTTTCCCGCTATTATTGTGTTGGAGTCTAAGTCTTTTTGTAAGTATCTAAGAACTTGCTTTATGAATCTAGGTGCTCCTGTATTAGGTGCATATATATTTAGGATAGGTAGTTCTTCTTGTTGCATTGATCCCTTTACCATTATGTAATGGCCTTCTTTGTCTTTTTTGATCTTTGTTGGTTTAAAGTCTGTTTTTATCAGAGACCAGGATTGCAACTCCCGGTTTTTTTGTTGTTGTTGATTTCTACTTGCTTGGTAAATAGTCCTCCATCCCTTTATTTTGAACCTGTTTGTGTCTCTACACGTGAGATGGGTCTCCTAAATACAGCACACTGATGAGTCTTGACTCTTTATCCAATTTGCCAGTCTGTGTCTTTTAACTGGGGCCTTTAACCCATTTACATTGAAGATTAATATTGTTATGTGTGAATTTGATCCTGTCATTCTGATGCTACCTGGTTATTTTGCCTGTTAGTTGATGCAGTTTCTTCACAGTGTCAACCGTCTTTACAATTTGGCATGTTTTTTGCCATGGCTGGTACTGGTCATTCCTTTCCATGTTTAGTGCTTCCTTCAGGAGCTCTTGTAAGGCAGGCCTGGTGGTGACAAAATCTCTCAGCATTTGCTTCTCTGTAAAGGATTTTATTTTTCTTTTGCTTATGAAGCTTAGTTTGGCTGGATATGAAATTCTGGGTTGAAAATTCTTTTCTTTGAAATGCTGAATGTTGGCCCCCACTCTCTTCTGTCTTGTAGGGTTTCTGCAGAGAGATCCACCGTTAGTCTGATGGGTTTTCCTTTGTGGGTAATCCGACCTTTCTCTCTGGCTGTCCTTAACATTTTTCCCTTCATTTCAACCTTGGTGAATCTGATGATTATGAGTCTTGGGGTTGCTCTTCTCGAGGAATATCTTTGTGGTGTTCTCTGTATTTCCTGAATTTGAATGTTGGCCTGTATTGCTAGGTTGAGGATGTTCTCCTGGATAATATCCTGAAGAGTGTTTTCCAACTTGGTTCCATTCTCCCTGTCACTTTCAGGTACACCAATCAAATGTAGATTTGGTCTTTTCACATAGTCCCATATTTCTAGGAGGCTTTGTTCATTTCTTTTCATTCTTTTTTTCTCTAATCTTGTCTTCTCGCTTTATTTCATTAAGTTGATCTTCAATCTTTGATATCCTTTTTTCTGCTCGATCGATTCAGCTATTGATACTGGTGTATGCTTCAGGAAGTTCTCGTTCTGTGTTTTTCAGCTCCCTTGGGTCGTTTATGTTCTTCTCTAAACTGGTTATTCTAGTTCGCAATTCGTCTAACCTTTTTTCAATGTTCTTAGCTTCCTTGCATTGGGTTAGATCATGCTCCTTTAGCTCGGAGGAGTCTGTTGTTACCCACCTTCTGAAGCTTACTTCTGTCAATTTGTCAAACTCATTGTCCATCCACTTTTGTTCCCTTGCTGGCAAGGAGCTGTGATCTTTTGGAGGAGAAGAGGGGTTCTGGTTTTTGGAATTTTCAGTCTTTTTGTGCTGGGTTCTCCCCTCCTTCGTGGATTTATCTAACTTTGATCTTTCATGTTGGTGACCTTAGGATGGGGTCTCTGAATGGATGTACTATTCCTTTCTGTTCGTTAATTTGCCTTCCAACAGTCAGGCCTCTCTGCTGCAGGTCTGCTGGAGTTTGCCGGAGGTCCACTCTAGACCCTGTTTGCCTGGGTGTCACCAGTGGAGGCTGCAGAACAGCCAATATTGCTGCCTGTTCTTTTGTCTGGAAGCTTCATCCCAGAGGGGCACCTGCCAGATGCCAGCCAGAGCTCTCTTGTATGAGGTGCCTGTCGGCCCCTACTGGGAGGTGTCTCCCAGTCAGGATACATGGGGGTTAGGGACCCACTTGAGGAAGCAATCTGAGCCTTAGCGGAGCTTGAATGCTGTGCTGGGAGGACTGCTGCTCTCTTTAGAGCTGTCAGGCAGGGACGTTTAAGTCCGCTGAAGCTGTGCCCACAGCTACCCCTTTCCCCAGGTGCTCTATCCCAGGGAGATGGGGATTTTATCTATAATTCCCTGACTGGGACTGCTGCCTCTTTGTTTCAGAGATGCCCTGTCCAGAGGGGAGGAATTTAGACAGGCAGTCTGGCCACAACAGCCTTGCTGAACTGCAGTAGGCTCCGCCCAGTTTGAAATTCCTAGCAGCTCTGTTTACACTGTGAGGGTAAAACCACCTACTCAAGCCTCAGCAATGGTGGATGCCCCTCCCCACACCAAGCTCCAGTGTCCCAGGTCGACCTCAGACTGTTGTGCTGGCAGGTGAGAATTTCAAGCCAGTGGATCTTAGTTTGCTGGGCTCCGTGGGGGTGGGACCTGCGGAGTCAGACCACTTGGCTGCCTGGTTTCAGCCCCACTTGCAAGGGAGTGAACGGTTCTGTCTTACTGGTGTTCCAGGCACCACTGAGGTATGGAAAACAAAAACGAACAAACAAACAGAAACTCCTGCAACTGGTTCGGTGTCTGCCTGAATGGCTGCCCAGTTTTGTGCTTGAAACTCAGGGCCCTGGTGGCATAAGCACTGGAGTGAATTTCCTGGTCTGCAGGTTGCAGACACTGTGGGAAAAGCACAGTATATGGGCCGGAGTGCACCGTTCCTCATGCACAGTCCCTCAAGGCTTTCCTTGGGTAGGGGAGAGAATTCCCTGACTCCTTGTGCTTCCAGGGTGAGGCGACACCCCACCCTGCTTCAGCTCCCCATCCATGGGCTGAATCCACTGTCCAACCAGTCCCCATGAGACGACTGGGTGTCTTCGTTGGAAATGCAGAAATCATCCACCTTCTGTGTTGGTCTTGCTGTGAGCTGCAGGCTGGAGCTGCTCCTATTCGGCCATCTTGTCAGCAATCTCCGATGATCATATAGTTTTGTCCTTCATTCTGTTGATGTGATGCACCCCATTTACTGATTTGCATCTATTGATCCATCCTTTCGTTCATGATCAAGTGGGAGGATAAATCTCACCTGATCATGGTGCATTATCTCCTTGATATGCTGTTGGATTTGGTTTGCTAGTATTTTGTTGAGGAGTTTTGTGTCCATGTTCATCAAGGATATTTTGTGGTGCCCTTGTGTGTGTGTTTTTTTAATTAGAGCAATGCTGGCCCAAAGAAGGAATTAGAGAGAATTCTCTTCTCTTCCTTTTCTCGTAATGGTTTCAGGAAGATTGGTATTAGCTTTCCTTTGTACATTTGGTAGCATTTGGCTGTGAATCCATCTAGTCCTGGGCTTTTCCTTGTTGGGAGCCTTTTTTTAATTACTCATTTCACCCTGATACTCATTATTGGTCTGATCGGGTTTTCTGCTTATTCCTGATTTAACCTTGGGAGGTTGTATGTTTCCAGGAATTCATCCATTCTTCTAGGTTTCCCAGTTTGTTAGCGTATACTTATTTATAATAGTCACTGATGATCTTTTGTATTTCTGTGGTGATATGGTTTGGATTTATGTCCTCACCCAAATCTTGTTGTCAAATTGTAATCACCAATGTTGGAGGAGGGTCTTAGATGGGATTTAATTAGATCATGGGGGGCAGATTTCCCCCTTGCTGTTCTTGCGATAGTGAGTTTTCATGAGATATGATTGTTTAAAAGTGTGTGACACCTCTCCTCGCTTCCTCCTGCTCTGGACATGTAAGACATGCCTCCTTCCTTGTCACCTTCTGCCATAATTGTAAGTTTCCTGAGGCCTCCCCAGCCATACTTCCTGTACAGACCGTGCAACTGTGAGCCAATTAAACCTCTTTTCTTTATGAATTATCCAGTCTCAGGTAGTTCTTCATAGCAATGCAAGAATGGCACCAATACAGAAAACTGGTATCAGGAAGTGAGGCCTTGCTGTAAAAATACCTGAAAATGTGGAAGGAACTTTGGAACTGACTAATGCGTAGAAATTGGAACAGTTTGGAGGGCTCAGAAGAAGACAGAAGCATGAGGGAAAGTTTTGAACTTCCCAGAGACTAGTTGAATGGTTGTGACCAAAATGCTGATAGTGATACAGACAATGAAGTCCAGGCTGAGGTGGTCTCAGATACAGAAGAGGAACTTACTGGGAACTGGAGTAAAGGTCACTCTTGCTATGCTTTAGCACAGAGACTGGTGGCATTGTGTCCCTGCTCTAGGGATCTATGGAACGTTGAACTTAAGAGTGATGATTTAGGGTATCCGGCAGAAGAAATTTCTAAGCAGCAAAGCATTCAACATGTGGCCTGATTCTAACAGTGTATGGTCATCTATATGAGCAAAGAGGTGATCTGAAATTAGAACTTATATTTAAAAGGGAAGCAGAGCATAAAAGTTTAGAAAATTTGCAGCCTGACCATGTGGTAGAAAAGAAAAATTTATTTTCTGGGGAGGAATTCAAGCCGGCCACAGAAATTTGTGTAAGTAACAAGGAGGTGACTGTTAATAGCCAAGACAATGGGGAAAATGCCTCAAAAGCATTTCAGAGACCTTTGTGGCAGCCCCTCCCATCACAGGCCTGGAGGCTTAGGAGGAAAGAAATAGTTTCATGGGCCAGGCCCAGGGCCCTGCTGCCTGCACAACCTCTGGACACTGCCCACTGCATCTCAGCCACTCCAGTTTCAGCTGTGGTTAAAAGGCCCCAAATACATCTCAGGCTGCTGTTCCAGAAAGTGCAAATCATAATTCTTGGTGGCTTTCATGTGGTCTTAAGCTGTGGTTATGCAGAGGACAAGAGTTGAGGTTTGGGAGCCTCCACCTAGATTTCAGAGGATGTATGGAAATGCCTAGATGTCCAAGCAGAAGTCTACTGCAGGGGCTTTTGAGTTAATGCTGGAATGAGTTAAGACTTGGGGGACTGTTGAGAAGAGATGAATGTATTTTGCAATGTGAAAAGGACATGATAGTTGGCAGGAACCAGGGGCAGAATGACGTGGTTTATATTTGTGTCCCTGCCCAAATCTCATGTTGAATTGTAATCCTCAATGTTGGAGGAGGGGCCCTTTGCCATGATTGTAAGTTTCCTGAGGCATCCCCAGACATGTTTCAGGTATAGCCTGTGGTACTATGAGTCAATTAAACCTCTTTTCTTTAGAAATTACCCAATTTCATGTAGTTTTTTTTTTTTTAATATAGCAATGCGAGAACAAACTAATACATGTGGTATCAGTTGTAATCTCTTCTTTTTCATTTCTGTGTTTTCTCTCCTCTTTTTTTGGTTGGTCTAGCTAGTGGCTTATCAATTTTATCTTTTGAAGAATCAACTTTTGTTTCACTGATTTTTTGTCTTTTCATTTATTTCTGCTCTAATCTCTATTATTATTTTTTCTTCTGCTAATTTTAAGTTTGGTTTGTTCTTGTTTTTCTAGTTCCTTAAGGTGCATTGTTATTTTTAAGTTAACAGTGTTTTGACAATTGAAGAAGACATTCAATAGGTGCATTGTTAGAATATTAATCTGTAATCTTACTACTCTTTTGACGTAGGCATTTATTGATATGAACTTCCCTCTTAGCACTGTTTCTGCTGTGTCCTGAAGGTTTTGGTATCTTGACTTTTATTTGTTTCAAAAAATTTTTTATCTGCACCTTAATTTCTTCATTGACCTAATGGTCACAGAGGAGCATGTTGTTAATTAGGGTTATGGTAATCTATTTTTATAGTTTCCAAAGTTTATCTTGGCATTCCTTTCTAGTTTTATTCCACTGTGGTCTGATAAGATACTTGATATAATTGTGATGTTTTAAAATTTGTTGAGGGTTGTTTTTGGCCTAGCATGTGATCTATCCTGGAGAATGTTCTAAGTGCTAATGAAAAAAAATGTACATTGTGCAGTTGTTGGATGGAATGTTCTGTAAATGTCTGTTAGGTCCATTTGTTCTAAAGTCCAGTTTAAATATAATGTTTCTTTGTTGAATTTCTGTCTTGATGATATATCTAATGCTGATAGTAGGGTATTGAAGTCCCTTATTATTATTGTGTTCAGTGTATCTTTCTCTTTTGGTCTAGAATATTTGCTTCATGAATCTGTGTGCTCCAGTGGTGGGCCCATATATATTTAAGATTTATATATCCTCTAGTTGGATCAATCCCTTTATCATTATATAATTTTCTTCTTTGTCTTTTTTTTTACTGTTTTTGACTTAACGTCTGTTTCATGTGATATACATATAGCTATTAATGCTTACTTCTTATTTCTGTTTGCATGGAATATCTTTATCCATCCCTTTACTTTCAATCTATATGTGTCTCTATTGGTAAGGTGAGTTTCTTGTAAGAAACTCACCTTACCAGTTTTAGCTATAATAAGTTATAGTTAACTTATTGTATTTGGGTCATGTTTTTAAAAGCCCATTTAGCCATGATATATCTTTTTTTCTTTTCTTTCTTTTTTTTATTGACACAGAGTCTCACTCTGTTCCCCAGGCTGGAGTGCAGTGGCACAATCTCTAGCCATTCTATATCTTTTAAGTGAAGCATTTAATTCGTTTATGTTTGAGGTTATTATTGATATGTGAGGTTTTGTTCCTGTCATATTTATAATTGTTTTCTGGTTGTTTTATATATACATACTTTCTTCCTTTTTCTCATATTGTTTCTCACTGTGGTTTGGTGGATTTCTATAGTAGTATCATTTGAGTCCTTCCTCTTCCTCATTTGTATGACTGCTTTACCAGTGAGTTTTATACTTTTATGTGTTTGCATTATTGTCAACATCCCTTTGGTTTCAGGTTTGGGACTTTCTCGAGCATTTTTTTTTTTTTGAGTCGGAGTCTCGCTCTGTCACCCAGTCTGGAGTGCAGTGGCCGGATCTCAGCTCACTGCAAGCTCCGCCTCTTGGGTTTACGCCATTCTCCTGCCTCAGCCTCCTGAGTAGCTGGGACTACAGGCGCCCGCCACCTCGCCCGGCTAGTTTTCTGTATTTTTTAATAGAGACGGGGTTTCACCGTGTTAGCCAAGATGGTCTCGATCTCCTGACCTCATGATCCACCCGTCTTGGCCTCCCAAAGTGCTGGGACTACAGGCTTGAGCCACCACGCCCGGCCGAGCATTTCTTGTAGGGTTGCTCTAGTGGTAATGAATTCCCTCAGGATTTGATTGTCTGGGAAAGACTTTATTTCTCCTTCATTTACAAAGGATTATTTTGCTGAATATAGTATTCTTGGCCGACAGTTATTTTCTTTTAGCACTGTGATATGTCATTCAATTCTCTTCTGGCATGTAAGATTTCTGCTGAGAAATCCATTGTTAGTTTAATGGAGTTTCTTTTAGAGGTGACCAGATGCTTTTTTCTTGCTGTTCTTAGGATTTGCTCTTTATCTTTGACTTTAGACAGTCTGACTATAATGGACTGTTCAGAATATCTTTTTGCATTTGTATCTTCCTGGGGATTGATAAGCCTCCTGTATCTGGGTGTTTACATTTCTTGCCAGACTTGAGAAGTTTTCATCTATTGTTTCATTAAAAAAGTTTTCCAATCCTTTTATTCTCTATTTGCCCTTAGGGATACTGGTAATTCTATTTGGTTGCTTTATGTTGTCCCAAATGTTACAAAAGCTTTGTTTATTCTTTTTTATTGTTTCCTTTATTTTTGTCTGACTGGATTATTCCAAAGACTTAAGTTCTGAAATTCTTTCTTCTGCTTGAAGAAAGAATCTGTTCAACCATCTATTGTTGAAGCTTTTGAATGTATTCTGTATTCATTCAATGGTGCTTTCAGTTTCAGAAATCTTCCTTGGTTCTTCAGTAGAATGTCCATTAACGTCTCTGTAATAGAATGTCCATGAGAATGCTTCTTTGTTAAATTTCTCATTCATATCCTGAATTGTTTTTCTGACTCCTCTGTATTATATTTCAGGATTCTCTTGTATCTTGCTAAGTTTAAAAATCAGTAATTAAATTATTTACCTGGGATTTTATGAAGTTCTTTTTGATTGCCATCTGTTGCTTAAGAACTATTATATTCTTTTGAAGGTACTATATTTCCTTGCTTTTTTTATGTTTTGGTGTCTGTGTCCTTACATTGATATCTGTGCATCTGGTGTCATAGCTGCTTCTTCCCATTTTTTGAATCTGCTTTTATAGGGGAGAGTTTTGTTTCCTATAGATGTATCTATATTGTTGGTTGCATAGGGTGCTTAGGCTTTGATTTGGGGTGCATGTATGAATGTAATCTCTGCATGATTTCTTTGACTGTAAACAATGTCACTGGCACCTGTGATTTCCTTGGTGGCTTGGGAGTGGTTATTATTGGAGTCTGTGATAAAGTTTTGCTGGGGACTGGGATGCCAGGGTAAGTCAGCCTTCATGTTCCAGGGATGGCAGTAGTGTGCTGAGCATACCTGTCTTTGGGACTCAGGGTGGCATAAACTGGTACCAGTGTTAGTTGGTCCAGGAAGATTGATGCTTGGGTCTGCAGGTGGCCTGCTCAGAGGTCTGTAATGACAGTGGTGGGCCGGGTGTGTTTGTGGGCTCTTGGGTCCATGGGTAGCAGGCGTGATGTGCACAAGGGCAGTAGTGGTGATGGAGCAATCTACTGGAATCTAAATGGGCCATGTTAATGCTGGTGGTGACCATGACAGGTTGGGTGTTTCAGTCACCTGGCCTGCTGGTGGTGCATGAGGGTGGGTGCCAGCTGTGGTGGTATTGGCAGGTTGTGATGGCCTGACCTCAGACCCTGGGAGAAGTGTTCAGGTGCAAATGATGATGGACTGTGCTGGGTGGTTTCCAGGTTCCTGGACGGCACGCTGAAGTGCTAGCGGGAGAGGACGAGGTTAGCAGACTTGTCATCAGGCCCCCTGGTAGTACATTCAGTCACTGGCTGAGATAAGCAGGGATGGAGTGATCTCCAGTTCATGGGCAGAATGCTCATGTGTGGGTGGTGATGGCTGCACTGCAGGCCTTCCACTGGGGAGGGTGAGGCTATTCTCAGTGGGAGCAGTGTAGAGAGGTAGCTTTGGGATGCATGGTTTCCTTGTACCTTGGTTCCACAGCAGCCTGCAGTGGTGGTGGTGGTATTTGTTTTTGTGGTGTGTGAAATCCCAGCCTCTCCTCTCCCTCCTTCGCTAGGCAGTGACAGAGGCAACATCAGCCCTGGCTCCAAGGTAAGATGCAGCCCTTAGGAGTTTGGGCTGTCAGAATGGTCCTGGCTGCAGACCTGTGATCTGGGAAGGCAGGGCCCCTCTGCTGGAGTGACATATATGGGTTGCAGTGCAGAGTGTGGTTTCTTACCCTTTGGTCCAACAGCAGCCCACAGCAGTAGCAGTGGGGTTTCTCTTCATGGCATGTGAAAGTGCCTGCTCTCCCCTCTTCCTCCTTGGCCTGGGGTGGCAGCAATCCAGTTGGACCCAGGGCAGGACATGGTTCTTTGGGGGCATAGCTCTCAGACTGGCACCAAGCTGCAGCTTCTCGGGGCTTGGAAGCCTGTGGGATTCAGTGTGAGCTTCCTCTCTGGAGCAGTGCCTCTGTGCAATCTCTAGGCACCTCCCTGTGTTAGTCTCAAGGCCTGTGTGGGTCAAGGGGTTCTCCCACAACTAGAATTGTAAAAGTCTGTGGCAGGAAGGTGGAGGCCTGGGGGACTATCACTTTCCCTTTCCTCGCATTTTGGTTCCCAGCTGATCCTGGCTGAGGAGGCTGCCTGGTTTCCCTGTCCCTCTCTGCTTCCAGAACTTCCTGTCTCTTGTGTGTTGACTCCCAGTGTCTCTCTTAGGTGATCTATTGATCTAAAGTCGGAGTATCTACCTGCTGGTTTTGTTTCTCTTGAGGAGGAGGTACACACGGCTACATTTAGTCAGCCATTTTGAACTGAGTCCTTTAAATTTTTAATAGAAAGGTTACATGTGCATCTTAGAGTCAGTGAAACAGGGTGTATCTATGCCCATCTATTTTTATCTACATAAAAGGGTCATATTATTCACACTGTTTCCCATCTTGTAGGGAAGTGAAATACATTTTACCAGGCCATACCTCTAGTAATGGGAGGAGCCAGAATTTGAAACAGATTCCTCTGTTATGAAAGCACATATTTTTAATCACTGTGATATCTGCCTCCAGGATGGCACACTTGGGACCAATAGAGGCGCCAGGGAAGTAGAGTCAGAATCAACATAAGCAACAACTCCAGCAGTTCAGCCTGTTCAAGCAATTGCCTGCCTTGTGAAGGAGTCAACCAGATGTAGTCACATTTTAGCCAAATAACCTTCAGTTCTAGTTCTAGGTTTTATGAAAATAGTTTATTTGGGTCTCAAATTTAGAGTAGGGGAACTTTCCCAGGACAAACTTAAGGACAGGTTAAGCAGTTGGTAGTTGAGCGTGCTTTGAGTGGAAGGCACAAGCCACGGTTCTTGCCTCCACTCTGCTGAAATTCACCATGAAATGTTGAGCCCATTGTGTGTTTGTGCTTCAGGTTCCTCATCTGTGCAATGGGAGAAGCTGGACTTAATGTACATGGATGAACCTTCTAGCTCATTGATTCCATGACTAAGTCTTTTTGAACTTGTAATTTTGCTGGATAGGAAGAAAGATCTTATTAGATACCAGTGTTCAGGAGTGGAACCTTTTCAGCTCAGACTAGGTGGTACTGGGAACTTTTCCTGTTTAAAACTCTTGAAAGAAAACACATGGCCATTCTGCCTTATCTTTTTAAGACTTTGGGGTGGCTGACAGCCAAACAAAGTGAGCAAAGGCGGAGAGGTCTGGGATCAAAGCAAGCTTCATTTATAACCAAAATAGTGATGTGTCATATTCCTGATTCCCAATGCTGGAGTCTGTTACTTGCAGATTGTTCCTCTGGCCTTATTTCTGGGGTGTCATAACTAAGATCTTCACCCCGTGACAGTGGCCTAAGCTGCCAATGGGATGAATCAGAGTTTCTATCCATTCCATAGGAGACCATAGGTTTGGGGGATAAGGTTGCTGAGAGCAGGAACACATTTTCCACTTTTATTTGCATGTGGGTTACATTGTCTCTTTCTGGCTACTTGCCTCATTCATTTATTCTAATAATATTTATTGGGCATGTACTGTGCATCAGGCAATGTCCTGAATACTGAGGACGGGAAAGCAATCTCTCTTCAGAGAGGTCTCATACTACCAGGAAGACAAACGAATAAGTCCAGGAAGTGATTGTATAAAGTTCTGGGGAAACATGAAGAAGATCGAACGCCCAGAGTGTCCAAGTCGGGGCTGAGGTGGCCGTGGTGGCTATCTTAGATAGGATGGCTGAGGAAAACAGGCCTCTCCAAGGAAGCAGCCTCTGAGTGAAGGGAGAGTTTTTCTAGGCAGGGGAACAACAAGGACAAAGGCCTTGAGGGGAAAATAAGCTTATTATGTTCCAGAAACAGAAAGAAGGGAAGAGATTAGTGGATGATGAGCCCAGAGAGTCCTGCTGGGGCCAGGTCCCACGGCCTAGCCGGTCATAGAAGAAAGCCTGCCTGGTTTATTTCACTTAGCACAGTGTCCTCCAGGTTCATTCATACTGTTAAAAATGACAGGATTTCCTTTTTTCAAAATACTGATTAGTATTCCATTGTGTACACATACCATGTTTTTTTTTTTTCTTTTTAAAACGAAGTCTTGTTTTGTTGCCAAGCTGGAGTGCAATGGCACAATCTTGGCTCACTGCAGCTTCTGCCTCCCAGGTTCAAGTGATTCTCTTGCCTCAGCCTTCTGAGTAGGTTGGATTATAGGCGTGCTCTACCACGCCTGGCTATTTTTTTGTATCCTTAGTAGAGACGGGGTTTCACCACGTTGGCCAGGCTTGTCTTGAACTCCTGACCTCATGATCCTCCCACCTCGACCCCCCAAAGTGCTGGGATTACAGGCTTGAGCCACCGCACCTGGCCCCATGATTTCATTATCATTCGTCCATCGATGGACACTTAGGTTGGTTCCATGTCTTGGTTATTGTGAATAGTGCTACAATGGGCATGTGAGTATATGAACATGTGGGAAGTATATCTCCTCGACATACCGATTTTATTTCCTTTGGGCAAACACCCAGAAGTAGAATCACTGGATCATATCTAGTTTTTGTTTTGTTTTTAATTTTTTTGAGGAACATCCATAGTATTTTCTGTAATGGCCATACTAACTTACATCCCCACCAGCAGGGTACAAGGGTTCCTTTTTCCACATCCTGAACAACACACATCTTTTGTGTGTGCCTAATATTTATTGATTGTTTAGGTACTAAGCATTCTTCTAAGCATGTAGATGTAGCAATGGATAAGTCTTTGCCTTCCTAGAGTTTGCATTTTGGTGGAGGTAGACAGATGACAGGTAAGTAAGCCAATAAAATATAATATAAAGTCAGGTAGTTGTAAGTGCTATGAATAAAAATAAAGTAGAATAAGGAAATACAGTACAGTGGTGATGCAGTTTTGGGTGGGGTGGTCTAGGAAGGCCTTCTGAAGGGGTGGCTTTGATCGTACAACTGAATGAATTGAAGAAAAGAGTTGTGTGAAGGTCTGTGGTAGGACTTGTCGAAAGGGACCGCAGTGCAAAGTCCCTGAAGCAGGCGTGAAATGGCATTCCTAGAGAGGCAGCAAGGAGGTCATTATGGCTGGAGCTGAGTGGGAGCCGCTGGAGGGCCTGCAGGCTTTGGCAAGGAGTTGCACTTTCATTCAATGGAAGCTGGGGAGTTGATGACTTTGAGTGGAGGACTGACATGGTCTGATTTAGGTTCTCAAAGAAGCAATGTCACTGCTGTGTGGATAGTGGACTGTAGGGGTTGGTGGAGTGGAAGTGAGGAGACTGCTGAGAAAGCCTGTGTAGCAGGGGAGAGGTGGGGCTGGCTTAGGATGGTGGCAGAGGATGGGAGCAATCAGATCTTGGGTGCATTCTGAGCCACAAGATTTATTGATGATTTGACTGTGGGATGAGAGAGAGATAGTCAAGGATACCTCTAAGAGTTCTGGACTGAGTAATCGGTCGACTGTGATGAGAGGGAAATAGGGCCAGGAACAGATGGGGTGTGGTAAAGGTGAGCAGGGGGCTCGAGATAAACCCTTGGGAACCATACATGTAGATGGAACTTAAAGCCGTGGGACTGGACGAGCTCATGGAGGAAACGAGTTAGCGATGGAGAAGAGAAGGTTTCTGCATGTGCTGGAGAGGTTGGATGTGATGCTCTGCTTCTCTCTGTTTTTTTTTTTTTGTTTGTTTGTTTGTTTTGTTTTGTTTTAACATGAGGGAAATAACTGATATAAAATTCCTTCTTTAGTGGAGCTAACTTGTCAAATGTCAAAACCTCTTTCCCCCATCACAAAGGGTAAGGTGCGTTTGTTATCTCCACACAGCAGATGCAGGCACTCAAAGGGCTGTGTGTGGCTCACATGCTTGTCAGCAGCTTTTCTTACATAAAACCCCTCATGCTTGTCTTTTTGTCCTTCCTCTTCCCCTTTTGCCTTGTTAACCTGTGTTGGCAAAATATGCAGTGAGGCCAAAATCAAAGCACACAATATTTTTATACTCCCTGCAAGAACGTTTGTCCCACAGATCCGCTTTTGGAGGAGGATAAAGAAGAAAATTTCAGTTGGCTCCTGGCTTGTACCAAAAACCACACTGTACATTCTTCCAGCTGCACTGGAAGAGTGAGAGGCAGCCCATCGACTCCTCAGAAGGTTCTATACTTGAAAGAGTGCTTTTTGTTTCTTCAACAGCGGATTTGTAAGAGAAATCTGCTGTCGGAGAATATTCAGAGTTTGGTGTGGAAACCAGGTATTACTGGTTTCTTGCCTCCACTCTGGTGCTGGTCACCAACAGATTCTTGTTTTCTGGTGCTGTTCACCAACAGATTCTTGTTCCCTTGAAGAAATGGTGCCAGGGACCCTCTGGGTGCTTCTCTGCAGGAAGAACATTTCTACCCTGGGAACCCCAGTACCAGGCAGAATCCCCACGCCCTCTAGGGGTCATAAGTGGCTGGTGCTTCAGTGTCCTCCTGGTGGTGATCCCAAGGTGGCACGAAGAGACCAGATGAGTTCTCCTGAAGACCCTTCGGTATTTCCTCCAAGTTGCATTTCCCAGACTCCAGTATTCTCTAAGGCACCAGGGAATGGCATTTTGTTTTGACTGAAGGTGAGATTTACGGCAAATAAGATAAAGATTCTTATCTTAAAGAAAGTACCAGGAGGGCGTGCAGTTTATTGGTGAAGTAGGATGGTCAATCTGCACGTCTCTCTCCCAGTTTCCTCATAATGACTTTTCAATGCTTTTTATGTCCAGTGGAGATTCTCTCCAAAAATGCTTGCTTGAACCCAGGTCACCTGAGGGTGTGTCTGATCTTCACTGTCCACTATGGTAGCCAGTAACTACCATGTGAAATGTGGCTAGTCAGAATTGAGATGTTTTGCAAGTTTAAAATACACACCAGATTTCAAAGGCCAAGTATGGATCCAAAAGTAATATACTTTATTAATATTTTTGTATATTGATATGTTAAGTTGGTAATATCTGGGAGATGTTAGGTTACAAAATACTATTAAAGTTAATTTTATCTGTTTCTTTTTATTTTTATGCAAGAAAATTTAAAATTACATCAAGTATAGCTTGCATTCTGTTTCTCCCTGGACATTGTGGTGCTAACGAGCAGTAGAGGAAGTTCCCTTGGAGCCACAGATGGCTTGCCATAAGGAGTGGTGTTGCCAGAGTGCAAATGTGGCCTGCCACTCCACAGTGTGAAACACTCCAGTGGCCCTGCAGTAAAGTCCAGTCCCAGTAGCACGACTTGCAAGGCCCACTATGAGGCTCCGTGACTCAATTACCTTCTGTGAGGCTCCACCTCCCAACCCGGTTGCATTAAGGATTACTTTTCCAACACATGAATTTGGGGGACACATTCAAACCATGGCAGGATGTTTCATAAAAGGGTGCTAGGGTCTGAATGTTTGTGTCCCTGCCTAAATTCGTGTGCTGAGATCCTAATTCCCAAGGTGACAGTGTTTTGGGAGGCAGAACTTCTGAGAGGTGATTAGGTCATGAAGGTGGAGCTCTTGTGAATGAGGTTGGAGCTTTTCTAAAAGATGCCCCAGAGGAACCCCTTTCCCCTTCCACCATGTGAGAAAGATACTGTCTAAGAACCAGGAAGCCGGCCCTCACCAGACATTAACTCTGCCAGCACCTTGATCTTGGACCTCCCAGAACTGTGAGGAATAAATTTCTGTGGCTTATAAGCCACCCAGTCTGAGGTATTTTGTTATAGAAGCTCAAAGAGACTAAGACAGGGGTGAAGCATTTTCTTCTCTTGCAGATTGTCAAAACAACAACCATGGTGACAATGGCAGCACCTGTTGGTTGGTATCCAAGGTGTCATGCCAAGAAATTTCACACTTGACTCTCCACTTAAAAGGCCATCGTAGGCCGGGCGCGGTGGCTCAAGCCTGTAATCCCAGCACTTTGGGAGGCCGAGATGGGCGCATCACAAGGTCAGGAGATTGAGACCATCCTGGCTAACGTGGTGAAACCCCGTCTCTACTAAAAAAATACAAAAAACTAGCCGGGCGAGGTGGCGGGCGCCTGTAGTCCCAGCTACTCGGGAGGCTGAGGCAGGAGAATGGCATGAACCTGGGAGGTGGAGCTTGCAGTGAGCTGAGATCCGGCCACTGCACTCCAGCCCTCCAGCCTGGGTGGCAGAGCGAGATTCCGTCTCGAAGAAAAAAAAGTCCATCGTATTAGTCCCTTTTCCTATTGCTATAAAGTACTGCCTGAGACTGAGTAATTTATAAAGGAAAGAGGTTTGACTTGCAGATCAGTATCACTGGGGAGGCCTCAGGAATCTTACAATCATGGCAGAAGGTGAAGGGGAAGCTGGATACTTTCTTTACATGGCATCAGGAAGAAGAAATGCCGAGCGAAGGGGAAAGAGCTCCTTATAAAACCGTCAGATCTCGTGAGAACTCACTCTCATCAGAACGGCATGGGGGAAACTGCCTCCATGATTCAGTTACCTCCACCCGATCTCTCCCTTGACACGTGGGGGATTATGAGGATTACAATTCAAGATGAAATTTGAGTGGGGCACAAAGCCTAACCCTATCAGCCTCCTCTGTTTTTTTTTTTTTTTAAGTTTTCCATGTGGTCTAACCCTTGAGTTTTCATTCTCTTCTTAATATGAGATAATAGGAACTTTCCTCTCTGGTTCTCTGGGAGAGCAGCTAAGGGTCAAGTGCTTTGTCAGGTGAGTGGACTGAAGTTAATCCATGTAGGAACGGAGGAAGGAAGCAATGTTTTGGGGCTTCTTCTATGTACCAGACACCGACTGGCTCTTCAGATTCATGTTTTGTTAAATCCTCATGACGGCCCCACTAACAGGTGTCATCACTGATGTCTAACAGACAAGGAAGCCACATTGTGGTGAGGTTAAGTGACATCATCAAGAGCCTTAGGAAGTGGCTGGGCTGTGCTTAGAGTTCTTGTCTATGTCATTTCTTAATTTAGGGAGTTTCTTTTCCTTTTGTCACATTCCTGCTGTTACTCCCTGCTGCTGTGTCATGAGTAATTGTGTCAGCTTCTTGCTCGTCACTTGTAATTTGCTGCTTTTGATTTGCTCTAAGCGGAAGATGAGAAACTCCAGCTTGTTCAACTGCTGTTCAACAGGGAGGCCTGGGGCATTTGCTGTGTGTCTTGCTCTCCATCTCTAGGCCTTTAAAGAAACCCAGGCTGTTGACTCACAGACACCAGGCAACACATATGCTTTATCCACTGCGGCTACTGCTCCTGGTTTCGGTATTCACCCGGCACGCCTCCCACCTGCCAGCACCAGTCGGAAGTTGTTGCTCTTGTCTGCCTGGTGTTTGAATCCTCTGGCTCCCAGCAACTGGCATAGGCTGATTTTTTATTTGCTGCTGTGTGCATCCTCTTTTCTGGCTTCCTCTTTTCCTCTCAGTGTGCCCATTTCCTGATTTTTTTCTGCATCTGCAGCTCTGAAGAAGTGAGAGTTTTGCTGCCAGCACCAGGCCCACAATTCTACTTCATGGACTAGATTAGACTCCAGGGACATGTGGGATAATCAGGAACTGCCTTTAGTGGCTTGGCCACTCAGGGGCTAAGTTCTTTGCCTTCTTAACTGTAGCTGGATTCTGGAGACTTGAAGTTGTTTGAAGTTTGAAACATTATTGCGTGTAACTGTGGCTAGTTTTCAGAATGTATTAATAAATATATACATAATTGCTTGGACAATATAAGTATACTTGAAATTTTAAAAGTATGTGTGCCTGTGGGTTTAGCTGTGTGTGTGTGTGTGTGTGTGTATAAATTATATATATATATATAATTTTTGATGTTGTATTCTTGTGCTCAAACCACTGAACTAATGTGTCTAGTTAAACCATTGAAATAGAAGTTTAAATGGGAAGAATGGAGATGCACCCCAGGCCCACCATGGTGGAGGGGCACTGGGATGGAGTTCTTTATCTTTAAAGTAAACTTAAGCCCTATGACTGGGCCTGCATCCTCAGCCCAGGTTGATCTGGCTGTGGGATCAATTAGAGAAGTCACAGAACCCTGGGTCTTTCTTTGGGAAAACTTCCCAGGATCCCTGCTTCACTCTGCCCAGGTCTTTTCCTGCACTTCCTGTTTGAGCCTCATTGTGCTCTGGTGTTCCATGGCAAAGCCTGCCTGGAAAGCGGGTGGGAGCTGGCCAGGCCGGGGAGCTGGGGGCCAGAGAAGAGGGAAGAAGGGCATCGTGGGACCAGTAAAAAGGGAGGCTGGGAGCATTCAAACATAGGTTTTCTTTTATTCTCCATTTTCTCCTACGTGTAGGTAAAAATCATGCCATTCAGCATAATTTCTTTGTCAGGTGGAATAAGGATAAATGAATTTAATTTCTATTTTTGGATGCTGTCCTGTCTTTGCAGTCCTTCTGTCTGAAACCCTTGATCAGCTGGAAGGGTTTGGCAGTATTGCATTTCAGAGCAAAGCGAGGAATAGAGAAATAATTCATAAATAATAGATTCTAGTCTGAGGGAAATAGACGGCTGGTCTTCAGTTCTAAGAAGAAAGGGAAGGAGGGATGCAAACAAATATTAACAGTACTTGACACATACATGAGGAGTTGTTTCCATCCCAGGCTTTCTCCATGAGCCCCTGTCAATAACAGGTAAATGACCATGGAGCTGACCAGCTGAGGACTGATGCGCCTCTCCTGACTTGTTGCAAATGCACAAAAGCCATATGAGAAGTCATTTAATTTTTGCTTTTCGTTTGCCAGAAAGAAAAAGTAAAAGGGGACAAGTCAAAGTCTCTTCAAAATCCGATTTGGCTTTTTCCAATGGGATCATCTATCTTCCTTGTATCTGGTTTTGCCAGTTAAACATTAATGATGCACATTCACAGACATGATCTGTGAGTGCAATTTATTTCTGAATTCAAGCCTTTCTTCTTAAGAGTATTTGCTATAATGGATATACTGGAATAAGATCGTGGATTAAATAAAAGAGGCACTTCAGGGAAAACAAATCTGCCAGTGGAGACTCCACCGGAGAAACAATTTTTACTTGTCTCCTCACATCCAAATTCAAAAGGCATTTTCTAGGGAATTTCAGCTTCTGGAGATAAAAGTGATGGGAAATTAACTGACCAGTTAATAGTAGCTACTGTGTATTAAATGTGCCCAACACTGCATTAGACGTGTTATATTCAGGATCACATTGAACACTCATAGCAGCACTGCTGGCTGCCTATTACTACCCCACTGTACACATGGAGAGTTTGGTTCCTGAGCTTCCTGAGCTCATCTCTTCTTCTTTTTTTTTTCTTTTAATTGTACTTTCAGTTCTAGGGTACACGTGCACAATGTGCAGGTTTGTTATATATGTATACATGTGGCATGTTGGTGTGCTGCACCCATTAACTCTTCATTTACATTAGGTATATCTCCTAATGCTATCCCTCCCCCGTCTCCCTACCCCATGACAGGCCCTGGTGTGTGATGTTCCTCATCCTGTGTCCAAGTGTTCTCATTGTTCAATTCCCACCTATGAGTGAGAACATGCAGTGTTTGGTTTTCTGTTCTTGCAATAGTTTGCTCAGAATGATGGTTTCCAGCTTCATCCATGTCCCTACAAAGGACATGAACTCATCCATTTTTATGACTGCATAGTATTCCATGGTATATATGTGCCACATTTTCTTAATCCAGTCTGTCATTGATGGACATTTGGGTTGGTTCCAAGTCTTTGTTATTGTGAATAGTGCCGCAATAAACATACGTGTGCATGTGTCTTTATAGCAGCATGATTTATAATCCTTTGGGTATATACCCAGTAATGGGATGACTGGGTCAAATGGTATTTCTAGTTCTAGATCCTTGAGGAATCGCCACACTGTCTTCCACAACGGTTGAACTAGTTTACAGTCCCACCAACAGTGTAAAAGTGTTCCTATTTCTCCACATCCTCTCCAGCACCTGTTGTTTCCTGACTTTTTAATGATTGCCATTCTAACTGGTGTGAGATGGTATCTCATTGTGGTTTTGATTTGTATTTCTCTGATGGCCAGTGATGATGAGCATTTTTTCATGTGTCTGTTGGCTG
>NW_016810434.1:3275571-3316999 GCF_001698545.2 Rhinopithecus bieti
CCATGGGGTTTTCTAAATATACAATCATGTCATCTGCAAACAGGGACAATTTGACTTCTTCTTTTCCTAACTGGATACCCTTTATTTCTTTCTCTTGCCTGATTGCCCTAGCCAGAACTTCCAACACTATGTTGAATAGGAGTGGTGAGAGAGGGCATCCCTGTTTTGTGCCAGTTTTCAAAGGGAGTGCTTCCAGTTTTTGCCCATTCAGTATGATATTGGCTGTGGGTTTGTCATAAATAGCTCTTATTATTTCGAGATACGTCCCATCAATACCTAGTTTATTGAGAGTTTTTAGCATGAAGGACTGTTGGATTTTGTCGAAGGCCTTCTCTGCATCTATTGAGATAATCATGTGGTTTTTGGCTTTGGTTTTATTTATATGATGGATTACATTTATTTATTTGCATATGTTGAACCAGCCTTGCATCCCAGGGATGAAGTCAACTTGATCGTGGTGGATAAACTTTTTGATGTTCTGCTGGATTCGGTTTGCCAGTATTTTATTGAGGATTTTTGCATTGGTGTTCACCAGGGATATTGGTCTAAAATTCTCTTTTTTTGTTGTGTCTCTGCCAGGCTTTGGTATCAGGATGATGCTGGCCTCATAAAATGAGTTAGGGAGGATTCCCTCTTTTTCTATTGATTGGAATGGTTTCAGAAGGAATGGTACCAGTTCCTCTTTGCAGCTCTGTTAGAATTCGGCTGTGAATCCGTCTGGTCCTGACTTTTTTTGGTTGGTAAGCTCATCTCTTCTTAAAAAGACTTAGCTGAGAAATACCACTGTCAATGGTGGGTTTTCTTTCTTCCACAAGGTAATTGGCGTTACCCTTCTTGCTCCAGTGACCATCACCTTCTGTTAGTGGTGTCTCCATGACAACTGACTGACTTCTTTTCCCCAGCTTAGGATTTCCCTCTTCTCTGTAAGTCCCTGGAAGGAAACTCATATCACATAATCCAGACTACCGGGCAGGAGTGGGACCTAGTTCACAAAGGTTGTTCAGGTTAACGTTCTGCAAAGACATAAACATACCTTTGCAGAAAAGTGCTCAGAGCCTCCTTACAGCTTCCCTGATGCAATCCACTGATCAAGCACTTTGAGTTCACTTGGCATCTCTGCATTATGTTTGTGTTATCCATTCAATTACCATGGAATTACTCTTTGTTTTGGGTCAACACTGTTCTTTTACTTCTTGTATGTTTTCTGAGTTGTTTCTTTATCGTTTGGGAATACAGTGGTGATGGTGTTTCATTTTTTTTTTTTTTTAGGTTCACAGCAAAACTGAAAGGAGGATACAGAGATTTTCCATATACTCTCTGCCCCTACATGTGCATAGCTACTGTAATTATCCACATCCCCCACCAAAAGTGATAGATTTATTAATTGATAATCTGTAGTGACACATCATAATCACCCAAAGTTCATAGATTACATGAGGGTTCACACTTGGTGTTGTATATTCTATGGGCTCAGATAAATGTATAATGACACACATTATATATATATTTATTTACACTATATATACTGTATATATTTGTATATATACTATATATTTATGGCATATATATACTATATATTTATAGTATATATATACTATATATGTGTTATCTATATATAGTATATATTTGTCCTCATATGGTTCCCACTCAGATTCAAGAGACACATGTGTGAGTAGATATGTACAAAACATGTGGCAATTGTAGGGCTAGAGAGAGAAATTCAGAAATTATAATAGGAGCTAAACCTAGACAGAAGGGTCGGGAAAGACTCCCTGGAAGAATAGATGCCTGAATCGAATCTTGAAGGAAAGGAAGGGTAAGTTAGATGAAGAGAGTAAGAATGGAAGGCATAGCATGTTGTGTTTGGTTTACTGCAAACCACTTGGTGTGGCTAAGTAATAAATTGAGAGGCAGTGAGTGTCAGGAGATGAGATCAGTGACTGCAACAACACTGGAAAAGTTTGGACTTTGGCTTTGGGGAGGCTTTGAAGGGTTTTACGCTGGGGAGTTAAATGTTCAGTTGTGCATTTAAATAGAAAATCCAGTGGATGAAAATAGGCAACATATTCATGTTTTCTTATTTATACCAAAGGCAAACATTTTGGGAAAGGTCAAAAAGCGAAGTGTCGGCCATGTAATTGTACCCCTTATCTTGCCCGGAGGGTTCCCTGTGTGTGTACTCTGTGGGATTAGTGTCTCCCAGCAGCTGTCCCAGCCGCTCTTCCTTGGGGATTGGCTTTGTGAATTGGTGACTTCCTTACACATTTCCTCTTGTGATATAAGAAAAAGAACTGACCCTCTAGAGTCCCAAAGATCAGTGATCCTATGCTATCTTTGACATTTACTAACTTTGATCTTGGGCAAGTCACACCATCTCCTTGAGTCCCAATGTATTTATCTGTAATATGGGATAGTAATGGCCAACCCACAGGGCTTTGGTGAGGAATGTTCCTGGCAGAGTGCCTGGCTCATGGCAGGTGCTTAATGAATTAATTATTTCTTTCTGTAAGTATAAAATACCTCCCTGATTTCTGAACTAGAGGAGTCTCACTTCTTTCCAATATTTCAAATGGGGTGGGGGCGGGGAGTTAGTTCCTTAAATAGTTCAATTAATGCTAGTTTCTACTATGTGTTAGGCATTTTGCTAGGAGCTGTGTTCAAGAATTAAAATTTTGAACTAAGTTTAATTCTTGTATTTACTCTTCAGGGCAGTTGCACACTTTTACAAATGAAGAAACAGGGTCCAGGGAGGTTGAATGTCTTGCTTAATACCATGTGGATGGAAAGATTCAAATCCAGGATCTTGTTGGGCTTGTTCTTTTCATTTTGCCTAATTTCCTACTAAATATCAAGCATTTTGATGGCCACTAGGGAATAGTAGAGTCGAAAATAACATATTGCCTTTCCCCATAAAGCCTATGAATTAATGGGACGAAGAGGACAGATATTTATAGGGCTTTTAGAAAACCCTACGGAAGTTCAGAGACAGGTGTGCTCAGTATGCCATGGGAGACAAGTAAAGAGGTGCCATTGAAGGGTGGGTGGACCATCTGTGGACCTTTGGTTTCCTTGGAGTCCATCATCTGTGGTCTGGAGTTAGATTCTAATCATTAGGCAGTACATCAGGGCTAGCTCCATAGAAATGATTTACTGGCCACATTTACAAAGACTCCCTCTCTGTGTACTCTTGGTCTATAGGTAAAGTCACTGTAAGTCACTTTGAAAGACTTGCACCTCATTGAAAAAGACACATCTCTGCATGGTTTTCATCCATTTGCTTCATCTCCAAGACAAGCTTTCTTTTCAAAGGGGAGAAGAGCCCATTTCCCTGCCACCTGTCAGCATTTAGCTTGCCACTGTGGCTTATTACTGCTGCCATCTGCTGCCAAGGAGAGATGTGCATGATCTGGGTAGGTACACATAAAAGTCATTAGAAGAGAGGAGGCTGAGCTGAGGATCCAAGTGGAAACATTTACTATCAGCACAATAACAGCCCTTGCTCTCCTGCCTCCTTCCCTGATATCCAGCAGGGTCACCACTCCCTGGCCCCAGCTGGCCACCGCCATTGACATATATTCTCCATACCCTTCTTCATGCCACCCCATACTTGGCATGGACTCTGTTTCATTTCATCACTCAAAGTCATTGCAGAGCAGATACAGGGACTATTTAGAAACTATGAAGCAGTTGGACAATAGGTCAACTTTTGTCTCATATATTGACTAGTGGAGGCAATTTGATGTTTAAGGAGACGTCAGATCCTCTGAATTTTCGGCTGTGAAAAATGAATGGCTTCAAGTATAATTCAGTTGAGTTATTTCATTCCCACAAATCTTTCCTGGACATCATCAAGAGCTACAGACAGGAATAAGATGAAGCTCCTGTCTTAAGGAGCTGACAGTGGTTGTGTTGCACAAGTTTGCAAGTGTGTGCGTATATGATGTCATCAATTACAAGTGAGATAAGATGTGTCCTATGAGGGGAAGAAGTGTAGATGCTGTAGTGTCCCCAAGGAGGGACACAAATGTCTTCATAAAAGTTTGGGGTCAAAGAGTAAAGAGGGGTGGGTGAGGCATGTGTTCAGATTTGCTTCTGGAAAAATAATCAGTCTGAATGCAGTGTGGAGGGCTAACTAGAGCAGTCTCAGAGTAGAAGGTTTCTGAAATAGTCCATGTATGAGATAGGTTAGGATGTTGGTAGAGACAGAGAAAAGCAGATGGTTCAAGAGATACTAGGAGAGTAAAACTGGTAGGCTTAATGATACAGTTGATATGGCAAGTGAGGAAAAGGTGGTGTCCGGATGACACTAACACTTCTGGCTTGAACAATAGGTTTGTCAGTAGTGCTACTGAATGAGATATAATTCCTGGAAGAGAGCAGAATGAGAACCTGGTGGAGAAGAACAAAAGTTGAGTTTTAGAGCTTTTGTGTATGAGATGTTTTAGGAACGACCAAGGGGAGATGCTAATTAAGCAGTTTTACATGAAGACCTAGAACTCAGAAAAGAGGTCTGGGCTGGTTTTATAAATGTGTGGGTCTTTTTTTTCTGGTGGTAACTGCAACTGTGGGATGGAAGACAGTGTTAATTGAGACAAGAAGAAATGCCTGGGATGAGGTTTTGAGGGCTTCCACTATGTTTGGCCTGAGGAGAAGGATAAACTGACAAAGGAAATGGAAGTATGGCCAGAGAAGAAGAAATGGAACAAGAAGGGTGTTAGGTTATAAAAGTTTAAGGAAAAGTCTTTCAGAAGAGAGGAAAGGAAAACAGTGTCAAATGTTGTTGAAAGGTCCACTAAGATGAGGCCTGGAAAATGTCTGCTGTGGCTGCATGGACATCACTGGAGATATTGGCAAGGGCTATTTAGGTAGAATAATGGGTATCAGATCCAGATCAGAGTGGTCTGTGGAGTGCGTGGGGTATGAAGGCACGGCAATGGTGAGTGAAGACAACTCTTCCTTAAGGGTTGACTGTAAAGGGGATGAGGGAGACGGGGGAGTAGCTGAAACTGGATTCCGGCGACGAAGATGGGCAGATACTTAAAAGCAGAGAAAGGTCAATCAGAGAGAGGTTGTGAGTATTGTAAGGAAAAGGGAAAATGATAATAAGAGATTCCATAGGTGGTAGGTGGCAGTGGGATCCAAAGGTCATTTGGATGGATAGTTGTGTCAGCTCCTCTTCTGCTGTAGGAGAGAGAGAGAGAAAGGGAGAGTTCCTTCGCATCTGTATGTTTGATTGTGGGAGTTTCCTGTCTAATAGCATCTGTTTTCTCTGTAAAGTAGGAGGCAAGATCCCCTGATGAGACAGAAGAGTGTGGGTGGGTAGCAGGGGTGGTAGCTTGAGAAGAATAAAGTTTGAAAAAATTACTATGAGGTATGGTAAGAGATGATGTAGTAGGTTTGCTTGGCAGAGTGCAGGCTCACTTGAAGTTGAGGATCAATAATATGCAGTGGTCCTAAGCTGCACTGATTGGCTTTTCCTGCTTAGACAGAGGCTAGGAGGTGGCGCGCTCAGTTGGATTTTCCTGGACTTTGATTTTATCTGGATGGTACAAATAAAAAGCAGCAGATGGTTCAGGGAGCCTAAGGTATGGGCAAAAATATTGTCAAAGTCATGGACCATGGAGTCCAAGTTGAGTTAGTAAATGAAGAAAGGAGAAGGCTGATGACTAGAGAGAAACTGTAGTTCAAGAACTGTCAGAGTGAGAGGAGTTGGGTGAGCAAGGTGGAGGGGAAGAGATTGTGGCTGACAGTGTTTGCATTAGTGATTCTAGGAGTATAACATTTACTGAAGCGTGAGGGGGAGGGAAAGAGAGGACCATTGGAAATAACTAGGTCAAAAAACAGAATTAGGAGGCCATCTGTGGGGTCATCCATTTGGCTGACATCACCCAGGATGATGACAAAGTCTGAGGTAGAAAAAGCACATAAATGCAAGCCTTCAATGAATGAAGGGGAGGGGAGATTGGCAGATTAGAGTGATTGCAAGGGGAAGGAGGATGCGTGCTGTGTATTCAACCCAGAAAAAGTAACAAACGACTGTCAACCTCCCTTCAGAAGGCATTGGTAAGTTGTTAGAGCTCTTCTTAAAGCATTTATTCACATACTTTAATTTTTGTAAAGGACATTTGGAATTGCAGCTGAGTTCACATTGGTGGTGCCTCCTCATACCTGGTGGTGGACTCCTAGCTGTCATTTTGAAAAATGTCATGTACTTTTAAGGAAAAAATTTTTTCCCCCCCCCCCCCCCCCCAAAATTTACGTATTGAATCCCTAACCTCCAATGTGGTGGTAGTTGGAGATGGGGCCTTTGGGAGTTATTTAGGTTTAGGTGAGATCATGAGGATGGGGTCTCATGATGGAATTATAAGAAGAAACACCAGAAAGCTTGTTTCCTCTCTCTATCTCCACCTGTATGCATCCAGGAAAGGCAGGTGAGGGTACAACATGAAAGTGGCCATCTGCAACTCAAGAGAGCTCTCACCAGACACTGACCCTGCTGATACCTTGATCTTGGATTTCTAGTCTCCAGAATTGCGAGAAATAAATTCCTGCTGTTTAAGTCTATGGTGTTTTGTTATGGTAGTCTGAGCCGACTAAGGCAGCTCTACTCTCTGCTTCAACCAATCTCTGAATAAGTGGCGGTCATCTGTGATGAGCTGGGTCAAAGCTCAGTTCTTTCTGGGAGTTTGGGGTGGACCAAGAGGGCATCTCTCCAGGTGGCTTGAGCCCTAAGAAGTAGACTTGGAGGCTGCAGGTAGTCATTGGATGGGCAGCAGGAAAGCCAGTTTTCTGATAAAGAAGAGAGAAGTTGATGGCCTGAGAGAAAGAGAGCTAGCTGACAGGCAACTGATACTCCCTGGGATCCAGAAAAAAGACTCGTGGCTGGTGATTGTTCTTCCTGGGACCAGTTAGTTCCTCACTTCTGATTTCCACAGATTAAATCTTAATTATTTGTTATTGCAAAATTCTGTGTCTTATTTTTCCTTATAAAGCTAGCTTGAGTTCATGTCTATGATTTGCAAACAATAAAAAATTCTCCAGTAAGCCCTTTGCTGTGATGCTTCCCCTTTTACTATAGTCCTCCCTTGATATCCGTGGGGAGGGGTTGGTTCCAGGACCCCTAAAGATACCAAAATCTGTGGGTGCTCAAGTCCCATGTGTAAAATGGTATAGGCATTTGCTTATAACCTACACACATCCTGTATAGTTTAAATTATCTCTAGATTACTTGTGATACCTAATACCATGTAAATACTGAATAGCTGTTATACTGCATTGTTTTTATTTGTGGTTTTTATTGTATTGTTATTTTCACTGTTTTTTTTTCTGATCATTTTCAATCTGCAGTTGTTTGAACCTAGGGATGCAGAACCTGTGGTTATGGAGGGATGATTGTATTTACCTTTTGGTGTTGCACAATCTTTTATACAGTGCCTCAGAATCCATTGTAGACCAGGTAAATTATACATACCTGAAACAAATTTGAGTATTTTCTTCTGAAGCTGAGTAGAAGCTGCTGAAGTAGGCTTTGAAGTCTCTTGGGTGCCACAGACAATAGGAAAAGTCCATGCTGTAGAGATGGTGGTGGCTGACCTGTGGTTCCTGCAGTTGGAGAAGTCTGTCTTCTGTCACAAAGGAAAATTATGTTGGCCTCACACAACTTATGTTTAAGCATTTATTAACTTTTTACTAGTTTGCTCCCTCTTTGCCAGGAAGTGCAGATTGGTGAGTTATTTGTGCTTTTCCTTGGAACACAACACAAATAGTCTCAATTATGGCTCCAAACAATTGTGATTGCTATTATTGAAGATTTATAGAAGTGCTTAGATTTCTAAATATCCTTTTATGACTCTCCATTTGTATGGTAACCCAGACAGGCTCTTCTGTACACATGGACACCTCACTGGGAAAACCTTATAGAAGAAAATCTGAATTTACAGAAGAGATAAATAAGAGGTTGACTATTCACATGGTTTTACAGAGAGTGAGTTCCCCTAGTGCATTCGGTACATTCCCTCTTCTCTTTACAGATCATGAACAATGTCTTACACATAATAGGCTTTGAATGAAAATTTTGTTGATTGATTGATGAGCACTTGGGAAGGAGAGAAATGTGAAGCTAGGGTTATAGTTTGCTGCTGCCAGTTGGAGATAAATCAGAAAGGAAGAGAAAGTATCTCTGAGCAAATAGCCATGTCCATGGGGAAATGGGACTCTATTTTAAAAAATATGATTCGCATACAGTTTTTAGGAAGCTACTTGCTGCAAAATCCAAGATACACATGAAGTTTTCACTTCAATGTCCTCAAAGACCTAAGAGACCCTTGCCCTGGGTCACAGCATTGAGCAGTCAAAGAAGGAGGTGGGCATGCATTCTGCTGCTGTGCCGGGACCCAACATTTTCACAAAGAGGAGCTACTTTTTATCTCCTCAGGCCAAGATCACTATGGGGAGGGGTTGCATTTTGCAACCTGAGACCTTGAACAGCATAGAGACAGAGGCTATGTCGACTCTCTTTCCTGCTGGGTGCCTGTGTTTGTAAGGATTCCTGGTTGCGAAGGGTAGATACCCACCAGAGCTGGAGTAAACAAGAAGGGGGGTTTATTATAAGGAAGCAGAGTTAATGTCCTGGACTCTATGGGCAGAAATGGAAGTTGCATCTCAGACAGGATTGACGCAGGAGGTGAAAAGGTATCAGAAACACAGGCAGCTCCTGTCTGCACATGTGTTCTGTCCTATTTTTTTCATCTAGTTCTGGCTTTACCTGTCTCTGCATGCACATGGGAGCACACCCTGGAGAAGGAGGTCGATGACAGCATGTAGACATCGGAAACAGGGTCAACTCCAGCCTTCATGGCAAGCCTGAGACGGTGTGCCTGTGGCAACCAACTAGCTCTGAGAAATGTAGTGGAGTCAAGAGCTACCAGCAGATAATTTGGATTCAACATGAGCTCACCAAGTACCCCTTGCATGCCTTTCCCTAAGATAGGTGCTGGGAGACAAAGAAAGTCTGAAGCAGCCTCACCCTGTCAGTTCATTGTGTGACTGGTGATATAGCTTCACTGTGTCCCCATCGAAATCTCATCTTGAATTATAGTTCCCATAATCCTGATGTGTAGTGCGAGGGACCTGGTGGGAGGTAATTGTATCATGGGGTGGTTACCCTCATGCTGTTCTCATGGTAGTGAGTGAGTTCTCATAAGCCCCGATGGTTTTATGAGGAACTTCCCTGCTTTTGCTTGGCACTTCTTCTTGCTGCTGCCATGTGAAGAAGGTTATGTTTGCTTCCCGTTCCACCACAATTGTGAGTTTCCTGAAGCCTCCCAAGCTCTGCAGAACTGTGAGTCAATTAAACCTCTTTGCTTCATAAATGACCTAGTCTTGGGCAGTTCTTGATTAGCAGCATGAGAACTGACTAAAACGACTGGGGAGGTGGATACGTGGAGAGATATGTAATGGAAATGACCAGGCTGGAGACAATCACAAATATTTTGGGGGGTTCAAAGGAGGGGTGTGTGGCATTTCTGTGTACTTTCATTCATTCCATAAACCTTCCTTCATTCATTCATGAGGGTTTCTGCGGCCAGGAACTGCTCTAGGGCCTGGCATTGCAGCAGTGGAGCTGGCAGACAGGGCCTCTGCCCTCGGGGAGTTTTCTTTCTGAAGGAGGAGGTGAACAACTGGCAAGTGAGCAAAAACAAAAATAAGATAACTTTAGAGAGTGATAGGACTGGGAAGGTGAAAATGGGGTGCTGGGATAGAGCCCACAGTAGCCCAAGAGTGCCTCCATCATGAGGCGTCACGCTATGCTGAAGAGCAGGGAAAAGCACTAGAGGCAAAGAGAACAGCAGGTACACAAGGCATGAGGGAAAATGAGCTTGGCATGCGTGGGAAACACCAAGGGGCTGGGGCACGGAGGAGATGGCGTGAAGGACAAAGAGGAGAGCAGAGGCCGGGTCACCATGGGTCTTGTAGGACCTTGTAGGCTGTGATCAGGACTTTTTAAGTACAATTGGAAGATTTCGAAGATGTTTGTCAGGGTTGGCCTTGTTGGTGTTGGGAAAAGCCCATTCTGAGTAGTGGGGAGCAAGGGAGCACTGGGAGGCAGTGTGGAGAGCGGAGGCACTGCGGGGCTGGAGTTGGTGGTGCTGGGATTGGAGCCATGTGCTCAGGTTGAGGGTGTATTTTGGAAGAACCATTAGGACTTGCAAAAGAGTTGGATGTAGAGAGTGAAGACAAAGGAGGACACAAGGATTTAATTCATGGTCTTTTAATACAGCAACTAGGGGAACTGTGGTGCCCTGTACCAGGGAGTGGAAAATCAAAAGTTCCACCTGATCCTATTCAAAGTGAGTTTCTCTTGGACGTCCAAGTAGAGATGTTGGGTTAGACAGAGAAGGGGTCTGGTGCCCTAGATCAGTGCTGTCCAGTGAAAACACAATGTGATCTAATATATGCATTTTTTACATTCACCAGAAGCCACGTTAAAAAGGTAAAAGTGAAAATGTAAAAGTCATTTTGACATATATTTTATTTAATCCTGTATTTCCCAAATATTATAATTTCAACATGCAATCAACATAAAATGATTAGTGAGATATTTTACATCTTTTGGATCCTAATTCTTCAAAATGTGGAGCACATTTTCCACTTTCAACATATCTCCATTTAGCCTAGCCCTGTTTCAAGTGCTCAGTAGACTCATGTGGCTGGGGCTACCATGTTGGATAGTGGAGCTCTAGAGAAAGTTGAGGTTCAGAGATTTGCATTTGGGAGTTACCATCACATAGAAGGCAGCCAAAGTGTTAGATTACCTTGGAACACCAACACCTAGGGAGTGCAGAGAGAAAAAGCTCGAAAGTGAGCCCAGGGCACTCCAAAATTCACAGGTTGGATGGAGGAGGAAAAGCCAGCAAGAGACTGGGAAAGAGTGAGCAGGCACATTAGAGAACGTGGGGTGTGAGGAATCAAAGCAGCTAAGAGACCAAGTGATTTCAGGACTCTGGGAGGCCCCATGGCTAGGTCTTGAATTATGACCTGGCAAACAAAGGGAAAAGGTTATTCCGTTAGGGATAGAAGAGGCAAAGGAAAGAGAGCAAGAGTGTGTGGAGGGGACCAAAGTGTGGATTGAATGCAGGAGCTGAGGGGCACAGGGGTATGGTCCAGGTGGGGCCACTGGAGCTCAGAGAGTCTCATGGCCATGCTCAGGACTTGGGGTTTTATTCTGTGGGTCAGTGGTCTCAGCCACATTTGCAGCCACAGCATTAGAGTTGTGTTCCCGTGTACCATGCTTCCCTACTCACTCTGGGGTCAGATACAGTCCTGTTCACCAGGGCTAGTGCCTGCTTTCCCTCCTACTCAAGAACAAAGAGTGAGAATCAGGATCTCTTAGGGAGAGTTGTTCCATATTACAAACAAAAATCTCATTTCTAAATTTTAATTTCTATTAATAATGAATTACTGGCAGCACACCTCATAGGTGATTGCAACTTATGCCTTGGTGTGTCCCAAGGCAGCACCTGAGAACTTCTGCTGTGGGTTTGGTGGGGCCAGAGGGTTTCCAGGAGGAAAGAGGCAGCATCCTGCTTCACTTTTGAGAGGCAGCCCCAGCAGTGCGGAGGGTGTCTCTGCCTGCTGGTTGTGGACTCCTGTCCTGGACCCCTCCTCTAGCCCCTAGTTCCTCTGCACCCTTTCATCTTTTAGTTTCACCTTCCATAATGCACAGATCAAAAGTTGTACCCTGCTCAATGGCTTGAGGTTCCTACATAGTCTTCTTTGTCAGCAGATTATTAATTAACACTTTACTATGCCAAACATATGCATTACAGATCCTACCGAGAGTCAGAGAAGGGTGTGAACAGAAAAGAGCAGGTGTGAGTTCAGTAACCTTAAGCCCCACTCATGTATGTCGTTCTAATGACACACCATGGGCACCATTGCCCAGATGAGATCTGGACGCTCAGGTGTTTTGGGGCCTGGGAGACAGTGCTGGGAAGTGCCAGGGTAAAGGAGAGCATGATGCAGTCTTTAGACCTGGCTCCTCTGCATAGATCTGAATCTCACAGCTGCCCCCATACCCACAGGCTGCAGGCTGCTCAGAGGAAACCTGAGATGTTGAGGCCGAGGTCCCACTCCAACTCCATGCCTTTATTCTTTTATTCACTCAAGTTATCAACATATTGAGGGCTTATTCTATGCCAGACATGGCTTATCAGTGGTTAAAAAAAAGGACACAGCCCCTGCTCTAGCAAAGCATACAATCCAAGGGAGAAGACAGATATTAAACATACCAGTAAGTAAATTATTTGAAAATGTGGCACATATACACCATGGAATACTATGCAGCCATAAAAAAGGATGAGTTTGCGTCCTTTGTAGGGACATGGATGCAGCTGGAAACCATCATTCTTAGCAAACTATCACAAGAAGAGAAAACCAAACACCGCATGTTCTCACTCATAGGTGGGAACTGAACAATGAGATCACTTGGACTCGGGAAGGGGAACATCACACACTGGGGCCTATCATGGGGAGGGGGGAGGGGGGAGGGATTGCATTGGGGAGTTATACATGATATAAATGATGAATTGATGGGTGCTGACGAGTTGATGGGTGCAGCACACCAACATGGCATAAGTATACATATGTAACAAACCTGCAGGTTATGCACATGTACCCTAGAACTTAAAGTATAATAAAAAAAGAAAAAAAAAATTATTTGAAACTGTAAGTGCCACAAAAGGAAAGCACCAGGTTCTATTGGAGAGGACTGTAGGGGTGTCTCTGGCATTTGGAGAAAGTGACATTTAGGCTGCCTAAGGCCACTTACTACTTCTTGGCTGAAGAGACTTCAGCTGGCCCTGCCTCTTTGGGTGACTGGTTGTAGATGGGCCTGGCAGGAAAGGACAAACCAGCATGGTGGACAGGGGCCACTACTCTGGGACTCAGAAGACTTAGTTAGGCCCTTGAGGGAGGCTTAATGTCCCCAACTTTTCATTTTCAAGCAGTGAGAAAAATCCCTGCTGGAATTGCCTTTTGGAACTCAGACAAGGTCTCACTGGTGAATGTGTTCTGTGAACCATGTGACACCACATAAATATATGATGTTATCACTCAGAAGTCATTGTTGCACCAGCTCCATACCAGGCACTGGGGGAGATTTGATGGTGTATAAGATGTAGCCCTGATTCACAAGCCCTCCTGACCTAATGGTGAGCTGGAGCTATGCATACAAGGCAAGAGCCTGTGCATGACGTTTCCCCCGGCAGTGTCCACAGGCGATGATAGCCGAGCGGTATCTGGAAACAGTAAGCAGATTCCCTTTGCTTCTTGAAGAAGCGGCACCCTGGCTCTGGTCCTGCTGCCCCCATCCATTGACCACGTAATGATATCTGGAAACTCCAGGTGGATTGTGACTCCCTGGGATTCAAACCCTTCAGTGCTCACTTGGCCCCTTGAAGAAGCCACACTCTGGTCACACAGCCCCGGTCCCAGATGGTGGTGGTGAGGCTGCCTCCTGCTGTGGGCCACTGGAAGCGCGAGCTTCATGTTCCTCATGTTGGCAGGTCCCCTGCCTGGTTTGCCTCCCTGCCTTTAACATCTCGAGTCATGATCTTGCAGAGCTCTGCTTCTTCCCGTTGTCCACACTTCTCATCTCACATG
The DNA here is from genome assembly GCF_001698545.2 of Rhinopithecus bieti. NCBI lineage: Eukaryota > Metazoa > Chordata > Mammalia > Primates > Cercopithecidae > Rhinopithecus > Rhinopithecus bieti. The sequence goes on from NW_016810434.1 coordinate 3,289,234, forward strand.
TTATTTAGTCTTTTCTCTGTGCTAAATCCATTTCTCACACACACCGCCTTTTCTGCACTTAGCAGGCACCATTCGGAATATTTCTTTGTGTCTGTAAAGAGGACTCTTTAGTTACAAGTCACTGAAATCTGATCAAACCAGCTTAAAAAAAGTGGATGCGATTGTTGTGGTTGTTCTTGGGGCCAGTACGGACTTAGAAAGCTGGGAAATTCAGGAGGTGAATCTGGCTTCAGGCACAGGGTAGGTATGTCATCGGGAAGCTGTCTCTTGTGTTGATGGTCTCCGTTTCCTCCACGGGAGGTTTTATTCTCAGGCTGACTCCACTGGGGTGGTGGACAGCTGCTGTCAGCTCCAGATTATGCTAATGAGGAGGGGGCACTTCTTTTCCAGTAGCTTCAGCAAAAGTTCTGGGACTGACTTGGCCGGATTCTGGAGGAGGGAGACAGAACAGCAACAGATTCTACTGAACATGATTGCAAATGCCCAGCCCTGCGGGTCCTGTTCCTTGAACACCATATCTTTATATTAGGTCTCAGTTCCCCCAGCTCTGAAGTTTGGGTTGAAACACCAACTGTTTTCTAAACTTCATATCACGTTTACAAATGCTCTGGACACAGAGCAAAGGGTGGGGAAATACAATATTGTTTCCCTGACATACTTCTCCTTTTGAAGATAATTGGTGAGGATGGGAATTCACATTTGAAATCAATATTTTGGAAGACTTAATGGCAGCATGACAATTGCACATTTGTGGATCTCCAAAAGGGCAGCTCTGTGCAAATCAGAGAAGATAGAGCAAAAATCGGTAATTTCATGTCTTGTTTGAGACAGATCATTCACAGAGAATTTTAATAAGCAAGGAAGCTACTAGGAGGGACTCCCTTTCATGTTAGTTTTTCTTGTAAGATTCTTGTAGCAGATTCAGAGTGCAGCTGTTGAAAAGAGGGTTTATCAATTTAAAAGCTGCAGTGACTTCCCTTTGTCTATAGAAATCAATTTATTATTAATTTTTTTTTCACCGAGACATGTAAAGCCCTTTGCAATCTGGCCCAATCTGCATTTCTGTTCACTTTGCTACAAATAGCCACTGTCCTGGGAATGTTGCTTGTTTTCTAACATTTCTTCATGCCACCCATGTTAAGGGGCACCCACGATGTGGCGGGCCCTGTTCTAGGCACAGAGCAGACGGTGGTGAGCAGACCCACGCCCCTTCCTCTGCGTGTTGTCCTCGGGGACAGAAGGAGGAGACAAGAGCAGCAAGGCCCCCGGCATGGACTCAGACAGCAGGGGCAGAATGAGGCTCAGCCATGTGCCAGCTCTGTGACTCTGCAAAAATTATTTCTCCTCTCTAACCCTCAGTTTTCCCTTTTATAAAATGGAGTCAGAATGCCTATTTTTAGCTTTGATGCCAGAATTAATAAGAAAACGTGTGTAAGATCGGGCGCAGTGGCTCATGCCTATAATCCCAGCACTTTGGGAGGCCAAGGCAGGCGGATCACCTGAGGTCAGGAGCTCGACACACCTGGCCCGCATGGCAAAACTTCGTCTCTACTAAAAAAATACAAAAATCAGCCAGGCGTGGTAGTGGGCGCCTCTAATCCCAGCTACTCGGGAGGCTGAGGCAGAGAGAATTGCTTGAACCGGGGAGGTGGAGGTTGCTGTGAGCTGAGATTGCGCCACTGCACTCCAGCATGGGCAACGAGCAACACTCTACTTTAAAAAGAAAAGAAAAGAAAAGAAAAGAAAAGAAAAGAAAAGAAAAGAAAAGAAAAGAAAAAATGTGTGTAAGGAGGCTTGGCATGCAGTTGGTGCCAGTTTGCTGTAGCTTTATTATTACATTCAACCTCCCTCTGCCCAGACCCTCCTTCCTCATTGGGCTTGTTGGTCAGTCTGGATACAGAGCCCCTGAACACAGGGTGTCTTCTTGGGAATGAGGTTCTAAAAATCGTCTTCCCTGATGTGTGAGAAGCTCTGATTTCATTAGACAGGGGAAGCATAAGACTTTGAAGTAAGAGGGTTGTTGCAATTGGAACTGGGGTTCCAAGTAGACAGCTCTTGCCGTAATCACACAAAAAGTGATGGGAGAGGAGGTAGTGAGTGGAGGTGAGCAACCTCAAAGCAGCCTGTGCTGTCAGCAGGAAGGGGAGATTTTGAACCTGGGGGAGAAGCGGTGCTGCTTTGGAAGAATGGGAAAGTTAAGAGAAGGGAGGTGGTTTAAGGGGAAGATATGGAGCTCAGTTTTAGCCAAGAATTCTCGAAAGCTCTCTTAGTCATTTGTTGCTATCAAGGGATGAGGTGACAGGACAGGTTGTTTCAGTCCTCCTTAGCTCACGACGCAGTCGTATGAAGCCCTTGGCACAGGATGCTGAAGAACACAGCAGCCTGTTGACTCCAGCAAAGCAGCCGAAGAAGGGGGCAAGGCATGAGTCACTTAGTGCCCTTACCACTGCCCCTGGGCACTCAGCAGGGTCTTCTTGGGCCCTGAGTTCCCCACAGAATGAAGAATGTCATATGGGGGACCACGGCTTGGCTGTTAGCTGGGTCCTTAACAGCTAATCAGGGTTAGCTGTTAGCTCTGCCTGATTCTGTAAAGAGGGAAGCCTAGGTGTTGCAACTTTGGACAGGCAGTGCTCTCACCCCACACCTGAGCTCTGTCTCCTGAAGCCTTTGTCCAGGTGCTTTGGCCAGAAGCTAGGAGTGCTCTTCCCTGGCTGCCACAGAGGCGGTGGGACTTATACGTATTGACATATTGGCGTATTTACTCTACACATTATGATAACAGAGCCTTGAATCCTTCTGGCTCATTTACTTTATCTTACTTAGTGAGATACATTTTAATCATACCTGGCACTCAGCACTGATATGGTCAGCAGTTGCTGAGCCAATGTGTGGACGAAATTTTACCCTCTTGTCAATATTCCTGTTACTTGTAAATACTTGAATGCTATCCTCTCTAGAGTTCACAAAAGGACTTTAAGACAGAGTCTGTATGGCAAAATGGATGAGGATGATGGGCCTATAGCAGGGAGGATGCCCAGCAGGCAGCTGAGAAAGTGGATCTGGAGCCAGGAGTCACAGCGATGGCTGATGGCCCAGCTCTGGGGGTTGTCATCCTAGCAGATGATGGAGGAAAGAATGAACTCTTCAGGCAAAACATGTAAAGATAGAGGAAGAAGAAGAGGTAGAGAGGAGAGGGAGCAGAACAGAAGGGAGAAGAGAGGCAAGGTTCCTTAGTAACCTTACCTCTGACCCTAACCCTAACCCTAATTCTAACCCTAACCCTAACCCTGCTCTTGGCTGCTGTGGAGCCAGGAAGGAGGTTTTATGGAGTGTAAGTCAAGGAAAGCCATTGGAATTTGGTCCTGGAGAGCTGTGACCAAGGAGTAGGGCTCAGAGTCAGATCTCAGAAGGTTAGACTGAGAGCTGGGGGTGAGGGAGTGGAGGTGGTGTGTGTAGCAAAGTGAGCATCCCGCTAAGCAGCCTGAGAATGAGGCTTTTGTATGGAATAGGGCAGGACTAAGAAAAGTTCAGCGAAGCAGAGCCAGACTCCCGGAACCCATACTGGAGTCACTGTCCTTCCGGACTTCTTGGTATGTGAAGACACACACTTGCTTGCTGTTTAAGACTACTGGAGTCGGGATTTTCTGTTTCCTGCAACTAAATACACCTTAACTGGATCCACTCTTTCCCAGAATGTAAACTTCATGGGGCAGGAACCTCAACAATCTCATTCATTTTTGAACACCTAGGGCCCAGAATAGTGCCCAGCATATATAGATAACTATTGTTGGATGAAATATCTGTAATAAGGTGGTTCTGATAATGTTATTAGTAGAGGGTGGTGAAGTTGATTATACAAAGAAACAGGTACCTACCTTTGGGGGCTTCTCTGAAATCACAATTTCCCTCTGAGGGACCCAGAATGTGGGGGCTAAGAGGGCGTCAGCTATGGCCAGACAGCATCATGTACAGCACCGTCTCCTTTCTGTCACTACAGGGGCATTTTTTCTTGAACGAAAGGCCCAGAACAATGGTTACTAGCCAGAGATGAGTAGGAAAAACTACTCGTGCCTGTTGAACTATGTAACTGCAGAAAGACATTGTCGGGACAACTGAAGAGATTTGATTATGAGTTAGTTTTGCACCATGCACTAGAACTATAATGCCACCTACATCAGAAAATTAAAGCTTTCTAGTAGTCATGTTAAAAAAAAGGAAAAAAAGAGGTGAAATTAAATTTAGTAATGCTACTTTATTTAAACAAATGTATCCAAAATATTATTTCAGTGTGTAATCAATATAAGAAATGATTAATGAAGTAATCTACATCCTTTTTTTCCATGAGTTACTGTGGCTGAACTTTGAAATCTGAGTTGCCAGAAGAAGGGGTACGATGGAAAGACTCAGCCTTGAGGGCATCTCTGATTCCAGCTAGACCAGTCACTTGCTGTGTGTGCATTGGCCATTTATTTCCCTCTCTGGATTTCCGTTGCTTCATCTACCAAAAGGCCCTACATATATAGTGGCCTGAAGCTTCAAAACAATTATGTGCAGTAGGTCCTTGTACCTCACAGGATCTGGGAGGAGACTGAGGCTTTAAGAGGTTGAGTACCTTGTGGTAGGTCTCACACTGTGTAAAGGCGGGGAGGCAGGATTGAACCCCGGTTTGCCTGACCCTGGAGGAGTGCTCCTGCCCCTTCATTGCTCTTTAAACTCTCTCCTTCCTTTTGGACCAGAGAACATTTCACTCTTCTAGGAGCACAGACTTCCCAGGAAGTAAACGCCTGCTTTCCTTCTCACTCAAGATCCTGGTCAGAGCTGCAAGACGTTTCCTCTCAGGTCTCACAAATGGAATACAACGAAGGCCGGGTGCGGTGGCTCAGGCCTATAATCCCAGCACTTTGGCAGGTGGGGGTGGGTGGATCACGAGGCCAGGAGATCGAGACCATCCTGGCTAACGTGGTGAAACCTTGTCTCTATGAAAAATAGAAAAAATTAGGCAGGCATGGTGGTGGGGGCCTGTAGTCCCAGGTACCCGGGAGGCTGAGGCAGGAGAATGGCGTGAACCCAGGAGGCGGAGCTTGCAGTGAGCCCAGACAGCGCCACTGCACTCCAGCCTGGGCGACAGAGTGAGATTCTCCCCCCCACCCCCGCTAAAAAAAAAAAGAAAAAAAAATCCAATGGAAACTTGGGAGGAGGCAAGGTGGGGTTTTGGGGGCTGGAGAAGGTATCCATTGCCCATGTGTTTTGTCTAAGTGGCCTTGCCTTAGAAGGCAGAGGAAGGACTTACTGCCTTAAAACCAAAGAGGTCAGGGCTCTGCTTGACATCTGCAGTGAAGTCATCTCTTCACTGTCAGTAAGACTCTGTCTTTGCTAACAGTTCACTGATGACTTCATATCCACCGCTGCAGGGCCCTGGGAGGAATATGTTGTTTTCTAGGAAGGGAGACCAAATTTTATTTCAGCCTAGTGGTGGACCTTTCTGCTTAGCAATACTGCAGGAAATTCAAAGGCAAAATTAGCTTGAGCATTGCTGGCTCAAATAATTTCTTCTTAGTGGAATGAGTGAAACATGGTAATTTAGCAATTGACAACCATTTTTCCAATAATAACTGAAATAATAATTCATAATTAGAAGAGGTCTAACATAGGAATGCATTGAAACCAGATGCAAAACATTTACCCTCCCTACTGCCACCCCTTACTTCCTTTATTTCCACGGACTAATTTGAAATATTTCTCATTTGCTTTTCTACTGAAAAAGGATGAAAAGGGCTATTTTACCCTTCAGTAAAAATAAGTGTAATTTTCTTCTAGCAGGCTCACCAGCAGCTCGCCACTGCTAACTTACCACAAAGGCCAATTAATAGACAATCACCATTATTTCCTAATCTTGCCTACTGCATGAGTGGCTATGTGTTGAAATGAAGTTGATCCGAGAGGGAGCAGTTCTGGGCTGAGCTGCTCTCCTTTTCACAAAAAGCATAATGCCCACCTGAGGGGATTCCAGAGAGGCAGGTGGCAGGTTCCTCATTAGCTCACTGGGCCCTCTCTGTCCTCATTGCTTTGACGGAGACTTGAGAGGGGTGGCAGCCCCAGCTTTGAAAGTGTCTGTAATTAAGCGCTTGCTGCTGGTGCCGTGGGCTTCCCAGGGTGAGCCTCGGGATGAAGGGCCCTCTCATGGGTGGCGTGGCTCTGTGGTGGCAGAAGAATGTGCAGAAGTGGTTAATATAGCTTCTAATTTCTAAGACGACTCCCGTGCACCAAAGACTTAGCATCCCGGGAATTTATTCTCAACATTAATGGAAATAATTTGAGAAACCACTTTCAGCTGTCCATGCTCACGGCCCCTTGTGTTTCGTACTGCCTACACCCAATTAGTTCATCATTTTTATAGCAGGAACAACTTAACCTGAAAGGAGAACAAGCTATGTGCTGAAAAGTAGGAGGAAGCAGGTCCTCTGGGAGTTTCTGCTGTTCTAGTGAAAGAGGCTGAGGGCAAGAGCAGGTCTGAGCTCTCTCACTTACAGATCCCAGCTTCTTCAAGGGGGCAGGCTGGGGTGGCGGTGGGGATCTGAGTAGGTGCTGCATCTCTGGATATATATATGCAGATATCTGGGGAGGAGCTTCCTGAGCTGGAGGAACAGCAAATGAAATGGCCAGAAGACAGGATTGTGTTTGGGTTGTTTGTGGAAGAACAAGATCAATCTGGTTGAACTAGAGGGTGTGACCAGGAGCATTACAGGAAAGATGATCAGAGTTAGTGCTCAGCCCCATGGGCCACTGTCAAGAATTGGCTCTTGTCAGGATGGCTATGGGAAGAACTGAGTGGCATCATCATTCTGGGGGTTGTGGCAAGTAGACCTCAGGGCACAAAAGAGAAGTGAGAAGCTGAGTTAGCAGGTTCCTGCATCAACACACTAGAGATAATATGTGCTTGGGCTAGGATAGCAGGTGGGGAGATGGTGAGTGGCTTCTGGATGATTTTGAAGTAGGTCCAACAGAAATTGCTAGTAGGTTAGATATGGGATATTAGAGAAAGTGAGTGGTATGGGAGGACTGTGGTGTTTTTGGCAGCAGCAACTGGTATGATGGAAATGTTATTTACTAAGACAGGGAAATCTGCAGGGGAAACCAGTGAGGGAGGTAGTGAACGTTGAGTTTTTGGTTGAATACCCGTTAGTCACTCAGATGGAGATGTCCAGTGGCCAGTTAGGTATACAAATTTGTAGTTCAATGGAGAGGTCAAGCTGGTGTTATCTGCATTTGAGAGGTAATAGCATTATAAATGGTGTTTAAGGTGACCACTTTAGGAGTGGGTATAGATAGAAAAGAGAAGTCTGAGGACAGCCCTGGGAGCTGGGGAGGACAGACAGGAAGGGTGGAGGAGAACCGAGAGAGCACTTTCCTGGAAGCAGGCAAAGAAAGCATTTTAAGAAGGAGGGAGAAATGGCTTCAAATAAGCCTGAAAGGTCAGGTTCAGATAAGGGCCTCCAATTGATCACTGGGTTCAACAGCCTGGAGGTTGCCAGTTCTCTTGACAAGAGCAGTTTTGATGGAGCACTGGGCAGAAGCTGACCTGGAGTGTGCTCAACAGAGAAGCAAGGGGGGAAATGGGGAAGAGTTCCAATAGTTCTCTCTGAGTTTTGCTGAAAAGGGGAGAAGAATAATTCAAAGTAGCTAGAGGCAGATATGGAGCCAAAAGGATTTTTTGTTAATTTGTTTTCTTAAGATGGGGAAACAGCATCATGTTTGTACACCAATAGAAACAGACGTGACCTACTAGGGAGTAGAGCAACTGATGAAGATGGAGTGATGGGAGAGAACAATGCTGTTGGGTGGGTGTGAGGGGCTGTGAGTGGGTGCAACCTCAGAGGACCAGAGACTGACCATAGCAGGGGCCCAGAGCCTCTGGAGCAGGAGGCAGGAAGGGTGCAGGATGCAGAAGGAGGCAGCAGGGGAGCTTGTGACAGTTTCTCAATGGCTTCTACTTTCCATTGGGTTGACAGGCAGTAGAGGAGGAGAAACGTGAGAAGGAGTGGGAGAGTGAAAGGATGGGGCATGTAGTAGCCTCTTTAGGCGGGAGCAACAGTTAAAGTGAGACCAGTAGCTGTGTTTCTGTCCAGCCACAGTCCCCAACTACCAGGATTGGAGACCTGGTAGGCAATGTAGACCAAAGAACTGAACTAGGGTCAGGTTTTTCCAGGCAAAAACAATGAAGGGAAACCAGGGCAAGGACTGTGAGGATACGGTGTACACATGGGAGCCATGGTGAGAAACACGTGGAAGTGAGGGTGAGAGGACAGGAGGTGGCTGAGATGAGACAGTGACCAGGTAATCGATCAATGAACGGTAAGTCCCATCACCATGGGAGACTAGGTCCAAAAAGAGAAAGAAACATTCAGAAACAGTTGGAGAATATGCAGGATTTTGCTGAATCCTGGCTGGAGGTTTGAGAATGTGATGGGAGGTGTGGAGGTGGGAGGTGGACTTGGCTTAGGGATATAAAGAGCTGCAGGGGATGAGTCCGGGGGAGAAGTCCAGCATTGTAGTGGGGTTGGGGCACTCAGGTTACACAGGGCGGGTGTGATGGGGTGGGCACTGGTGGGTGGAAGTCAGATGGTGGTGGCAGTGCTGTGAGTGTTGGGTGGAAAGATGGGGAGGGGTTTTGCATGCCACAGATAGCCAGGTGGAGTCCTCTTCATGCCTTTTATTGAGGGTTTGGGCACTGGGTGGTATTATTAGGATCACAGAGCTCCGAGGAGCCTTCTTTCACTCATGAGCCAAGCATTGGGTATATATAACCACATACTGAGTGTCTGCTTTGGGACATTCCCTTAATTTTTAATTAAATAATATCAAATCTGAATCTGTTGTGCCCCCCAGAAACCTCTTTTCATACTGTGATTTCTATGGGAAAATTCCCCTCTCATCAACCTGTTGTGCAACAGGAAACCCAAGTTACCTCCCTGCCTGCTCTCTCTCCCCACTCCACATTCAGTCGCCCACCAAGTCCTTTTGATGAAACATCACTGGGTGTCCAAATCAGCCCAGGAGTCTCCCCTGGCACGCAGCATGCACGCTGCTCTAACGTGAATGATGATGACAGGGCTGCCCCTTGGGTTGCTCCCTTCCCCGATTGGTCTACCACTCTTCCCTGCAGGGGCCACCGTGATCTTCCTAACCCACACTGCTCATCGTGCCAATCCAATGGCCACCCTTGCCTGGAAGACAAAATCCAAATTACTGATTTAATGTGGCTGTCATGCCTTGTACTGGCTCCCACCCACCCCCACCATTTCTTTTTCCTACCCCACATTGCATTTTCAACCAACCCCATGCTGCATTTTCTCTGGAAGTCCACATCTTTCTACAACACTGAGGGACTTTTGAAGCAGGGAAGTCTTGTGGCTCCCCTGGCCCTGCTCTCTATCCCATATGACATTTTGTTTTTCCCAAGGCACTCAGTGTCACTTGCCATTGTGTATATTTATTTGTTAATTTGTCTGTCTCTGCACCTGAGGACGTAGCTAGAGTAGAGTCCAGTATGTCTGTTTTGACCCTGGCTGTATTCCCAGGACCTAGAGCAGGGCTCGGCCCCTGGAAAGCACTCAGTAAATAGTTGCTGATGGATTGATTTCCAGCTGCAGACACCACAGGCTCCTTCACTGGAAGTGACAAACCCACCGCAGGCCAATGAGCAATTCAGACAATTTATTGACTCCTAAGACTGAAAAGTCTTGCAGTAAAATTTACATGTGTCTCCCTCGCTTGCTGTGCAGGCTCCCATCACCAGGGAAGCACAGTATCTGCCAGCCGCACCTTACCAGCTTGCTGACCACACAGAAGAACAAAGACCCTCCTGGTAACTCTAGGGGAAAAGTTCTAGGGAAGATCCTTGCTTGCCAGACTCACCCCCTCCCCCGAAGTGGGGATGGTCTGGAGTGGGGCCATCAGCCTTGCCTGGCAGGGAAGAGGACTTCTGGGGGATGCTGTGCTGTTCCTCTTTGTCCTCCTCTGCCCTGGCATTAGGAGCAAGAGCAGATGGAAGAAGCTGAAGGCAGTTAGTGCATGGCATAGGACTATCTGCAGGTTCTGTTTTCTCTGGGTGTCTGCGTCCCTGAGGGCAGGCCCACATCTTTGCAGAGGAGGTGAGAGAACACTCGTCAGAGGGTATCTGATGAATGCAGAAAGACAAGCGGAGGAGGTTGTGGTATTTTGATTGACGACAGCAGATTCCTATCAGTGTCAAAAACATATTAGGAAGATACAAAACACCAACATCTCTTAATAATGGAAATAAATTAGGCTCAATTAAAATAGTTGCTGTTGTTTTTCCAATGCAGGGCCAAATCATGCAAGCCAAAGGTTCTTAGAATGCTCAGAAAAAAAGAACAACGAATCCATTAGAAAAACAATTTGCAAAACACTCATTAGTCCAAAAGCTTCCCTGAGAATTCTCCTTCCAGACCTTTAATGGGCCATGAAACTTGAATTCAATAAAAAATGATTTAACCGTCAAGCGGGTGAACTGGGTAGACTTCTTTGCTCTCTCGTTATGGAATTTATGTTTTGGAGGCTGTTCGTGTAAATACTATTTGTTTTGTTGAAGTTCAAAGAAGCTTTGCGTGGAAACGGTGTTTTGCTTCATTGGAAGAGCTAGTGCTGGTTCATCTGCTGTCTGTGTCGCCCCCTCCCCTGTCCCCACCTCCTGCTCCAGCCCGGGTGGAGTCCCAGCCATCTCAAACCCAAGAGCTGTGACTTACTGGATGTGCACAGTGAGTCAGCTAGTCTGGGGAATTTTGAGAGCTCGTACATTAGATTCTTACTTTCCAATCCATTAATTTTGTTGTTCTAGGCCTGTTGGGAGCCCTGTTGCTGCTTGTAAGAATAACAGATCTCTGCTGATGCTTTCAGCGTCTGTTACCCAGGGCAGCTGTTTTGCAGACACTCTGTCTCTGCAGCATCGCTGGCCTTTCGTGTGCTTGTGCATAGTGGTCACAGCTTTACAGCCAACTCAGTGGGCATCCTCCTTAAGAACAGGGCATATTCTGCTCCCGCATGGGCCAGAGGGCTTTGAGCCCCACTCTACTCTTCTCATAGGAATACTCAGCCTATCTTCTGTGATGGAAGAACATTGAAAATGCTTCCTGAACATTTTACGAAGACTCTGAGGAATCTTCCCAGGACATAGTGATTTGAAATTTTCTTCTATTTGGTTTGCATCCCTTGCCATCACCCAGGAGAGGCACATCCATGAACCCAGCCCTGGGCAGCAGCTTGCTTCTGTTTGAAGGACTTGGGATTCTTGGTGGCAGCCACAGTAGAATAGCCTGGTGTGGGTGGGGTCTGCAGCAGGCTGGTCAGGGCAGCGGAGGCAGACACATGATGGATATGGATGGGGATGGTGTCTGCTGACACACACAGGGTCCAGGTGTGTGGCCTAGACTTTAAGGCTAGCAACCATCTCATTCATTTAGGGTGACTTTTCTTCCTTTCCTGCTCTGTGTCTTTTCTGGCAAATGTTCTCCCAGATGACTTGCCAGTGCAGTCAGAGTTTGGAATCCAGGTGATACAGTAGAGAAAATGAGGGCTTCGGGACTCAGCCCTGCTACTTACCAGCTGGGCGACATTGGAGAAGTTCTTAACCCCTCTGAGCCTCTATTTTCTTCGTTCAAAATGCGGATAGGAAGACCTGCCTCTGGTGTGTTGTAAAGACTCAATTAACTGAGATGAAATATGAAAGCTCTTGGCAGAAGACCTGGCGTATAATGAGTGTGCCAATCCATAAGCTGCCATCTTTCAAAGCCAAACCCTCTCGGCGCTGAGGTCCTATGGCAGGACAGACTGTATTTCTGCATTGCCAGCTGCTTCCAGTTAGGCTCCACACTAAGGGGTAACACGGGGAGACTGGAGGGTAGGAGGGCCTTGCTCTTTCCTCTTTGCCTTTTGTTCCTGCGAGCACCACCCCAGTGATGCTCCTTCACTGGTCAGTGCGGTGCTTCTAGCTTCCACCTTTGTCCCTGCATGTCCGGAAACAGCCTCACCCGCTCCCTCTATGGTACCGGCGGAAGCTGGACAACTCCCTGCTGCAACAGGGATGAGTCTCCGCCTGGTGGAGACTTGTCTGGCATACTTCTAGGTTCTGATACTCCAACCTTTGTCTTTTCTCTCTCCCACTCTAGGGATGATTGCTGCAGTGACTGGTTCTATGCTATCTCCGCATTCCTTTTTGTGCAGAAAAGAGTTAATACAGCAGGCCCCACTGCTATTCTTAGAAAGACCTGTTTGCAACGTTGGCTCTTGGCTGGCATGTGGGAACTTGGATTTCAGGAGAGTCTCCATCATTCCTAAAACTGAGAAGAGTGCCTAAGCTGTTTGTACAAACCATATGGTTTATGCTGAACACCTGCCTTCCTCCTGGAGTCTGGAATTTTGGTATGTGCTAGACAGAGAGTGACTAGCCCCCAATAGCAACCCTGGGTGCTGAGTCTCTAACAAGCTTCTCCTGTAAAAGACGTTGTCCACTGTTGTCACAACTTGGTGTTAGAGGTGTTGTGTCCTGTGTAACTTCACCGGAAGAGGACTCTGGAAGCTCGTGCCTGGTTCCCCCGACCTTTGCCCCTTGCACCTTTTTCCCTTTGCTGATTGTGCTTTGCATCCTGTGAGTTCTGGTGAATCATCAAACTTGGGGTGGGGGAGTCTTGGGGACCCCAGCATCCCTTTTCACACTTTCAGTTCTCAATGCCCTTATAAGCAATTATTTACACTATATTAAATTCTCTCTGTTGAAATCCATGGTGTGACTTCTGTTTTTCTGACTTGAACCTGACTGATGTGTTATCAAGAGTGGTCCCAGCTGGGTGCGGTTGCTCACGCCTGTAATCCCAGCACTTTGGGAGGCCAAGGTGGGTGGATCACCTGAAGTCAGGAGTTCAAGACCAGCCTGACCAACATGGAGAAACCCTGTCTCTACTAAAAATACAAAGTTAGCCAGGCGTGGTGGCGCATGCCTGTAATCCCAGTCACTTGGGAGGCTGAGGCAGCAGAATTACTTGAACCTGGGAGGTGGAGGTTGCAGTGAGCCAAGATCGTGCCAGTGCACTCCAGCCTGGGCAACAAGGTGAAATTCTGTCAAAAAACAACAACAACAACAACAACAACAAAAACCCCAAACAAACAAACAAACAAAACACAGAGTGGTCCCATGAAATGGATTTTCATATAGGAGATTTTGGAATTGGTTTGGTGGTAACCTCACCCTTAAATGCAGTGCTGAGCTCTTGGCCCATTGCAGTGGGATACTAGCACCTCCTGACATGCAGTAGCAAGAAAACTGCCTTAAATTATCATTTGTGCTGATCTGATGAGGTGCCTGTGAAGCCAGTGCCCTATGTGTTCGGGGGTCACATGGCTGCTGCCCTTGACTACTTTGCAAGGACTGGTGGGGGGAGGCTACTTCTAAGTGCACTGGTGCACGCATAGAAAGAAAACAAGTTCAGGGCTCTAAACTCCCTGTTCATATTAGGGCCAGGAAACTGGAGAGCTGTTATGGCAGCCTTAAAATAATATTGAATTTCTCATTTTTGCAGGATCAATCTTGCTGGAAGACTGGACTCAGACAAAGCTGAGAATTTTAAACCTCTGAGTCCCCGTACCTCCCTTGCTGGCCTAAGATTAGCTTTCCCATGCATGAAGACCTGGAAGAATCTCTTCTGAGCCAGTTACCATCTGAGGGGGAAATTTTATTCCCTTCGAGTAGTACAACAATGTCCACTTACTGCCTCAGAGGTAGTCTACGCTGTAGTAGGCAGACTAATGCCCCTGAAGATATCTACATCTTAAATTCTGTAATCTGTGAATATGTTACTTGGCGTGGCGAGAAGAACTTTGCAAATGCGATTATGATAAGGACCTTGAGATGGAGCGATGATCTTGGATCTTCCGAATGGGCTGAATGTAATCACAAGGGTCCTTAAAAGTGGGAAAAAAAGTGGTAGAAGAGGGTCAGAGAGAGATGTGACTATGGAAGAGTGATCAGAGAGGTGGACACTGCTGGCTTTGAGGATGTAGGGAGCGGCCCCAGTCAAGGATTGCAGATAGCTTCCAGAAGCTGTAAATGGCAAGGAAAGTTTCTCCCCTACAGCCCCCAGAAAGGAAAGCAGCCCTGCTGACACCTTGCTTTTAGCTCAGGGAGAACCGTGTTGATTCCTGACTCACTGAACTTTAAGGTAATAAATATGTGTGGGTTTAAGCTACCAAGTGTGTGCTAATGTGTTATGGGAGCAATAGAAAACTAATACATATACCTGTAACTGAAGTCAGCGTTCAGTGTAAGGGGAACAGCCACGACGTCTGACCAAGCAGGACATGGCTTGTCTTCCAAAGTAACTGCACCACTTGGCTGATTTATACCAGTAGAAACCTAGGAATATACAGACATGGCTTCTAAAGATCTTAGACAGAGGAGGATGACATTTAATGATAGATTGGGAGGAATTTATTGACATGAATACACTTATTAGAGATTTTAGGTTTGATGCGTTAGCTTGCGCACATGGAAGTGGATCTTATAGTTTGCTTGATTCATTGAATAAAGCCAAAACCTGTACAGAGTGTTGCATATTTAAATGAGGTTGGGATGCCTGCACTGTCCTGGGAGGAGGCAGGGAAACAATCCAAAGGCTTAGAGAGGCTGGGATGTTGAAGTGGGCTTATTATGAGCTCTTGGCAACACCTCCTACCTTCCCCTACAGCTCTTGAAGGGGCCCAGTGGACAATCCCTGCATGAAGACCTTGGAAAATGCATCAGTTGCCTTAGAAATCTCTGTGGTGGCTGCCCCTGGAGACTGGGATGACAGAGAAACATGCCACTTGGAAAAATTCCCTGATTTCAGTGCGGGGGGGGGATGGGATCCCAGGGTGACATGAGACATGTGGCGAGGCTGAACTGCAGAGCCCCAGTTGAACACATTTATCATAACGGGCAGCAGGGACAAGCTGGGAACCCGAATGTTTTGGCCTGCAGTTATCTTTAGCAGTGATGTTGTCCCTAGGAAAGCAATAGACAGGCAGCTTACTGAAATATTGCTTGACCTACATAGCAGGAAATCTCTAGTTCTGTTGTCCAGAAACCTGACTTGAGTCACCAAAATGCAGAGTTACTGCTTTTCGCCCACTTTTCAGACCTATGTTGGTTCACAGGCTCTTGATTGAAGGGGAGGTTGGGTCCTCTGGGGGAAGGGGAGGGTCCTCCCAGCAGAGCCACAAGTACATCCTGTATCTTCCCCTAAGCTGTCCCAAAGGGCCCTGTGTCTGTCCACTAGGGTGACGGTGCAGAGATGTGTGGAAGTGCCCAGACCTCTTGGGGATTACTTCGTGCGGGCTCCTTACGGATGCTAATTCCTGGGAACCCCAAAAAACTGCGGTCCAGTAGGAAGGCTCCTGGACCCACCCTGTGGTTATTTCCTCAGTTCCTGGATGTTTTATTTAAATGGACATTTGCAGCAATGACCAGAATTTCCACATTGGCCCTAGGCCCATGGAGCAAGGGCTATGATGGCAGGAAGGGCTGAGTGGAATCCTTGGAACATACTTTTTCTACCTGGACATAAGCTGAAAGCAATACCCACCTCGAGCCCTGGGGACCCACTAGCCTCATGGACTGGGCACCCGAAGAAGTGCAGTATATCCATGTGCCCACGGGGGGATGTAGCTGGATGCTTCTACCCTGGCTGGACTTTCCAGGCACGGATTCTCAAGGCAGAGCAAGAGCTATGTGCAAAGAGGGTGGGCTTGGCATGGGCAGCCCTGGGTTTGAGGGCAAAGCCTCAGTGTCTCCATTAAGAAGGCAGAGAGCCTGGTAGGTAAGATGCCTGGAGTCAGGCTGACTGGTAGGTTCATGTTTGGGCTCCTCCACTTCCTTGGTAGCTGTGTGAAGTTCCTCAACCTCTCTGTGTCTCAGTTTCTATCTCTCCCAAGACGTGTTGTTATATTTAATGGTGTGGATATAGACTGCTTGGTACATAGTAAGCACTCAAAAATGAAGGCTATTATGGTGACTGTTGTATTAATTATTTGGAAGAAGAAAAGTCCAGCAAGTGAAGGCTAAAGCAGATATGTATGAATGAAGGTGAGAGGCGAGGCGCTTATGTGCAAGGCCTGGTCAATTACCCATTCTTCCCCACACAAACAAGTCACAAACAAGTAAAGAGTAGATAAGCCCACCCTGTTGGTTAAAATGTTACACTGCGTCACCCCCATTTTCATGCTGCGAGATGAGTGCGCAGAACAGAGGGAGGTTTCTCTCCTGCAGGGTCTGAGAAACCACTGCAGGTCACTACACGGGCGGTGACAGGAGGAAAGCGGCGAGGCAGCAGGGGTTCCTGCTGAATCCGTTAAATCCCATTCCCCTCTCCATGTCCTCCTCTCAGGTGCAAGCCTGCCTGGTGCCGATGCTGTCATCTGTAGGCCCCTACTGATCCCGATGCTTCCCACCTAGTGTAAAAGTAAATACAGGGGATGATACAGTACTGGGTTGAAGGAGAGCGCCTAACATTTACTCAGTGCCTACTGTGTACCAAGCACTGTAGGAGGGGCCTTGCCTTTGACTGCTTCTCACAACCACCCTGTGGAAATTCTGGTCATCTATCTGGAACTATCCATTTCACAATGAAAAAGATTCATTGGATCTTTTTCCAATGCACATGGATAAAACTGCACATGGATACACTGCACTTCTTCTGGTGCCCGGTCCATGAGGCTAGTGGCTCCCCAGGGCTCGGGGTGGGTATTGCTTTCAGCTTATGTTCAGGTAGAGAAAGTATGTTCCAAGGATTCCACTCAGCCCTTCCTGCCAGCATAGCCCTCTCTCCATGGGCCTAGGGCCAATGTGGAAATTCTGGTCATCCATTTGGAACTATCCATTTCACAATGAAAAAGAGAGCTGACAACAGCAACTGTAGGCTGCAGCGTCCATGGGCAACATTTATTGAGTGTTGCTATGAGCCAAACATGGTGCAAAGCATTTCACATACACCAGGGCGTTCAGTCCCTGCAGTGGGCCTCTGAGAATGTGGCAGCATCATTATTCCATTTGGCAGGTGAGAGAACTGTGGCGCAGGGAGGTTATGTGGATGGGACAGTAAGTGCTACAGCTGGGACTTTAAACCTAGGATAGTCTGATTCTAAAATCTATGCTCTCCCACACTCATTTATTTTAGCTAAGAGAGGAGAGTTCAAGCTACTTCTACCCATGCTGAGAAGTGGAGTTGGGCTGTGGTGGGAGATGGGAAGATGGTGAGAAAGGCATGATGAATGGAGTACCTGTTGCCTTTCAAAAGAGGGGAAAAGGGAGAATTTGTATTCTCCTTAAAACACAAGCTCATTTGAAATAAACAGAAAGGAATGAGAACTACTGTGTGTCCGGCCCTTGCAAGGTGCTAGTGGTAGAAGCTGACAGAGCCTCCTCAGTTCCAGCCCCCCAAAGCCTCCCTGACTGCCATGTCAGGGTGACGGATGCTTCAATGTCTTCCCTGGCCCATGCTGCTCTTCTCGTCACAACAGTGCCACCCAGGCTCCCTGCTAAGCACCGACACATGGTAGCTTCTTTCATCCTCTCCACCAGCTCCCATGTTGCTGTTATTATCCCATTTCTCTGTGAGGATATGACAACATCAGTGACTGTCTGAAGTCTATGAGCTGGGAGGCTGATACTGACTTCCATACCTCTTGGCCTTTAAAGCAAATTCTCTTCCCACTCTACGCAGCTGGACCCTGTATGGAATAATTTGAGGGGCTTCATCCAAAATGACCTCTGCCTCCAATTGGTCCTGATATTCTTCCACTAGGATTGACAGGAGCCTGTTAAGGTTGTGTACTGTGAGTGCTCTGATGGCAGAAACTATCTGTCTCATTCACCAAGAGGTCCCCAGCCCAGTGCCGGGCACAGAGAGAGCTTTCAATAAAGGTGTGACTGAGAGAAAACATTACCCCAGTTCATATCCTTGCACCCAGGAGGAGTCAAAGCAAGGCATGTGTACCTCCTTAATGTGGATTTAGGAGGGACGGGAGAGATGGGACCTGGTTCTGAGTGTGCACAAATCAGACATGACAAAGGACGGTCATGCCTTGTAATTAGTTACAAAACAATTCCACTGTGGCCCAGTCCCACACTATGTTCTGGAGTCCAGACCACTTCTGTGCTCCACAAACCCCCACATGGCATCTGGAATGCTTTCTCTTGTTCTTTCACAGAAACGTTTGAGTTGCCAACCTATTGATGACTTTTGCATGTCACCTCTCATGACCTGACCTCCAAGAATATCCTGTCCTCACCGCCACCAGGCCCAACTTATTCCATTACAATTTCAATTACAAAGCTCATTTTCCCCCATTGGCCTGAAAGCATCAAACAACGTTCTGTCTGGGTGCATTTTTTTTTAACTGGCCATGGGGTTAGCTCATTTATTCTCTTCCTTAACACACAAATGGCCTCTAAAAAGAGGAGTTTAATTTTGCAGCCCACTGGTCCATCATGGTCATAGGCACTCTGGTGGCTGCAGCGTGCTGTCTCCCATCACTGCTGTCAGGAGACCAGGACTGGCTTTTGGTTTCTGGGACAGGGGATGGATGTATCACTTTAGGAGAAGATTCCCATTGCTGCTACCTTGAAAACAATGGCCACCATTTGTAAGTGACTGCCGTTTTAATGCACATGAATCTCTGCATTCCTGTGTGGTGCACTAGAATGAGGGCTGTACTTAGTGGAGGGAGACCCTCGAGAGGACTCTGCCCCTGGCCAGTCTTGTGACGTTGGGCCTCAGTGTTCTCACTTGTAAAATGAAAGAATTGATGGGATGATACCTAAGATGCCTTTCCTTCCAAATGGGCTTCAATCTAATTTTCTGTATGTCAGGACTTCTTCTAGGCATGAAGATGATGAGTAAGATACAGTCTCTTTTTAAAGGACGATTATAGATGGAGGATACACATAAATATTGCAAAAGTCAAGGCACAAACAGGGTAATAAGGTAGGTGCTGTAACAGAGTGATATGTTGTGTATTTTCAGGATACACCTAAAGGGACAATTGCTTCTGTCTGGCAGGAGTGTGTGTGTGGAGTAAGACGGGGGTAGGTGAGGGGGAGCAGGGAGGCTACAGGAAAGTGGTGATGAGTAGGCTGGGCCTGCAGGTGGAGGTTAGAGCTTTCTGGACAGATTGGGGTTTGGGAAGAGAGTGGAGAAGCTCCAGGAAAGGGAAGCAGGCCAGGCAGCCCAATACCAGCCGCTGAATACCTAAGGAACCCATCAAGCCCAAGTGTTGTGAATTTTAGGAACTTAAAATGATGCTTTTGTTGGAATTCATGGGAAAACACAGAATTGAGACAACAGCAAAGGTCTTTTGTTATTAGAATTCCACTACTCTAGGATCACACTGGTTAATATACCAGGGGTTGGGAAACTTTTCCTTAAAGGGCCAGATAGTAACACTTTTATACTTTTCATGGCTATGTAGTTGCTAATAGAACTATTGAACTCTGCTGTTGTGGTGTTAAAGCAGTCATGGACAATACGTACAAGAATAGACAAGAGTTGTGTCGTAGTAAAACTTTATTTACAAAAACGTGGTGGACCGGGTTGAATCTGTGGACTGTAGTTTGCTGACCCCTATTGCTGCGCCAACAGGTAGAGCTGAGATAGAATTTTAAAAATCCAATAGCTCTATTGTTGGCGGTTCTGTGTTAGGGCACTTTTGCTTAAAACTGCGCATGGCATGGGTCTTTAAATGGTGTGGCCGGCCTTCAGTGGGTAATTAGTGGTCCCTGCATAAGACTTTGACAGGAGGAAGCTGTCTTGTGAGGGGCCCTGCTCCCACCAGATCCTGATTATGCAGTTAGCAAAATGTCCTGACTTTCCTTAGAGCGCTCACCTTCCCACTTCGCACCTCTGCAGCCCGCAGCTACGGGCTGCTTCCCCTGTGGTCTTGTCTCCAGGCATGGCACCATCCCTCCTGGGTCCCAGAGGCCAAGTCCCTGCTGCATGCTGTGCACTGCAACAGGGATTCTCTGAGAAACAAGGCTTGGCCTTGGCTTATCACACTCCTGGGGCCATGATCCTCTTCCTGTGGTGTGGAAGAAAGAGCTGCAGGAATTAGGAGACCTACATTGAAGGGCCAACTTGGTGACTGATTGGCAGTGGGACCTTCACCGAATTGCTCTTCCTTCCTGAGCCCCTCATCTGAAGAAGCTGGCGTTGGGATGTCCAGGTTCCCCTTAGCTTGCACATGATGACTGTGATGCGCAACTAATGGTGGGTGTAAAGCCTCAATGCACTGTCACCATTTTTCCTAAGGAAAAGAGAATATTGGAGTATTGGTGCTTCAACCACAGACAGTAAGAGGGTCTTGTTGGGCCTCAGACCCCAGTTTATGGCCAACCATCTGCTCCACTCACAGATAAGGAGACCCTTACCTCTCCTCTCTCAGTTTGTCTGGTTTGGGATTCTGTCTTAGATGTGGCTCTGAGAGGAGCCTATGGGACCTACTCCACCTGCCTTTAGGGAGGTGTCTGCATGTTCATTTCTCCCTCCAGACTACAAGCTCCTTGGGCAGGGATGAGACCTGTTTTATTAAAGTCAGCTCCGCAGGTCACACAGTACTTGGCACATTGGACGCGATCAGTAAAGATTTGTTAAATTGAAAGCTACATAGCAGCTGTTCATATTTGTGTGAAAGCCTCAGAGGAGATCCCAAAGTAAGAAAGCCTACTGTTGGCAGGGGAAATTATTTAATTGCAAACAATGGGAACATTTATTTATGAGTATTTACTCTGTGTTGAGGCCTAAAATGACATGTATAATTTCTATTTTGTGAAGGAATAACTACATCAAATCAATAGACCAAACCAACTGCTTTTTATTGATAAAATATATTGATTGCTTGTGACAGGTACTATGCTATTCTGTACATTTATATTCTGATGTAATTTTAACTATAGTAATAGGCAGTTTATATTATTATCTCCATTTCATGAATGAATAAACTGAGCTTGAAAGAGATGTAAACCTTGCCTAAGCTACATAGGTAGTAAGTGGCACTATCTGACCCAAAGCCTGTACTTTTTACAGTGTCCAATTTAGCTTGGAGCTTCCTGGAAATCAGGGGAAAAACCCGGATGGTTACAGAGTTGTTTTTTTGTTTTGTTTTGTTTTTTTATAACAATTTGTCCTGGAAGGATCCATCTTTAGGCTTTTTTGTGTCCAGCTTTCTGCTGTGTGGATAACAGCATCCTTTATAGCACTGACAGCACTTCTGCGTGTGCCTTTGTTACTGTGGTTCAGAAATACAATGTCTGGCAGTCTAGAGTGTCACAAAGGCCACACTCAGGATTCTTTGAGGAGGGAGAGGATTACATGAACCTTAGACCTTCTTTCTCAAACAATTTATCCTAGACACACCTTTGATAGAACCTGGATGCCTGTGAGTACCAAACGGTACTTGCTAATGGTGCCCTCGGGCATGGGTGCCAGTGTGTCTAATTGAGGCATCAAGGGTACAGGTGGTCACCCTCTTTCTTTTCAGTGGCCTCTGTGATCTTTGTCCTCAGTCGTTGCTCCCACAAGTGGTGACCGTGATCAGAAGTAGCACTTTCAGAAAAGGACAATGATGAATGACAATTGAGGGTGCAGGAACTCATGACCCTTCTAATTCATCACATTTGCTGAGTGTTTCAGCTCTTTGAATCTTTTCCTCATTGTCTATCTTATTTAATTCTGACAATATTCTTTTTAGCTTCCTGCAAAAGGCTCCTTGAGACAGGACCGTTGGCTATGTTTCCCTTCACTTCTCCTGCCTCCTGCCCCAGGCGCCCTGTGCTCCAGCCTTTTAGAGGCGTGGGCAGGCTCCAGCATGTGCTACGTTCTTTCACACTCATGTCGTTTCTCATACTGACTTCTCTGTCTCTGGAGTTCTCTCCTCACCTCTGTCCACTGGGTAAATCCCTGCCACCCTTGGGATCCAGGTGGAGTGCTTCCTTCTCCTTCAGTCTTCTTCTGCCATCCTTGGCAAGGCAGCCTGCTCCTTTTGCATCCTCCCCTACAGCTCACTGGCCTGATTCATCCATGTCATCCTCTCCGCTAGACTGTGAGCCACTCAAGGGCAAGCAGCTTGTTTGTTTTATTGTTTGTTTCCCTAGTGCTGAGCACAGCATCTGGAAGTAGTATGTGTTTAATCAATATTTGTTGAGTCACTGAAACCTTGTGAAAGAGTTTTTGGAAGAGGGGAATAAGGACAAATAATTTGGTAAGTCATAACTCAGTGGCTGTTTCTCCCAGTGCCACCCTTTGAAATGGATTTGCTCCATCCACACGGCAAAGCTCTGGCATGAATGAGAGACCCTGGATGAAATGGGGACAGTGTGGTCTCCTGGGAGGGGAAGGGGGCCTGGAAAGAAGGTTGGGAATAGGAGGGAGACTTGCTTTTCACTAGGTGCCCTTTTCACATTTTGAATTTTGTACATTTTCCGTGCATTACTTATCCAAAAATGAAAATAAAACAAGATAAAAATCACTACATGAAGAGGAGGTTCAGTGTGATCCTTACATGGCTTTTGGCTTTGAGTCAGACCTATGTTCAATTCCTGTTCCTTTCTAGCTGTAGGAACTTTAGCAAATTTCTCAGCTTACCTAAGCCTGAGTTTCTTTGTCTTAACATATATATAGTAAACAGCTCCCATTTAATAAGGTAAAGCAAAACGCAGCCCCTTACTGTCCTCCTATTTAACATAAACAATGTCAGAAAACATCAACATCAGACAAAGCCACTCTGACCATGATTAAGACACAAGCGAGATCACCTCCTAATCATGCCTAACTACAAACAAAAGAAGGATATGGTCCAAGCAAATGACGAAGCACCCCTGTGCTGGCTGATGTAAGTGACTGCTGTGTGTTTACCACGTACAGCTTTAATCTCCTTTTGTTCATCCCACCTTCTAGGTAAGAATGATCAAGTTAATCAATTAGAGAATTACCCTTGCTCTTTCTAAAAGCATCCAATCCAGAGCCCAACCCTCCCTTCTTGGACCCTTCCTGAAATCTCCTATCACAAGCCCAAATCCTATTATAAATCCTTTCTAACATTCTCTTACTGAGAGGCCCCATACCTCCCCACGGCCTATGTTCTGCCCTGTTGTAATGAGTCAATAATAAGTCCTACTTTGTTCACTACAGCTGTGTTCTTTGTAGTTTTGGATGCAAGGCATTGATAGGATATTGTAAAGATTAAATGAGGTAAAGCATATAAAGCACTTAGAACATGGTTGAGCATGTGACAATCACTCAGCATTTGCTAGATTACCATCATCGTTATAATTATTATAATTATCAGCTCTCTCCCTCTTCTGCCCCTCCTTTTTGGAATTAGCTAGGATCAGACATTAGCAAAAATAGGATTTAATCCATGACTTCTTGAGTCTTATCTCTGAGATCTTTCAATTGCATCATGGAAGTTAATACTTCTACACAAATAGAAAAAGGAGATATATTAGGGTTCTACAGAGAACAGACCAACTGGATATGTAGATAAGTAGATAGATATAGATACAGATTATGAGAGGATATTTATTATGCTCAAGTTATTGTGGAGGCCAAGAAGTCCCACACTATGCCATCTGCAGGCTGGAGAGCCAGGAAAGCTAGCTGTGTAATTCAGTCCAAGCCAGACAACCCGAGAACCAGAAAGGCTGATGGTGTAACTCTTGGTCTGGGACTGAAGGCCTGAAAACTGGGAGTGGGAGATGCTGGTATAAATCCCCGAGTCTGAAGACCTGAAAACCAGGAGCTTAATGTCTAAGGGCAGGAGAAGATGGATGACCCAGCTCAAGAAGAGTGACAGAATTTGCCTTTTGTCCACCTTTGTGTTAGCTCTGGGACCTCAGTGGATTAGATGATGTCCAGTCACATGGGTGAGGAGCACCTCCTGTGCTCAGTCTCCTGACTCAAATGCTAATGTCTTCTGGAAAAAGCCTCATAGCCACATCCAGAAATAATGTTTTACCAGCTATCTGGGCACCCTGTAGCTCAGTCAAGTTGACACCTAAAAATAACCATCACAGAATCCCAAGGAATTTGAGCTAAGCAGTCATTGTTAATATTGGATAATGATACAATATCCTGGGGAGACTGGAAGTGTATTTGGGGAATATTATGGACCTTTGTGGGTTGCTGCAACTGAAACAATCCAAGTGAGTTCAAAGACTCAGAAGAAATCAGCACAGCTGCTTAAAGGATTGGAACCTGGGCTTAGACAGGATACTTGTTCTACACATCAGAAATGGTCAGGGGTGACCTTCAGGGGATGGACCCATCTCCAGGCAGAAATGACCCATGCCAGGAAACCCTTCCTGGAGGCAGAGAATTGGACACAATATCAAATAATTCTTTTCTAGATTTGCCTGGCTGCCATGAAAAATAGTTTTAGCATCCTGTACTTACCTCCTTTGTCTCACTCTCATTTTGGACCTAGAAATAAGAAGACAGTTATTGTTTGTGTTCAGGATTAATTTGGACTTTTTAGCATGTGCAAATGCTAATGTGCTAAACTGGAGTGAAAAGGCAGGGAATACAAAATACTAATGCTTAATGATTAAAGCTAAGTAAAAGTTATATAAAGAAAAAAGACAGGAAGAACAACTCCAAAATGCAAATACTGGTTGCCTCTGTGTTGGTGGGATGATGGGTGATTGTCCTACTTTTTTGTATTTTCTAAATGTCATGTATTGCTTTTATGATGGAAAACATGAATGATAAAGCAAAATGTTTAGTTTTGCATTGCACTGACAGATGTAAGTTTAAGGATCAGGATGAATTGCAGGCCTGAAGAAGATGCCAGCAAAGATTTACATTAGGACCAGAGGCATTGGCTGGCAGAGGACCCATGAAAGCAGATCAGAGGCTCCCCGAGCTCCCCTGTTCCTCTTCAGAGAAGACAGAAAGCTGCTAGGTCTCTGCCATTCATATATAAGTAGCACATTAAGCAGCCAATGGCACTAATCTCATGGAGAGAAGCTTGCAGACCAACGTGAATTTCACATACCCACTGATTTCAGGCCCAGGGCCCAGTGCAGTGCTATCCTGCTCTGTTGAAGTGTTTCTGGTTGCCAGCCTCTGAAATTGTGTGTTCAGGGAAGTGTAAGATGCTTGGTTCAGTCAAACTGTGGTATGTAAGCTGGGAGAGATGAGAGATGAGGCTGGGTAGGGAAATTCGGAGAACAGAGGGCCATCAGGACGTGCCTGGGAGGTTGAACTTGGCTCACAGAAGACACAATACGTCTTCTTGGAGGTTCAACTGACTTTATTTATTTTTGGGTGGGAGTGAGGGATAGGGAGAAACCCAGTAATTTAATTACTAAGTGTTACATATTATTATTTTTATATTAAACAAGCACAAGTACTTTAGGAACTGAAACGTGAAATCTGAATGAATTATTAAAAGATAAAACAGTAGACTACATAGAATTTGTGTCTGCAGCAGGCTGCATCATGGTACATCTTCAAATCCACAGAGATTCACTCTCCTCAGCTAATTTGACATACTCTTTTTCACCAGAAACTGAATCTAGGGAGCAGAGCATGGGAATCTGAGACAGTGAATTGGGGGCCAATCTCTGAACACTTTTTTAAAAGAGGCTGTGGAAAGGAAAGGCTGAGGAAAAAACCTTCCATAATTTTTTAAAAGCAATTAATGGCACATAAAATTTGAAAGAACCACATTAGGACCAGGGAACGGTCTTTTTATCATTTTAAAGGGTCATGAAATGGACCTCCTCTGTGGGCTACAAGGTGGAGGAAGGAATGGCACAGTAGCTAGATCATCTCAGCCTTCTCTCTGTCGGATCACTCACCAATCTGAGGGCATCATTCATTCATTCATCCATTCATTCATTCATTCATTCATTCATTCATTCCACAAATACATCACATCCTTACCATGAGGAAAACCCTCTACTGCAAAGGAGAACAATTTCCTGCACTCCTGGGGCCTAGAGCCTCCAGTTGCTGTGGAGCCAGGAACCGAAGCCATCCTGTGGTTTCTGGAAAGTGTACTGGGGCCCCTTGTGCCACTGCACTCAGATTCTTGTTCTGCTCAACTAATGTCACTGGTTGGCTTTGGGCATTTGATTGGTTAACCTTTTCCTGCACAGGTTCAGGTGTTTTCCTGCACAATTACCAGCTTGTCTGGGGGTTGGGGTTCTACTATCGATGGAAGAGACATGTTTGTTAAACATTCAGTTTGAGGGTCTGACTGTATTTGTGACTCTTTGCTCATCTGTAACATTTAGACACCACCTACCACTACTAGCCTGGCTCTTCTCAGCAGGGCTGTGGGGTGTGCCAGCGCTCATGCAAGGCCTTTATCTTCTGCAGCACGTTCTCTTGGGTTAAGCAGATAATGTAAATGATATAAATAATGATCTCAAAGTATTATTATGATAATCATTGTACCATTATATATATTTTTTCTCAGCTGTGAAGTTAATAAAACAAGGTTAAGAAGTGTCTTTGATTGAGGATCCTGAGGAAAATCTGCCGTGAAGTTGAACAAAGCAATTGCCAGGGGGATTTGCACTCAGCCTTCACACCGCTGGTCAGAGGGATCACAGTGCCGAGTGGGATGTGCAGCACATCCTGGTGGTGTGTGCTCCCTGGCACTGCCTTGTATCCTGCCCTCATTGCCTGCAGAATGACCCAGGAGCTGGGATTTTGCCTTGTGGTTTGGGTACAGAATCATCTCATGTTGTAAGTAAACTTCAGTTAGTGAGGCATGCAGGGCCACCTTTCATGCATGAGATGCTATCCTCATCAACCACCCTTTCTCCAAGGAACAGGGGCTCTCGTGGGTTCTGAAGAGGAGGAGGTGAATGGCACCATCCCTAGGGATAGTGGGCTGAGGATGCTGCTCTTTGCCCCAGAGGTCCTCTTCCCACTTGCTCACAGCCCACGCAGAGGTAACAGTCTTGGAGGGCAGCCGTGTGTCAGCCCTTCTTCCCTGCCCCATACCTATACCAGCTCACTTAGTCCTCATGAAAGCCCAAGGAGGCAAGCACTATTTTAATCACCTTCTTACAGTTAAAGAAAGGGAGGCACAGAGAGGCCAAGCAACTTACCTAGAGTCACATAGATCATGAGTGGTCAGAAACCTGAGATTTAAATGCAGAGCCTGTTCTCAAAATTACAACAATGAGATAGATGTCAATGTGCTTTCATTTTGACCTTTTGTTTTTTTACGAGCGTGTCATTTTCCTGCATAATTACCAACTTGTTTGGGGGTTGGGGCTCTACTATGAATGGAAAAGACACCATGTCAGTTAAACATTCCGTTTGTTTATCTATCTGTCATCTATCTATCTGATCATCTATCTAATCATTTATTCAGAGTACACTGAGTGGGCAGGCTTATGTCAGATAGTGGGAAACCACAGCCTTTGGGATCAGAGACACCTGAATTTACAACCCTATTTCTGTTAGGTGACCTTAAATAAGCCAATCTCCATGAACCATAGTTTCCTAATATGTGAAATGGAGACTAAAATACTTATTTGGGATTTTATTTTTTAATTAATTAATTAATTTAAAAATGAACAATAAACATTGTATATATTTATGGTATACATTTCTTTTTCTTTCTTTCTTTCTTTCTTTCTTTCTTTCTTTCTTTCTTTCTTTCTTTCTTTCTTTCTTTCTTTTTCTTTCTTTCTTTTTTATTTTAA
>NW_016810434.1:3317510-3329577 GCF_001698545.2 Rhinopithecus bieti
TCCCTCCCTTCTTTCTTTCTTTCTTTCTTTCTTTCTTTCTTTCTTTCTTTCTTTCTTTCTTTCTTTCTTTCTTTCTTTCTTTGCTCTTGTTGCCCAGGTTGGAGTGCAATAATGTGATCTCGGCTCACTGCAACCTCCACGCCTCCCGGTTCAAGAGATTTTCCTGCCTCAGCCTCCTGAGTAGCTGGGATTACAGGCACCTGCCACCACACCAGGCTGATGTTTTGTATTTTTAGTAGAGATGGGGTTTCACTGTGTCAGCCAGGCTGGTCTCGAACCCCTGACCTCAGGTGATCCACCCTCCTTCGGCCGCCCAAAGTGCTGGGATTACAGGCGTGAGCCACCGCACCTGGCCACAACATGATGTTTTGATATATGCACAATATTTACTTTCATTGCAGGGATATCATGGAATGAGAAATAACAGTCTTAACATATCCAGTGCAGAGTAAATGCCCAATGAATGTTAACTCTGTGTGGAGAAGAGTACAGAAAAAGTAGACAGATTACTCTCTGCTCTCACTGCTTATGTTTGAGTACAACTTGCCATCTACTGTACTTACCAAAGCATAATAAACATGAGTCACCTACTGTCCTGACTTATTACAGAAAGGGCAGTGAACATAAAAGGGCAACAGAGGAGCATCTTTGAGCTCTGCTGCTCCTGGGGAGTGGGTCTCGCACCATGAATGTCAGTTAGGCTGGGCTAGGTTGTGATACAGTAACAAGCAACTCCCAAATCTCCAAGGCTCAACGTAATAAAACTTTATTTACCTCTCACTCTGCATGTGCAATATGTCTGATAGAAGGCCCCGCTCCACACAGCCTCCTGAGGATCCAGGCTGATGGAGATTCCACCATCGTATAGCTGCACCATCTGAGATACACGGGCTTCTTGCTAGAATGCTGGGGGTAGGAGGAGAAGGCTGGAGGGTCTTGCATCAGGGATTAAATGCTTTAGGCTAGAAGCAACGCGGGTTACTTCAACTCACATCTCGCAAGTTTGCATGGCCCTGCCTAACTGTAAATCCTTCCTCTTGCCTAAAGGGAGAGGAGAAGTGGATTTTGGTGATAACTCCAAGATCCTCCTCAGGTATAATCCTGTTTCTGTTTGGTTGCCGTGTCTTTGCAGCTCAAATCCCAATCAGAAAGGGGTGTCTTTCTGCTAAAAAATACTTAAAACTCTTCTTTTTTTTCACTGTGAAGAGGCAGGGAGCCCCAGAAAGGCTCATGACACAGAGCACTCAATTCAAACCATAGAAAGAAGTCTTTCGGTTGGAGCTTCTCTGGATTCAGGTCTTGAGAGAGGGTTGAGCCATGGGAGCAGTCTGCCCAACCTTCTTACAGGGGATGGCATTAGCCAGGCTGTTCTGGCTTCTTTCAGTACAAGAGTATTGGTTTGTTCAATAATGGAAGATTGGAGGTTAGGGCTTTAGCGGTTAGAAAACAAAGAACGCCTGGATTGTCTTATGGGTCCAGTGCCATTGCATGGGTAAATTTGGTCTCTGATGGGATTTTGAAGACATGAACATTGTCATAAATATTACTTTCAAAAGCAAGGCATGCCCTAAGCAGTCAACATTTTCTTAGAAAACTAATCGTAACTGTATTAGTCATGGTGATTTTGAAGCTTTTGGGGGATGTACTTTTGCTTTGAGCTGTCTCTCCTTTGGGGCCCATATGCCTCGTGCTCTGATGGGAGAAGGTGGGAATGATATTCTTTTCAGCTGCAGTTTCCTCATCAGTAAAATAAGGCTAATGATAACCCTGATCTTGGAGGGTTGTCATGAGCATTAAAAGAAATAACACTTGTGAAGGGACCCAGTGCTACACCCAGTCCTGGCTGATTAAATGCTAGGTATTATTTGGTGTTTTCCGCATTCACTCTCCCCTGGAGTTGGAGCTTCAATTTATGCTCCAGTATACACCATCTGCCACCTGTCCTGGGATGCTGGGAGTTAGATCGGAAAAGGATACTCTTCCAGCCACACGGCTCATGCCTGTAATCCCAGCACTATGGGAGGCCGAGGTGGGTGGATCACCTGAGGTCAGGAGTTCGAGACCAGCCTGGCAAACATGGTGAAACCCCGTCTCTATTAAAAACATATGAAAAAAAAAAATAGCTGGGCATGGTGGCACATACCTGTAATCCCAGCTACTAGGGAGGCTGAGGCAGGTGAACTGCTTGAACCTGGGAGCTGGAGGTTGCACTAAGCCGAGATGGTGTCACTGCACTCCATCCTGGGTGACAGTGAGACTCCATCTCAAAAAATAAAAGAAAAAGAAGATGGTGCTCTTCCCGCTCCAATCCCCCTGACTCAGGCTCACTTTCTGCACCAGTGAGACCCAGTATCCTGAGCTGGCGCTCATCTTGTAACTCCCCTCTTGTCCTCCAAAAAACCTGACCGTTTTTCCTGCCACTGTTATCAGAACCACTTAAGTCATCTGTCTTCCACCCACACCGTCAGCGAGGGCATTGGGAAGCCCAGTTCCCGGGGAGGGAGAGAACATGCTGGAGAGTGACAGTCACTGCCCACGGAGTCAGCAAGTCATACCAGAGGAGGAAAACGAGAAACGAGGCAGGAAAGGGGACAGAAAATGAGTTTCCACCAGGAAGTAGTTTCATTCTGAAGAATTTAACAAACTTACAAAACAGATTCTGTTGAAATGCAGAAGCAAATCAGCACTTGACTGGCCACCCAGGCCCTGTGAGGGAGAGATAACAGAAGCGTTTATCTGAAGATCGTTTTACACGCGCACGCAAGATGACTTTTTCTAGCTAATTAGAAATGTAGTTTTACCACCAGCACTTCCCACCTCTTATCAATCTCTGTTTCTGACAACCACTTGATGGAGGTAAGTTTTCCAGTTTTGATGGTGTTTGGGTAATTCATGGGCCTCAAAATTAGAAACTTATTGGGATAGAAAAGACCTTGACAAGTCATTTAGTCAGTAGCCTCTTTGCCCACAGGCTGTTCCTGGGGGCACATATATGCCATATTGTAATAATGATATCAATCTTTCCATTGACTAGTTTATTCAACGTGTTGAGCAATAATAAAAATAACATTTATTAAGTGTTTACCTATACACCAGATACCATGCTATGTGCTTTCCATTAATTTTCTCATTTTATAATAATAACGCCCTGAGGGATAAACTTTCACTATCCTGTTATATAGATAAAGCATTGGAAGGTTGAGCTCTTGCTGTGAACAGGACACAGCCCTGCCCTCAAAGAACTTGCAACCAGGTAAACAGTGGGATAAGCAAGGCAGTGAGACTGTGTTATGGAGCTCTGTGGAGGGCAACTTAGTCCTGTGTTGGGAAGTCAAGGCAGGCTTCCTGGAAGAGGTGATATTTGGACTGAGATCTGAAGAGTCATGCAAAAGCCCTGCCCCACTCCCCTTAAAGGGTGTGGCTTCAACCAGACTCTTCTGGCTTATACTGGTGTGCTGCCCCAATAATGGTTGGTGCTCTAATGGCAAATTGGAGGTTACGGCTTGAGAGGTTAGAAAGCCAGGAGCACCTGGATTGTGTCACAGCACACTTCAGTACATCAGTTAGCAGCTCCGGAGTTTGGCCTCTGAGTGCAGTAGGAGCAAACACCAAGAGAAAGTGGCGCCTTTGGTGCAGCACTGAAGGGGTACCTAGCTCAGAGTGGGTGGGAGCAAGAGGAGCGAGGGAAGCGGAGGGTGGGAGAGAGGCAAGCCCAGGTTCTGAAAAGCCTAGTTAAAAGGTAGGACTCTATTCTGAAGGCAGTTGGGGTCCACGGAAGGATTTTCACCATAATAAAGGTGTCGGCTTTGCATTTCGGAAACATCGCTTTGACTACAATAAGGAGAGTGGATTGAATAGGGAAAGCTGAGAGTCAGGGAGGCTGAATTAGGAGGCGAGTTCATCTTGCAGGCAGATGGAAGATGATGGAGGTCTGTGAGATTGAGAAGTGATGGCTCAGGGAGGTATTCATCGTGAAGGGCTGACCGGGGAGGTGAGTGGACAGGAGTGAAGGGCCACCTAGGTTTCTGGCTTGGATTCCTGTGTAAATGGTGGTGGCATCTGTTAGGGTAAAAAAACAGCACCTTGTAGCTGGCATTTTAAGTGAGCAGAAATAATGGGGTGTAATAGTGAAAGCAACTTTATTTTTCTCTCTCACAATTCCTTTCAGTCTGCTAAGTGGAGATGGAAATTGGGTGGGTCTCATGGCTTCTGTGGTCCCTTAGGTGATACCAGGCCCTTACTCACTTTAAGTCACAAAACATACCTCGATTAGATAGAGTATCCTGTCCAGGGATGAGTGCTCCTCTCCTCATTCAAGGGTGAGGTCTTTCCCCCACTTAGCTGGGGCTGGCGGCAGGTGAAACGTTTGCTTTCTGGGAGTGGGTATGGCCAGTGTCTCTCTGTCCCTAGCTCACATCCTCATCCACTCCCTGGCTTCTGTGTCTGATCCCAACAACATAGAAGCAGGGGTGGAGGTGAGGGATGGGGGACGAGGAAACCCATAGTCCACTAATGCCACAGGGAGATAGCTCTGCCCTCTCTCAGCCAGGCAGACTGTCTCTTATGGACACTTTCATGAATTCACTGGTGGTTTCCCTGGGCTCCCCTTTCATGGGAAATGCTTCTCTTTCAAGAGGATACTCCCAGTCAGTCTCTTCTCAGCCTCTGCTTCTGCCTGTCCAGGCTTCTGTGTCTCCATGCTAGGCCCCTCCTTGGCGGATCCGTTCTGGGACAACCCTGGGTCAACATTTCTATCATGATTCAACTCTGGCTCACAGGCTTCATTCCCAGACACAGGGCTGAACTCTGCGCCACAGTCAGTTTTGGCTTTCCGGGGCCACGTCAGGTCGAATTTGTGGTGTTCTCCACCATAAGGAGCATATGTCAAAGCCTCTCCCCTGTTGGAAATAGAGGGCAACTTCTGTCCATCCCTCCTCTGTGTGGGTGGAATGGGACTCCCAGCTCCCAGTGACCATATCTAAAGGACTATTCATTCACAAAGAAATCCCTTAATGAGCACTCATTGGTTCTTTCATATCTTCATCGACAACTGGTCATTTAACTCGTTTCATCATCAAGTTTGAAGTTTTCACGCTGAAGATTCTACCACACCTTGGTTTTGGATCTGGTATCTACCGTAGGTCAACATCTCTTTTGAAGCTTTTAATGTAACGTTCTTTTCATTATCCTTTCCATCTTTCCCATCCACCTTTTCTATTTGAGGCTTATCCCTGCACTGTGAGGTGGATAGAAAGGCATTTTTGTCTCTATATTTCAGATGAGCAGCTGGCGGAACAAGGAGATTCAGTGACTGAACATAGTTCTTCAGAGTTAGTTAACAAAGGGGTGCGGAACCGAGCCAGGAAGGCCAGGCTCAGCAGCCTTGGCTGCCTCCTGACAGGGGCCATTGCCATGACCCCACTGAGCGGTGCTCTACCGTGAGCCTTCTTGGAGGGAGTTTCGGGGTACCGGTGTCACCCAGGCTGGGGCTGACCTAGAGGTAGATTTGAAACAAGAGCTCCCCCGGCTCTGACATGTGTCTTCAGTTAGGAAAAGGCAAGAGGGCAGCATAGAGAATGAGGGAAGTCCTTTTCCCTCAGTTTTTGCCTCAGTTTTCTCACCTGTTAAACAAGAGTAACAATATCTTTCTCACAGTGTTGTCACAAGGACTATGTCAGCTAACATCTATTAAATTCCAGCCACTGTAACACTGTCCTTACCTTAAGCTGAGACTGTGGTTACTAAGGAGAGGTGAACACAGACCCCCATGAAGGAGGGGGTCACAGAAGGAGAGGATTAGTGGGATCCTCTCTCAGAACTAGAAGCAAAAGGCAGAAGTCTCAAGTCCCCAGCTTTCTGTTGGTGACTTTTGTGACGTCTTCTCTTCATATTTAGCGCTCTGCTTTGTTTTTCGGAATAGCCAGAGAGCCAGGAGGAGACCTACAGGCTGATCTCTGCATGCCTGGGGGACGACAACCCCAGGGGCCGAGTGAATGGAGGCAGTGACACAGACCAAAAGGAGAAAATAGGCCAAGTTTCTTGGTCCCAATCAAAAGAAGACAGCTGAGGATACTGCCCCGAGAAGAGGGAAACCCTGAAGGCTGACGGTCAGAAAGCCTGTGTGCAAGGGGGCACTGCCCCAGGGCCTGACTTCAGCATGAAGTTCCTTTTTCATTGGAATCTCGTCGCTGCAGGGTTTACCCGAACGGATAAATTTGGGGTCTTGTCCCAGCAGAGTGTAACAGGTGTACATGTGTGTGCTCACGTGTGTGCACACATGCTTAGCATAAGACTGGCAGGTGGGAAGAGGCGAAGAAGCACAAAATGTGACAATCCTTTATTTTAGCTGCAATGCTTTCTGCTTGTATTTTCTCTTCTAAAATGATGTTTTGTTAGAAATGGAGCAATCCCAAGTAATGGGAAAACACCACTGGGACTTGTTCTCATGGAAACTTTTTGAGCTGACTAGTTGCTATGTTTGTGTTAGCAAAATCCATATGGCTCCCGTGTAAGGAAATGGGTGTATTTGTGTGTTGAGGTGAGGGTAGGGGGTCATCTTACAGCAGGCTCCACCCTGAAAAGTGTGTTAAGCCTTTGTTTTTCGTACCTAGTAGGGCTGGTAGAATTGATTGATTGACCGACGGTGCCTGTGATTAGGTCTCAAACTTAAGCGTGTATCAGTATCATCTGGAGGGGTTGTTTGTACACAGATTGCTGGGCCCCAGGCCCAGGGTTTCTGACTCAGTAGGTCTGGAATTGGGCCAGATAATTTTCTAAGCCATACTAATCCCACTGGTTCGAGGATCGCCCTTTGAGAATCCCTGGGCCTGTGAACAATTATAATAAAACCCAGTGACATTTCTTTTAGGCCCCCAGTTTACTGTTAGAGGTTTAGGGTGTTACACAGTTAAAAGGAAAACTACATCAGCTTTATTAACCTGGGCAAGTTCCAGACACTGTAAAGTGAAGCTCAGGGCAACCCTAGATTGGAGAATGTAGTCTAGGGTTGAGCAAAGTGTAGCTCCCACACCCCATCTGAATCTGGCCTTTCAGTAAATGGGGCGGGACCGAGCTGGGATTTGGATGCAGGCAGAGACTGTGAGTTTAACCATTAGGCGGTGTTGTCTAACAGCGAGTGCTCATCTGGTTGTGGAGTCCAGACTCTCTGTGAAACACGCCAGGCACCCAGAGGCAGAATTGCAGAACCCTCAAGGCAGGTTCCTGTCTCACCCTCCACATTTAACCTCAGAGTGGCCCTTCTTGTGCTTCCTGCTGCCAGGTATGCATGCACCTGGGCTTGTCTTCTAGATGTGCACCTGACCGTCACCCTGCTCTTCCCCTGGGCCTGCAACTGGGAGAGGAGGTGGACTACCCCTTCCTTTTGTCTGCTTTTCTTGCCCATAGGCTGGTTGGATTAGTGTCCTTGGGGTCTGCAGAGCAAACACAGCTGCCTCTCTCCTCCCATGCCTCTCTGGCTTGGCCACTTACTGGTCACACATCTTTTACTGTCAGGTGACATGATGGAGTTCAACCTTGATTTCCTCATCTGTGAAATGGGAATGACAATAATGACATCTGCTGAAGCTGCTGTAAGAACTAAATCAGTAACTGTGTGTGAAGCCTTTAGACAAATGCCCAACAAGGAGTAAGTTCGGGAAAAGGCCCATGCCTTTATGATTACTCTTCCAATGGAGAAGAGCAAATTGAGGTGAGGAGAGACAGTGCTTCCTCACATGGGAAGAGGGGCCAGAAACTGCCTTCTTTACGGATAAGGTTGTGAGTTGAGGGCAAAGTCCCCTCCCTCCCATCAATGTTTGCATGGCAGTGATTATTAGGTCTAAATAACACATTTATTGGCACCTACAACAGCATCTCTCATACATACACACTCAGTGAACACACATGGGATAAATGAGATATTCAAAGAGTCTTCACATCTACTGTCTCATCAGATCCTCGTGGCAAGCCTGGCTGATGTGTTGGGCAGATATTATGAGGCCGTTTTCCTGTGCAACTTGTAAATGAACCCAGGTAGGAATAAAGAAGGAAAATCCTTCATCTATTGTCTACTACACAGCCTTCACCATGCTAGCTGTGGCTTTTTAATTCTCACAATACAACCATTAGGTGGATACTGCTGTTCTCATGTTATAGCTGATGCAATGGCATCTCAAAGAGGTTAAGTTATTTGCCTATAGTCACAGAGCTGATAAGTGATGGGGTCAGAGTTTGAACCCAGCCCCATTGCCTGTACAGCCAGGGCTGTTCCTCCAGCAGGTGTTGCCCTGTGGGACAGCAGCAACCAATGAGGTCTGCAAATGATAGTGACAATTTTATCCTTGGAGTAAGCGAACCACTTTCTCATGTTACCTTTATGAGTGGAATAGCCTTCAATGTAATGCGTTTAATGGTTTCTGGTTGGTATCTCAAAAAGTCTTTCACATGATTTTGGGTCTGGCTTCATACATACACTTGAAAGTCTCTGTTATGGGCAAAGACCTGGAGACATAAAATGATGCTCGATTTGCTTAAAAATTACTGAGCCGGCTACTGGCAACTGTAGACTCAAACTCAGTCTCCCTGAGGCTGGACCAGGCACTGTCTGGGCCAGACTGTCATATAGAAAGTAGTCAGAGCATTGTATTCTTTACTGCATTCCCAGATTCAGGGTGGGTGCAGCGTTTGGATGCAGTGGTAATATTTTCATGCTGTTTCTGCTAAAGGTCAAATTGACAATACTGCTCTGGCCATTTCTGGAGTCTCTGGTGAGTTATTTATGTTTTCATTGGCACGTCTATGTACACAGCACACACACCATTTACATACGCAGAGATGAGATCAATGATTTTGAAGAATGTTTATGGCCATAGCCTCTCTGTTATTTTACAAAAAGCTCCAGGAAATATGGTGTTTTTCTCAGAATGCCAATATAAAAGTTGATACAAAGATTGGTGATGTGTAAGCTTTGACATTACATAAATATATATAGGCGTTGTAAAAGTTAACAACCATTTTATTTATAATTATACTGCAGATTGATATTTTTATATCCATATTGTCAATGGTAACCTTTCTGTCTTCACTTCAGTCTGGGCACAAGAATGTTTACATTAGACTTTTATGTCTGTGTTTCCTTCTGTAACATTAGGGCACATGCTGGCTTTCTTCAGTCACAGGAGTATTACTGTCACATATCTGTCCTCCCAGGAAAAAAAATTCTTGTCCCATTGGACTCCTAACTCATGACATTATGGTGCACAGTTTGATATCCTTCATTGCCATGTAACCGCAAACTATGCTTTCTCCTTTCCCTACATTCTCATCATAATATTTCTGGATTGTCACATCTGTCTTACAAGATAGAAAAGTTATATTTGGTTGAAATTTGAGCCACTGGATTGAGAAATGCTCGTTATCTGACTCCTTCAGGTTTACAAGAATGCGGATCCAAACTCTCCTCCTTGCATACGGATGAGGAAGATAGCACGTCTTTATCCTCTGCTTAGCTCTGCTCTAAGGGGGAAAAATGCCCTGTCTTAAATATTTGATCCTCTCTACAAAAGATTCCCTATTGAACAGAGAGCTATAGTATGTTTAACCGGCGAAAACCTCTCTGGTGTTGCTTTTAAAGTAGAAAAGGAAAAGCAATATTCACACAATATGGAGAACTATTGACCCCAGAATAGTGCCATTTTCTTTCTTGATGGGCTCAAATTAAACAAAACCTAGACGTTTTGCTCTCAGTGCAGGTATCTAGAGGCATCTCAGTGCAAGCCAACTTGTAGATTCTGCACCAGGCTTTGCAGCTTACTAGCAATATAACCTTCCTGAGCCTCAGGTTCCTCATCAGTCAAAGATGGCATTGAAAGGTACTCCCAGTCTAGCCCATAAGATCACGTATGCCAAAATTTGGTACAAGTGGAATGCATGCTTGTTTTTTTCACAAAAAGGGGATCAACTGACTGATATTTCTTGGACTAATTCAATCACTTTGTCACTCATTCAACACATTTAATTTGTTAAAGTAAAACTTAAAGGTCTGTCTAAACAATGCTGTCAGATGCAAGCACGTGGTAAACCCCATGCTGGTTGTGGTGGGTGCAGTGTTTCTGATGTGTGGGCTTAATTTTCATGCCACACCTTGAACTAGCCAAAGGTTTTCTGTTAGAGAGGTTGGATGGGCCTTCTGGGACATAGAGATATTCCACCATCTCCTGGCTTGAATGAGAAAAACATAGCCCTGGAGGGAGGGTCTGAGTGGACTCCTCTTTGCTTTTCTCCCACCTGCACTTCTCACGGTAGTGTGGTAGTGTTAGTGCTGGGGGAAATAGCCACTCTTTCAGGACACAGGCACACACATTTACTCAGCGCTAACTGTGAGTCAGGCACTTTGCATACACTCATGAATATTTCATGGTATTTTCTCCTCATGTCAGATAATCATCAGGGATTAGAACCATGACAAAGAGCAGGACAAAGTCCCTGACCCGAGGAACTTGCAGGGTAGTGGCAACTCCTGACAAGCCCTCCAGGAAGTATTAACATCTCCATTTTGCCAATGAGAAGAATGAGGTTTGGATTTGTAAAGGGGCCTAGCCTTGCACTAGTGTCACCTGGATAGTGTGTGGAAGAACCAGACTCTAGTCCCAAACTCCCTCCACTTTCCCCTACATTCTGCTCCTTTCCCAACCTGTGCTGGGCTTGTG
Organism: Rhinopithecus bieti; assembly: GCF_001698545.2. NCBI lineage: Eukaryota > Metazoa > Chordata > Mammalia > Primates > Cercopithecidae > Rhinopithecus > Rhinopithecus bieti. Next base: position 3,328,217 of record NW_016810434.1, read on the forward strand.
CTGAGTCAAACAGCTTGTGATAACAATTCAAGTGATAACCAAACCAACAAGCAAAGTGGTGGGATGCCTTTGAGCCCAAGGTGGCACTACCAGGAGAGTGAGCTAGTGACCAGATGCTAGCTGTGGGTTGGAGGGAGTGAAAGCCAGGTGACCTTTGTGGTCCTGGAAGAAGGTGGTGCAGGTGGACTGTCCTTGATATGGCCACAGATGACAGAGGCATTAATTATTTCTGGCTTTTAACCTGAGTGCATAAGGGTGGGCAATATTTCCCACCCTATAAAGGTGAGGTCCAAGTGTTCGGGTGAGAGTTCAACCAAGGAGGTAGGGCTCACCCCCTGAAAGTCATCCAGGTCTTTCATTCAGGGGCCATCTGATGAAGGAATGTTTTAAAAAAATAGTTTATATTGCAGCAAGCATATGAGCTGTCTGAAGGAAATGAGTGATCTGACTTCTATCTACTTCTCTGCATCACTGTTTGCCAAACCTCTACATTCATACACTGGGGCAGCCATAGAGAATCATTCCAAAATCTTGCCTGGTTTTATGCATCTTGGCATATAGACTAGAACCTTTTACTTTGGTCTGCATCTGTGATGGTTAATTTTATGTGTCAACTTGACTGGGCGGGAGGATGCCCAGATATTTGGTTAAAGATTATTCTGGGTTTGTATGTGAAAGTGTTTCTGGATGAGATTAGCATTTGAATGGGTGGCTCAGTAAAGCAGATTGCCCTCTCCAACATGGGTGAGCATCATACAATTCCTTGGGGGCCTGAATAGAACAAAAGGTGGAGGAAAGAGGAATTTGCTTCCTTTTTATTCTGCCTCATTGCTTGAACAGTGAAATGGTCTGAATATTTTCTCTCACAAATTCATATGCTGAAACCCTAATCCCAATGTGATAGTATTTGGAGGTAGGACCTTTGGGAGGTAATTATATCATGAGATTGGAGTCCTTATAGATGAAATTAATGCCTTTATAAGAAGAAGCCAGGCTGGGCATAGTGGCTCACACCTGTAATCCCAGCACTTTGGGAGGCCGAGGCGGGCAGATCACAAGGTCAGGAGTTTGAGACCAGCCTGGCCAACATGGTGAAACCCCATCTCTACTAAAAATACAAAATTTAGCCAGGCGTGGTAGCACGCTCCTATAATCCCAGCTACTTGGGAGGCTGAGGCATGAGAATTGCTTGAATCTGGGAGGTGGAGGATGCAGTGAGCTGATATCATACCACTGAACTCCAGCCTGGAAGACAAAGTAAGACTCCATCTCAGAAAAGAAGATGAGGAAGAAGAAGAAGAAGAAGAAGAAGAAGAAGAAGAAGAAGAAGAAGAAGAAGAAGAAGAAGAAGAAGAAGANGA
>NW_016810434.1:3329947-3334598 GCF_001698545.2 Rhinopithecus bieti
GACGAAGAGGAGGAAGAAGAGGAAGAAGAAGAAGAGGAGGAGGAGGAGGAGGAGGAGGAAGGAGGAGACCAGAGAGAGGTCAGAGAGCTAGCTGGCTCTCTTTCTGCCATGTGAGGGCATAGCAAGAAGTCAGCCATCTGCAGTCCAGAAGAGAGACCTCAGTAGAACCCAACTACGCTGGCACCATGATCTCAAACTTCCAACCTCCATAACTGTTGTTTATACCACTCTGGCTATGGTAATTTATTACAGCAACCTGAGCTGACTAACAGTTCCCCAACTCAGCTCACTCAATCCCCACACTGCTTCTTCCGACAGTCTTCATCATGTGCGGAGAGCTATCCTCTGTGCTACCACAGCCCTTGTGCCCTCCAGCCCCCATCACGGCACCAACAGTGTTGCACCATCTGTCTCTGCATCTAACTTGTCTGTTTCATTAGATTGTGAACATCTCATGTACAGGAACAATTGATTTATTTTTTCTGTTTCCATAGCACCTACCATAGTATCTGGCACATGGTATCAGGTGCTCCAGAAATGCTTGCTGAAAAGGAATAAATGAATGAGTGGATGGTCACTAAATAGTGGATTAAAAGAAGCATTTTTAGGTCTGTGCTAACACCTCATAGTGGCATTGCTTGGACATGGCATGTTGGAAGCCTAGGTAACAGAAGAGTTCCAGAGGCCCTTTCTATTTAGACATCTGTCAAGCTGCTCGACTATGTCCAACAACTACATTTGAATCCTTAACTGTAGTCCTGTCTCAGGGACCAGATGCCAACCCCCTCTTAACACCAACAGTCACAGATTTGGAGATGGCGGGGCCCCAAGTGACTCTTGCAACAACAGCACAGGGATTTCACTTTTCTGCTTAGCCTAGGTGAAAAAATGACTTGGACTCCTGAGGGCAGGACATAGGGTTCATATAACTCTTCAGCTGCAGCTGTGGTCACTTGGCTTGGCACAACTTTGGTGCTTACTAAATGTTTATTGAATGAATACATGAACCTGTAGTTATTAACAGTAACACTTTATATATGCAAAATTCCACTTAAGAATGAAGAAATGCTAACAGGAAAAAATAAGCAATCTTTGGATTTTCAAATTACCAATGATTTTAAGTTTAGTGAGTGGGTGAAGTAATACTTTCTGTGACACCCTGTTACGTAATAGACTCTGTATTCAGAGCTTTACACATATTGTCTGAGTTAATCTTTGCTTAAACTCTGCAAAAGATACAGCTATCTTCACTTTACGGATGAAGAATGGAAGCTCAGAGAAGCTGGGCGATCTAAGTCCACGTAGCTGGAAAGCAGCATCGCCGGGACTGAAACCCTGAGCTGCTCTGAAACCAGAGCCCATGCTGAGGTTACCTTTTCTACCTCTTGGGTCTTAGAATGTGTAGCTGGAGATCCAGAGACCCAGTTACCTAAAAGAAAGTAAGAATAATGTTAGACATTTAAACTGTGGCTCTGCTTGGAGAGCTCATTCAGCGGGACACCTTTGAATTCAAACCTGAATGCAATTTGTAGTAGGGCTTCCAGCATGAGGCAGGGACTAGTCACTTCCATTGTTGTTCTCCAGGCCTCAGGGGGTATCGCAGGGTTGAGAATATCTTTGAAAAAGAAAGATCAAAGGCAGGCTTTGAATTTCAGATATTGTTTCAACCTTCAGCATTGCCCTCGTTTTATTGCAGTTTGTGCACTTGTCTTCCTCTTAAAAGGTAATTTAGAAACTACTTTACTTTGGTGAGATGGTTTCCTATTCGGTCGTGTGTGAGAATGCAACTAGATGAAATTAGCATTGCAGGCTCTTGACAGTTTCCTTATTAATTAGACTGCTTTATTTAGCAGACACTTTCCATATCATCCTTCCTCCTGCATATGCAGAGTAGGCAACTACTTATGTGTTGTGAATTGAGGAGTGTTGAGATGGGCTTCCTCATCCAAAAATAGCTCTTCTACTAGCTGTCATTGTACCTAGAGTCTTTCTGCAGGTAAACCTCTGTGTCCTGGCAGTTGTAAAGATTAAATGGACCCCACCAGGGCAGAAAGCAACCCTGGAAGTTTTACTTGGAAAAGATCTTAGAATTCCTCTTGTTCAAGCTTCCAGCTCGTCAGAAATCCTTTCTATAGTATTCTCCAGATCTAGCCATCTAGCTGTCACACAAATGCTTCTAGCGACAGCAGTGGACAATCTTACGGTTAGCCGGTCATACTCGTGAAAATGTTCATTCTTCTGTAGAGCCCAAAACTGTTTCTCTGGGTTTTCACGTCAACACATAAAATGTGTCTAAAATAATGATGAGATATGAAGGTTAGTAGGCAGATTCTGCCAATTGCATCCTTCTCCATTCTTCTGGGAGAGCACAGGGCTCTTCTTTAGATACCTTTCACTGTGGAGTCCATGTTTCTCTATCTGGTCTGAGAGCTTACATTAATAGTGATCACCATCCTTTCTAGCAAATTTGAATTTTTCCTTTCTGAGCATCTCTCTTTTATCTTTAAATGTTCTTTTAACATTCAGCGTTCTCTCATTTATCCTTAAAACAAAACTCAAAACCATCACCTGATCTTTCTATGCTTATTGGATATCAAATTCCTAGAATATAGAATGTATATTTTTTGCCTCAACTTCCATCCAGTCATTGATCCAACCATCCATCCATCCATCCATCCATCCATCCATCCATCCATCCTTTTATATATCCATCTAGCTAAAAAAGAATATATAAGTGGTATTTTATATAGTCATCCATCCATACAGAAAAACATTTTCTAAGTTTTCACTAAATGCCAGAGATAAGAAAGATATGCTCTGTGCTTAGGGTCATGTGGAAACTGATGACAAAGCCTCATGTCTGTCAATAACAAAAGCCTTCTTGCCTGCCCTCCATTATGATTTTGCCCTTCCAGTCTCATGACAGAGTCTCTCCTTGGAAGAGTCTTAATGGGAACTATATTTGAAGAGGATTTGAGAAATGTGGTTCTCAGACATCTAACCTTTGGACTACATGGTACAGTTTATGAGGACAGAGGACAGAGATGGTGCTGAGTGCTGCCATTTAGCACAGACCACATCCTGGTCTCTTCAGAATTCACAAACACACTTCTAATCATATTTAAACTTCCAAACAACAACAACATGAACATGCTTCTATCTAATAATACAACTATCTCTCCTACAACAAAGATGCTTTCCATGGAACCAGAGAAGCAAAGTCATAGCAGCCACAGCACCTGGCCCTAAGGGATGTTTATGGCCCTTCTGTGTCAGTCACAATTCTCCTTGAATATCGTTATAATCTAAAGACTAAATTATAAGGTTAAATAAACATCATTAACACACATTATATAAAATAAAGAAATAGAGGGTGGGAAAATAAATTGGTTAACATATACCAAATATATACAGACCCTTGAACAATACATGGGTTAGGGGAACTGATCCTCCGAACAACTGAAAATCTGAGTATAACTTTTGACTTCCCCAAAATTTAGCTACTAAGAGCCTACTGTTCATTGGAAGCCTTACTGATAACATAAACAGTTAATTAACACACATATTTTATGCATTCATGACATACCTAAATTTTCTTAATTTTTTAATATTTCTAGGGTACATAGTTCATCTTTAAGTCTTTTCAAATTATCACGAATCTCAAAAACATTCTCCAATACATTTATTGAAAAAAATCTGTGCATAAGTGGACCTGCATTGTTCAAACCCATGTTATTCAAGGGGCCAAAAATAAATAACACTCAAGGGATACACATAGCTCTGCCCCCCACTTACGCAATTGGTTATGAGGCCACACTTGCCAGTTTTAATTTTTGTTTTTCCACTATCCATTCCAAATTTCCTTTGCCCTCAACAAGCACTTTAGCTGATCAAAGTTCTTTACCAGGTGGGACGACTGGAATATTTACTCTTGAAGAGTCTGTATCCTTGGTGGTACTGACTGTCCTGGGTTGCCAGTACCTAATGACTTGATGTTGGCACAAAATCACTGCATGTTTCTCCAGGGAATACAATGGCTTCTTGATGCATTCCTCACCGTCCTTATTGTTTAACAATGGCTCTAGTTCTCCTTTATAATTAAGAAATATCATCAAAGTTGGTACAGTAACTATATTTTGGTTTTGGTTTAGTGGAAGGCCTGATAGCCATCTCAACTCATGTTCAGTGGAACAGTCATTGTGTCCCTCGTGAAGGCGTTATTGCCTTGGGAACAAACACCTCTAAAGCAGCAGACCCCAAAATTATGGAGACATGAAGAAAAATGTTGCAAGTTGGTTATAGGAATAACAGTGAGAGTGGCTACTCTTTCATTGCTTTGATCTCCCACCTTTATCTTTTGACTGTCAGAAAAACCCAGTCCTGAATTGGTTGCTGGTTCACAGCATATGCTGCATTTTATAGGATTGCTTCCCAATTCTGCATGGTGGTGTCTCTGAGCTAGTGCCATAACTAAGTTGTTAACAGGCCACTGCAATATTCTAGGATATTCAGTGATTTCTGCATGATGGGAAAAATGGTAAGAACAGTGAACACCAAGGGCACAAGTCCATTGCCTTATTCATTCTGCTGAAATGAATTTCTTTTTTTTTTCTTTTTATTTATTTATTTATTTATATTTTATTTTAAGTTC